>NW_020173335.1:3090224-3180224 GCF_003031525.2 Neophocaena asiaeorientalis asiaeorientalis
AAAAAAAAAAAAAAAAAAAAAAAATCATCAAGAGAAATTTTTTTTTAAATTATTTTTACTCAGCTTGTCTTCAAAATGTATGCGGTGTTACAGGCTGTGGCATCACACAGTCCTCAGTTCTTTTGGCTTTGCCACTTGCTATTCATGTAATTTCAGGAAAGTTAAACTTCTCAAAGCCGTTGCCCTCATTTATGAATGGTGAATAATAAAGGTACCAGCTCATAGTATAACTGATGGTATTTTTTAAATATATATGTATTTTATTGAAATATAGTTGACTCACACTGTTATGTTAGTTTCAGATGTACAGCAAAGTGATTCAGTTATACACACACACACACACATATATATATATATATACTCTTTTTTTACATTCTCTTCCATTAAAGGTTATTACAAGATATTAAGTATAGTTCCCTGTACTATACATTAGGTCCTTGTAGGTTATCTATTTTATATATAGTAGTATTTATATATTAAAATAAACTATGTAATGCATTTAACACTGACACAGGATGTACTCAAAAAGCATTAGTGTTATTTTTTAAATTGTCACAATCATCTAATAATTTAATTGTTCCCTCAGTTCTTTATTGGCATACCATAAGGAAACATATTTCCTTGATGGTACGTTAGTAGGTTTAAAGAAGAATGATTTTGAGGCCATGTCAAATGAAAAAGCGTCTGCATAGCAAGAGAAATCATCAACAAAGTGAAAAGAAAATCTACTGAATGGGAAAAGTTATTTGCAAGCCATATATCTGCTAAAGGGTTAATATCCAAAATACATAAAGAACTCATACAACTCAGTAGCAAAAAAAAAAAAAAAGAAAGGAAAAACAAATAATCCAATTTAAAATCCATTTAAAAATGGACAAAGCACCTGAATAGACATTTTTCCAAAGACATACAGATGGCCAACGGGCACATGAAAAGATGCTCAATGTCATCAGTAATTAGGGAAATGCAACTTGATACTACAATGATATGTCATCTCACACCTGTTAGAATGGCTATCATCAAAAAGACAAGAGATAACAAATGCTGGAGAGGGTGTGGAGAAAAGGGAACCCTCTTGCACTGTTGGTGGGAATGTAAATTGGTGCAGCCACTATGGAAAACAGTATGGAGGTTCCTCAAAAAATTAAAAATAGAACTACTGTATGATCCAGCAACTCTACTTCTTGCAATATACCCAAGGAAACAAAAACATTAACTAGAAAAAGACATCTGTACCCACATGTTTACAGCAGCGTTATTTACAATAGCCAAGATATGGAAACAACCTAAGTGCCCATCAATGGATGAATGGGTAAAGAAGTTGTGGTCTGTATGTATGCATGTATGTATGCATGTATTATGTATGTATGTATGTATATTACACAACCATAAAAAAGAGGAAATCCTATCTCTGCAATAACATGGATGGACCTTGCAGGCATTATGGTAAGTGAAATACGTGAGATAGAGAAAGACAAATACTGTATGATCTCACTTGTATGGGGAATCTAATTAAAAAACAAAACAGAACAGAACCAAACACATAGAAAAAGAGATCAGATAGGGAAGGGGAATTGGAGGAAGGTGGTCAAAAGATACTGATTTCCAGCTATAAGAAGAATAAATACTAGATACCTAATGTACAGCATGAGGGCTGTAGTTCACACTTCTGTATGACATACAGAAACTGTTAAGACAGTAGAACCTAAAAGTTCTCATCACAGGAGCACTTTCTTTTCTTTTTTTAAAAAAATAGTACCTATAGGAGACTACGGATTTTAACTAAACCTGTTGTGATAATCACTTCACAGTATATGCAGATCAAACCATTATGCTGTACATAATTTTACACACATTAATAGTTTATGTCAATTATTTCTCAATAAAACTGGAAAAATAGAGAAGAACAATTTCTGTCTCGTTTGGTGCTTTGCTCAGGGGAGAGGCAAGAACACCCAATGTAGGTTTTTTAATACAGTGTCTAGCAAAAGATCCCTCCTGTTTGTACAACTGCTGGCAATACTGCTATATCTCAAGGACTGACAAACATCTGATCACTTAAATGGTCTCTTAAGTTCTTCTCTCGTTGTTCTTCCTTTTTGCCCTTTCATTGTTTTTTAAATGATGACCTTCCCTGGACCTATCATTTTGGTTAATGACCAAATCACAAATCCATGTGATTTAATGAGCACACAACTGAATCACAAGATCACAGACCTGCAAACCGCTTCAGCAGGTATTTCAATCATCTTCATGCCTGAAAAAGAAGACTGCACAAATGATTCAGTGACATTTGCAAAAAATGCATATTTTTACCAGGACAAAAAAAACAAAAAAAAATCCCAGAACCTATGCCTAATTTGAAAAAAAAAATAGAGAATATTTTTCTGTGGGTGACTTTACTGCCTGTACAAGTTGTCCAAAAGATAGGTTAAATAATTAAGTCAATTTTAGTTTTGCTCTAAATGTTAATTTATTTTAAATTGCTCCAGTAAGGTATGAATGCCTGCTCATCGTTAGAACAAAATCAGACAATACAGAAAGTACAGTACAAACTCCCCTCTGTGCCAAACCCCTACCGTCACCTGCACCCATCCACACCTGGTCCTGTGATGGCCCTTTGAGAGATAATTATGGAAAACAGCTTTGAATGTTTCCTTCCCGGCTGTGTCCATGCAGGTATGTTACCACACATATCTGCAGGTATGTTGCTGAGTGCAGAATCTCACATCACAGGAATAGTAGGAGGTAAGAACGGGAGCAGCAACAGAACGCTGACTGTTTCACACACACACATGGACCCCTCACAACTGCCCTGGAGGCACATGCTATTTTCTAAGGTTCCACACGAGTAGTCAAAGGAAAATCAGGCTAAGAGACATCCTGAAGGCGTGTGATGGAATTCAACCAAGTTCTATTTGATTCCAAGACTTCAGACTTAGCTGTTACGTGATGCCACTTCTCAACATCATTTCCTTTTGGATATTTGATTTTTCTTTTGACAACAAGAAGTTCCTTCTAGATACACACGTGCACACACCACACACACACATATACATACATACACACACGCATATGAATCTTAGGATACACAGAAAATGGAAATGCTATCTTTGCAGAGATAGAGATGAATAATCCAATAAATTTTTGAGATTATCCTTTAAAACAATCTCCAAGAGACCAGAAGGAAAAATGTTTTTTAAGGTCTCAAAATTCAACCCATATGAACTAATGAGATAAACACCTATCTATACTGATGAAAACGTTGGCACAGCCAATAATTAACTGTAGGACATTATTTTGGGGTGAGTAGAGAAAATGCATTTGAATTATCATTAAATCCGTGTTTGGTATTTTCAGAGATTTGAGTGCTTGGTCCGGATAGAAACTCAGACGCAGCTGATCAGTTAGTACCACTGGCCACTCTCTTAAGGAGAGAAGGAAGCAGGCTGATTCTACTGCTCTTCCTGTCTTGATTCTGGTCATTCACATTCGGGGTCTCCCTCTGAGCAGTGCGGTCTGGCTCTGCGTCTCTGCCTACAGCTTTGGCATCCAGGCTGCTCCTTGGCACTGTCTTATGAAAGGTGGTCGTTAATCTTTCAGAGATGCAAACTGGATCTCCCTCACTGAGCTTGAGCTAAGAAGGGGTACCCTGTCCAGTTCAAGTTTATAGTTGCCGAGCCCTTCCCCTGTATCACCTTGTGCTCAACTCTATTAACAAACAGAACACATCACCATTTGATTAGTTCTCCTGTATGTTTGGAAAGGAAGAACATAGACATTTACCAGGTATGAGGCTTACTTGAGTAGTATCAGTAATGTTCTAGATTTTGTGAAAAGTAAGAAAGATTTCCAAAAGGGAGAAACCTAAATACCTAGGACAGATGAATTGAAGAAACATATACTTTCTTAATTTAATCAAGGATATTTTGCCCACCTAATATATACACTCATGATTTCTGAAGGCAGGAAAAACAAGATGGGAAAAGTAAGAGGAAGAGGAAAAGAATCTTTCAGAGAAATTTTAACTATACAATATGAATTTTAAGTATAATTGCAATATATAAATAGAACGTATACAGTTCTGCCCTACATAGTTTTCAGAGTTATTAGAAATTCCAAGTAATTCCACTAAATACTAGAATACTTACAAATGTACTATCTATGTGAATAATAAAAACTGTGAGTCACTGTAATTACTGTTTTTACTTCACAATCATTTGCTGCTGACAGAAAACAGTTAAGAGTTCTTTTACTGATTGCATTATACATATTTCTGACGATTGGCTACATATACACAGACTATTCAATAACAATATTTCAGAGTCCTAGTTGATAAATGCTCAGAGTTCAAAGTACAATACGTGATTTCTCATAACGCATACACTTTATGCTTAAACTCCTTCTCTGGTGAAATATTTAGTGGATAATCTCTTATTCACTTTTTTTCTTTGAAAAGCACAGAAACTTTGATTTGGAAAATGTCTTATGGAAATGTCCAGAAGGGACAACTGCACAACATATCAGATGAAGCCCTTGTAGGCAATGCATAATTCATACCAAAAATCAGAGCAGCTTTAGTTAAAAAAATGCAGAGACTTATTTGTTGGTTCGAAATGATAGTTTTTTTCTTTTCAGTTCAGTGAACCTTAGAATTATTCCTAAAACAATTTAGCACCTTTCTCATCTGTTTCTAATTACAGAGCTCTTGACTAAAAAGTACAGTGAATTGATATTTGGCACACGCACGTGTGGTCTTTGAAATGTGTACAAATTCTCCCTCATCCACCCAGTACTTTCCACACCTGAATACAGGAACAGGTGCGCTTTGAGAAGAAAAATAAGCACACGCATTTTCCCAGCGCAGTGACTCGCTTCCCTTCTTTATTTCATTTCACTTACGCCTGAATATATTAAGCATAACATGTTAGAAAATGACATTAACAGTAACCTATCGCTGGACTAGAAATTGTCCAACTGATGCTTTGATCCTGTGACACATCCACACGATTAATTAACTTGATCATCCCATGCACGTGTCCCTTCTCTTCCCCATTAGAATAGCTGGAGCATGAAAAACAAACAAACAAATAGAACCACGTAGCCTATATGTGCCTTACTCTTTTCTGACAGCCGAGCAGACCACTTTTTCAGGTGGCTCCCATGTAAGCATCTTTCTACTTAGTCCATTTGCTAATTTCACTTTCTTGATGATGCTTACCCTGAGCTTGTCTGAACTTGCCACTCTTCCAACCCCCTCCCCTATCTTGCTTTTCTTTTTCTCTTTGCCCCAGCGGTTACCGACATTCTAAAATCTCATAAGAGCAAAGATCTCTGTTTAGCACCTTGATGGATCCCAAGCATCTAGAACAGTGACTGACACGCAGCTCACGGTTACTGAACTTTTGCTGAATGAATGAAACTTCATTTTGCCAATGAGAAAACTGAGGCATGAGAAGTTAGTTTACCGGGATTGTGCAGCTCAGAAGACAGTACTCGGTTCCGAGTTTCTGTCCACACTAGAGTCTTTCTCGTGCTCATGGAAATAAACGTTCTCCAGCTTAAGCAGCCTGGCACTCGGCTGCAGCAACTCCCCCCTGGAACACACATAAGTTTGCATTGTCATGGCACAATGTTAAAAACAGATGGAGTAGAAAAATTAATGAAAGGTTCTTTCTTAAAAAAATAAGCTGAGATACGTACTCGTTGATGGCTATCGGTGGTGTGCCTAGGAATGTCCCAAGTGGATTGGATCATTTTTAACACCCCCTCTGTTATGCACTGATCTGTACCCACCAAAGCATATGTTCAACTCCCAACCCCAGATCCTCAGAATGTGATTGGACATGGACATAAGGCCTTTAAAGAGGTGATTAAAGTCAAATGAGGTCATACGGGTGGGCTCCATTCCGATATGGCTGGCATCCTTCGCAGAACAGGAGATTAGGACACAGACACACAGACCGCGGGGCAACCATGTGAGGACACAGTGAGAAGGTAGCCATCTGTAAGCCAAAGAGAGAAGGGCCCTTACAAGAAATTTAATCTGCCAACAGATTGAACTTGGACTTCTAGCTTCCAGATCTCAAGAAAAAAAAAAAAAGCCTGTTGTTTAAGCCACCTCAGCATATGCTCTTATGACAGCCTTAGCAAGCTACGCATGAAATAAAGTAAATAATTATTTATTACAATTATTAAAGAAGTGCAGAGAGAAAATTTCCTTTCTTTTGAAATCTGTGTGTATATTTGTGTGTGTACCAGTAAATAAAATAAATTTTTTGAAAACCAATGAATTAATACTTTTTACTACATTAATGTGCATTTTGAAAGACAGAAGGGAGACATCGTGAAGAAATGTTTCTAAAAACAGAGAATTCCACATGGAATTCCACACGGTTCAAAGAACTTTTTACACAAAGACCACAAGGATTGAAGAAAAGTTCTACCTCTTCTTTTTTTAGGATCGGGGCACTATTGCTGATTTCTAATCTACTATTTAAATGCAGGGACATTCAAGTGCACAGAGATTGGAGACATAAGCTCCAGCCAAAAATAGTTCAATTATTTCAAAACTGTTAGGTGCTTACTCAGAGTAAATGTGTGTGGCCTGTTTTCTGTGTAGCTACATTATTTAAAATTTAGACCAAGAAAAGGTTTTCTTTTGGTGGAGGGAGGACTCTTTTACCACTGATATTGTCTAAATTTGCCAGTGCGTTGTGATGATAAAAGGCCAACTTTTTGGGGTTTATTTCAACTTTTAATTGATGCTATTATTATCATTATCTTAATTTTCCATAGGGAAGGCAGTTCTGATTGCTGAACTGTCTACCCCAAAGCCCCAAACCCTTTTTAATTATTATTATTATTTTTTTTTTTTTGCGGTACGCGGGCCTCTCACTGTTGCGGCCTCTCCCGCTGCGGAGCACAGGCTCCGGATGCGCAGGCTCAGCGGCCATGGCTCACGGGCCCAGCCGCTCTGCGGCATGTGGGATCTTCCCGGACCGGGGCACGAACCCGCGTCCCCTGCATCGGCAGGTGGACTCCCAACCACTGCGCCACCAGGGAAGCCCTGGGGACCCTTCCTCCCCTGCCTCTCACTGCACTGGAAAGAGACGTGCTTGTTACACAAAGGCAGTCTGATCACAGAGGAGTCCCACACGCTGGGCGACCCTGAAGTCTCAAATTTAGGAAGGGTAGCATGGCCTTTCCCGGTGGAAGAGACAATTCAGTCCAATTCTTAAGACTGGAACAATTCTTAAGACATGCCCACCGCCATGCTGACTGATGAAGTGGAGAAAGAAACCGTCTTGGTACTTGGGGAATCGCTCATAGAGAATAATGGTTCTCTGGGTGGTTGCAGAAGCATGTGACACACGCGGAAAGGAAACCCCAAAGAAGGGCCTTAAAGAGCTAGAAACACCAGAAGGCGGTGACCACCGAATGGGGCATCTTTGCTTAGGGCAGTCCTAGAACTTTAAGTCCACGTTTCACGCCCACGAGAGCTGCGTGTACATATGAGTGGGGACGGAAGTGTGGCCACAGAAGGGTTTCAGCTTGGTTTCTAGGCTGTCGAATCCGGAAAAAACAAGCATCATCTGATGAAACAGCGTATCCTCCCTCCAACACGCATGCACGTGCACGCGTGCGCGCGCACGCAAGCAGCTCTCCCCCTGTTAGTATAAGCAAGTGATCAAGCAGAGTTACTAGTCCCTCCAGGCTGGGTAGGAAAGATAGTTTCAAACTCTCACCAAATGTTTTACTATCAAATCTCAAATCCTACATATCACTTTGGGCAGCCTATTAGTGGGCAAGAAATTTATGTGAGGAGTCTTTCTTCTTTTCAAGAGGAGTAGATATCTCGTGACTCACAGATTTCAGTTAATGACTTTCTAACTTCAAATACATCTTTATATTGTGAAAGAAACAGGTGGTCTACGTCGAAGGGCCATGCAATACCATTTATGATGAGGATGTGTGCGTTAAATGACAAAAAAGAAAAACTGTAGAAATAAAAAGGTCCTGGTAGAGAGCAAAACGTTTTAAGTGCTGCATCTTTTTCAAAATTTTGTTTTGTTTTTACAAAATACTGATTGAAGCCGAAGAGCCTCTCCCCTATAAAGTGCCAACATACAAGATATATTGATGCTAAGGCATACTTGACATAGAAGTTTATCTTACATGGCTTTCATATACCAGGATTTACATAAGTGGGTAAATGCATGCAAAATTTACATTTTTAATGCTTCTTAAAACTAATCTTAGAAAACATCTATCTTTGGTAAAGACATAGTTTTTCTCTTACATGCAAGTCCAAAGGAATTCTTGTTCTTTTCCTGGAAGTAGAGAGTAAAATCTCAAGAGTTATAGACTTTCAACAAATGTTTTAATACCAGTTGATATTCAGCAACACAGGACAGTGAGTTCCACTTGTTTTAGGAACACCAGTCATTGTAACACAGACCTTGGACAGAAATTTTTGACTGTCAGCTCAAAAATGTTCTTTCTCTAATCTTGGAGAATTTGCTTATTTTCTCTAATTCACTGTTTCCTTGTAACTAAACAGCTAACTCATATTTTTGATTGGAAAAATATATAAAAGCAATTGTTCATTTCCATAGTGATGGTAATAAATGCTAATCATTTCTACTGTTATCAGTGGAGTCCTGTGTTTTAGTGGCTAATTACAATAATGTTTTTTCTAAAATTAAATGCAAATAAACAAGAACATATACATGAATATGTATGAAATTATCATATGTAAATATATAAATAACTATATATATATTAAAAATACATATATTCTTTTGAGGAGCAAATAGTCCTCTACCATCAATATACTGAAATTTTATCCTTACCTTTCATTTAAAAAATATAGGTTTTCATAACAGGGCACCTTCACAAGGCTTTCACTTATCATTTAGCATTTGTACTTGGCAAATTGTATCAATTCAATTTAAAAGTATTGCTCATAAACTCCACAGGGCCACATGAACCCTATTTCAGAAATTAGAAATCAGATACCTCTGGGAAGAGTGGCTTGCTGATCTCAAAATGTAACTTATACTGTTAAATACATGTGCAAATCCTGTCTCCAATTTCAACTAAATACTGTGATTCTGACCATGTCGAAGAAAAGTGCCATAGTTTCAAAAAACCACCATGAAAAAATTTTATGCTAATTGAAAAATTATCACATGATTTTAAGGAATGTTGAAGAAGCGCATCTTCTTTTATTTATAATAATAGCAATATTATCACTCAGAACAATCCAGTTAACATTTTCTTTATGTACATTGAGGACGTATTTTCAAGTGAAAAGATCTTTTGAGTAAAACACCTATCTATACCCGAGTTATTTTTCTCTCCTATAGACATGTTCTAGAGAATAAAGAAAAGTTCAAGTGAATGTGTCTATTATAGATTGTTTATCAATAATTCTGACATTATTTGTTATACTACATACATACAGATATATAGATAGATAGATATAATGTTTTGCTTTAAAAAATAGGAATGAGGTTAACTTCTTTTATCAAATAATTTTAGATGCTTGTTTTATCAGAAATATTCATTAGTAAATTCAAAATACTAGATATAGGGAACTCACTAAAATACTGTCAACTGTAAATTTGCCCAAAGATCCATTAATAAAGTAAAAAATGTACATAAGTAAATATTTTAACATGTTTTTCTGAAAATGATCAATTTTTTTACTAACCTGGTCTATTGTTTTAGCATCATAAAAATTATCTCATTATTAAAAATAAACCATATTTGCAGGAAAAGACACTGGGCATTCGTGTGATCCTGATGTATTAAGATTATTAAAATTGAATTGCAAATTTTGAAATGCTAAAGCAACATTTTCTAGCTAATGCCCCAAAGATGTAAAGTTCTTCTCTATAAAGTATTTTTAGAAATTCATTTAATACTGCTGGCAGAGTTTTTACTGGGATGCTTTGAAGAATGATATAATAACTGGGTTAAGATCTGCATAAATGGAACTCATAACTACCCCATATATTGCAGCTATGAGTGGGCAAATACCACGGGCTCACCAGATTTCAAACACCAGCAGTTACATTTCCTTCTGAGCTGTAGTTTCTTCATTTCACCATCGGAATTACTGTCTATTAAGATTTAATAATAAAAGAACGCAATAAAATTGTCTAGAGTTCACAGTGTACTGGTAATGCACTGATGATTTTAACACTTTGAATAAAAACAGAAGGGCACAGCCTTTTCACATTTTGGGGAGTGGAGCCATTTGGCCTTATAGGATGTCAAAAAGCATATGGTGCATCCAAATATTTCTTTTTTCCCAAATTCTTTTTTTTTTTTGAAGTATAGTTGATTTACAGTGCTGTGCCAATCTCTGCTGTACAGCAGTGACTCAGTTTTAGATGCATACACATGCTTTTTTAAATATTCTTTTCCATTATGGTTTATCCCAGGAGATTAGATATAGTTCCCTGTGCTATACAGTAGGACCTTGCTGTTTATCCATTCTAAATGTAATAGTTTGCATCTACCAACCCCATATTCCCAGTCCATCCCTCTCCCTCCCCACTTCCCTCTTGGGAACCACAAGTCTGTTCTCTATGTCTGTGAGTCTGTTTCTGTTTTGTAGATAGGTTCAGTTGTGCCATATTTTAGATTCCACAGATAAGTGATATCGTATGGTATTTGTCTTTCTCTTTCTGACTTACTTCACTTAGTAAGATAATCTCTAGTTGCAGCCATGTTGCTGCAAATGACATTATTTTGTTCTTTTCTATGGCTGAATAGTATTCCACTGTATATATGTACCACATCTTCTTTATCCATTCCTCTGTCGATGGACATTTAGGTTGTTTCCATGTTTTGGCTATTGTGAATAGTGCTGCTATGAACATAGAGGGTGCACGTATCTTTTTGCATTGTAGTTTTGTCTGGGTATATGCCCAGAAGTAGGACTGCTGGATCATATGGTAATTCTCTTTTTAGTTTTCTGAAGAACTTCCATACTGTTTTCCATAGTGGCTGCAACAACTTACATTCCCATTAACTGTGTAGGAGGTTTCCCTTTTCTCCACACCCTCTCCAGCATTTGTTATTTGTAGATTTTTTTAAAGATGGTTATTCTGACTTGTGTGAGGTGGTACCTCATTGTAGTTTTGATTTGCATTTATCTAATAATTAGTGATGTTGAGCATCTTTTCATGTGCCTACTGGCCATCTGTATGTTTTCTTTGGAGAAATGTCTATTAAGGTCTTCTGCCCATTTTTTGATTGGGTTGTTTGTTCTTTGTCATTGAGTTGTATGAGCTGTTTGTATATTTTGGAGATTCTGACTTCCCAAATTCTTATTTCATCTTTCCTCCTACTCCCATGTCATGAGCTTAGGGTTGCCAGGTTACATCATCTTTTGAAGGAGGCTTTTTTCTCACCTGGCCCCTCCACCATAGACCCCACTACCACTGAAATTCAGCCCTAGAAAATCAGAGACTTGCACAGTTTTTGCTTCAATCCAATATGCTGAGAAGCAGAGGTTCAGGGAACATGCCCGGTGAACAGAGAGACTTGGAGAATCCATTACACAAATGTGTCCTCAACAAGCAAAAACAAATGAATGAGAGTTGCCAGTAATTATGGGTTCCTGGTGTTGTTTTCCTTGTCAGACATGCTGCCTAACCGCTAACAGCCTAGTACTAATGCTGATGAAGGGCCCTGAGGAGTGACAACAGGGGCAACATTGACATGAACAAGTATCACCTGCCAGGAAAGAGGAAAACAGAATTTCCAGTTTTGCCTCTGCTGTTTGCAAACGTCACCTACGTTGCTGATAGACAATGTCACACTTGTTCCTGCAAGCCCCACTTCTAGCCACAGAGCCAGAAACTGGGTTCAGTATGTCTTGCCTTTGAAATCTCTAGGTACAAATACATGCACAAAGGAAATCACTATAAGAATATAACACTCTGACAAATGTCAAAAAATAAAAATAATTTATTTTAACTATAGTCTTCTCACCCTAGAGTCAAATTCTGAACTAAGAGATGAGCCATTCATTGGGCCCTTAGGTTTTGATCTACCTAGGTGAAATCCAGATTTGTGTATAAAAAATGGGTCAATAAAGGTAGCTCTGTGGATCTCTGTATCTCCAATGACCTGCAAACAAATCTTGCCCATATTTAAGAAGTGTGAAGCTCTAGTAATGTGATACTCTGAAAAGCATGTATATTATTTTTTTAACATCTTTATTGGAGTATAATTGTTTTACAATGGTCTGTTAGGTTCTGTTTTATAACAAAGTGAATCAGTTATACACATACATATATCCCCATATCTTTTCCCTCTTGCATCACACTCCCTCCACCCTCCCTATCCCACCCCTCTAGGTGGTCACAAAGCACCGAGCTGATATCCCTGTGCTATGTGGCTGCTTCCCACTAGCTACCTATTTTACATTTGGTAGTGTATAAACGTACATATCACTCTCTCACTTTGTCCCAGCTTACCCTTAGTGCTCCCCTTGTCCTCAAGTCCATTCTCTAGTAGGTCTGCATCCTATTCCCATCTTGCACTTAGGTTCTTCATGACCTTTTTTCTTTTTTTTTATATTCCATATATATGTGTTAGCATATGGTATTTGTTTTTCTCTTTCTGACTTACTTCACTCTGTATGACAGACTCTAGATCCATCCACCTCAATGCAAATAACTGAGTTTTGTTTCTTTTTATGGCTGATTAATTTTCCATTGTATATATGTGACACATCTTCTTTATCCATTCATCTGTCAGTGGACACTTAGGTTGCTTCCATCTCCTGGCTATTGTAAAGAGAGCTGCAATGAACATTGTGGTACATGACTCTTTTTGAATTATGGTTTTCTCAGGGTATATGCCCAGTAGTGGGATTGTTGGGTCATATGGTGGTTCTATTTTTA
Organism: Neophocaena asiaeorientalis asiaeorientalis; assembly: GCF_003031525.2. Lineage (NCBI taxonomy): Eukaryota > Metazoa > Chordata > Mammalia > Artiodactyla > Phocoenidae > Neophocaena > Neophocaena asiaeorientalis. Next base: position 3,103,154 of record NW_020173335.1, read on the forward strand.
GTTTTTTAAGGAACCTCCATACTGTTCTCCATAATGGCCGTATCAAGTTCCATTCCCACCAACAGTGCAAGAGGGTTCCCTTTTCTCAACACCCTCTCCAGCATTTATTTTTTGTAGATTTTTTGATGATGGCCATTCTGACTGGTGTGAGGTGATACCTCATTGTAGTTTTGATTTGCACTTCTCTAATGATTAATGATGTTGAGCATTCTTTCATGTGTTTGTTGGCAATCTGTATATCTTCTTTGGAGAAATGTCTATTTATGTCTTCTGCCCATTTTAGGATTGGGTTGTTTGTTTTTTTGATATTGAGCTGCATGAGCTGCTTATAAATTTCGGAGGTTAATCCTTTGTCAGTTGCTTCATTTGGAAATATGTTCTCCCATTCTGAGGGTTGTCTTTTCATCTTTTTTATGGTTTCCTTGGTTGTGCAAAAGCTTTTAAGTTTCATTAGGTCCCATTTGTTTATTTTTGTTTTTATTTCCATTTCTCTAGGAGGTGGGTCAAAAAGGATCTTGCTGTGATTTATGTCATAGAGAGTTCTGACTATGTCTTTCTCTAAGAGTTTTGTAGTGTCTGGTCTTACATTTAGGTCTTTAATCCATTTTGAGTTTATTTTTGTGTATGGTGTAAGGGAGTGCTCTAGTTTCATCCTTTTATGTGTAGCTGTCCAGTTTTCCCAGAGTCATTTGCACAATGCTGATTCTTCCAATCCAAGAAACATGGTATATCTCTCCATCTATTTGTACCATCTTTAATTTCTTTCAGTTTAATTTCAGTTTCTTTCAGTTTAATTTCTTACAGTTTTCTGCACACAGGTCTTTTGTCTCCTTAGGTAGGTTTATTCATAGGTATTTTATTCTTTTGTGGCAATGGTAAACGGAAGTGTTTTCTTAATTTCACTTTCAGATTTTTCATCATTAGTGTATAGGAATGCAAGAGATTTCTGTGCATTAATTTTGTATACTGCTACTTTACGAAATTCATTGATTAGCTCTACTAGTTTTCTGGTAGCATCTTTAGGATTCTCTATGTATAGTATCATGTCATCTGTGAACAGTGACAGCTTTACTTTTTCTTTTCTGATTTGGATTCCTTTTATTTCTTTTTCTTCTCTGATTGCTGTGGCTAAAACTTCCAAAACTATGTTGAATAATAGTGGTGAGAGTGGGCAACCTTGTCTTGTTCCTGATCTTAGTGGAAATGCTTTCAGTTTTTCACCATTGTGGATGATATTGGCGGTGCGTTTGTCATATATGACCTTTATTATGTTGAGGTAAATTTCCTCTATGCCTACTTTCTGGAGAGTTTTACCATAAATAGGTGTTGAATTCTGTCAAAAGCTTTCTCTGCATCTATTGAGATGATCATATGGTTTTTCTCCTTCAATTTGTTAATATGGTGTATCACATTGATGGATCTGCGTGTATTGAAGAATCCTTGCATTCCTGGGATGAACCCCACTTGATCATGGTGTATGGTCCTTTTAATGTGCTGTTGGATTCTACTTGCTAGTATTTTGTTGAGGATTTTTGTATCTATGTTCATCAGTGATATTGGCCTGTAGTTTTCTTTCTTTGTGACATCTTTGTCTGGTTTTGGTATCAGGGTGATGGTGGCCTCGTAGAATGAGTTTGGGAGTGTTCCACCCTCTGCTATATTTTGGAAAAGTTTGAGAAGGATAAGTGTTAGCTGTACTCTAAATGTTTGCTAGAATTCGCCTGTGAAGCCATCTGGTCCTGGGCTTTTGTTTGTTGGAAGATTTTTAATCTCAGGTTCATTTTCAGCGCTTGTAATTGGTCTGTTCATATTTTCTATTTCTTCCTGATTCAGTCTCAGAATGTTGTGCTTTTCTAAGAATTTGTCCATTTCTTCCAGGTTGTCCATTTTATTGGCATATAGTTGCTTGTAGGACTCTCTCATGATCCTTTGTATTTCTGCAGTGTCAGTTGTTACTTCTCCTTTTTCATTTCTAATTCTAGTGATTTGAGTCTTTTCCCTTTTTTTCTTGATTAGTCTGGCTAATGGTTTATCTATTTTGTTTATCTTTTCAAAGAACCAGCTTTTAGTTTTATTGATCTTTGCTATCATTTCCTTCATTTATTTTTCATTTATTTCTGATCTGATCTTTATGATTTCTTTCCTTCTGCTAACTTTGGGTTCTTTTTTTGTTCTTCTTTCTCTAATTGCTTTAGGTGTAAGGTTAGGTTGTTTATTTGAGATGTTTCTTGTTTCTTAAGGTAGGATTATATTGCTATAAACGTCCCTCTTAGAACTGCTTTTGCTACATCCCACAGGTTTTGGGATGTTATGTTTTCACTGTCATTTGTTTCTAGGTAGTTTTTGATTTCCTCTTTGATTTTCTCAGTGATCTCTTGGTTATTAAGTAGTGTATTGTTTAGCTTCCATGTGTTTGTATATTTTAAAGATTTTTTTCCTGTAATTGATATCTAGTCTCATAGCGTTGTGGTCAGAAAAGATATTTGATCCAATTTCAATTTTCTTAAATTTACCAAGGCTTGATTTGTGACCCAAGTTATGATCTATCCTGGAGAATGTTCCATGGGCACTTGAGAAGAAAGTGTATTCTGTTGTTTTTGGATGGAATGTCCTATAAATATCAATAAACTCCATCTTGTTTAATGTATCATTTAAAGCTTGTGTTTCCTTATTTATTTTCATTTTGGATCATCTGTCCATTAATGAAAGTAGGATGTTAATGTACCCTACTATGATTTTGCTATTGTCGATTTCCCCTTTCATGGCTGTTAGTATTTGCCTTATGTATTGAGGTGCTCCTATGTTGGGTGCATAAATATTTACAATTGTTATATCTTCTTCTTGGATCAAGTAGGATGTTAATGTACCCTACTATGATTTTGCTATTGTCGATTTCCCCTTTCATGGCTGTTAGTATTTGCCTTATGTATTGAGGTGCTCCTATGTTGGGTGCATAAATATTTACAATTGTTATATCTTCTTCTTAGACTGATCCCTTGATCATTATGCAGTGTCCTTCTTTGTCTCTTGTAATAGGCTTTGTTTTAAAGTCTATTTTGTCTGATATGAGAATTGCTACTCCAGCTTCCTTTTGATTTCCTTTTGCATGGAATATCTTTTTCCATCCCCTCACTTTCAGTCTGTAGTGTCCCTAGGTCTGAAGTGGGTCTCCTGTAGATAGCATATATACAGGTGTTGTTTTTGTATCCATTCAGCCAGTCTACATCTTTTTGTTGGAGCATTTAATCCATTTACATTTAAGGTAATGATCGATATGTATGTTCCTGTTACCATTTTCTTAATTGTTTTAGGTTTGTTCTTGTAGGTGTTTTCCTTCTCTTGTGTTTCCTGCCTAGAGAAGTCCTTCAGCATTTGTTGTAAAGCTCGTTTGGTGGTGCTGAATTCTCTTAGCTTTTGCTTGTCTGTAAATGTTTTAATTTCTCTGCCAAATCTGAATGAGATCCTTGGTGGGTAGATTAATCTTGGTGGTACACTTTTCCCTTTCATCACATTAAATATGTCCTGCCACTCCCTTCTGGCTTGCAGAGTTTCTGCTGAAAAATCAGCTGTTAACCTTATGAAGTGCATTTAGTATTGTCCCAGAGGTCTCTGAGACTGTCCCGAATTCTTTTCATTCTTTTTTCTTTATTCTGCTCTGCAGTAGTTATTTCCACTATTTTATCTTCCAGGTCACTTATCCGTTCTTCTGCCTCAGTTATTCTGCTATTGATCCCTTCTAGAGAATTTTTAGTCATTTATTGTGTTGCTCGTCATTGTTTGTTCGCTCTTTAGTTCTTCTAGGTTCTTGTTAAACGTTTCTTGTATTTTCTCCATTCTATTTCCAAGATTTTGGGTCATCTTTACTGTCATTATTCTGAATTCTTTTTCAGGTAGACTGCCTATTTCCTCTTCCTTTGTTAGGTCTGGTGGGTTTTTACCTTGCTCCTTCATGTGCTGTGTGTTTCTCTGTCTTCTCATTTTGCTTAACTTACTGTGTTTGGGGGTCTCCTTTTCACAGGCTGCAGGTTCGTAGTTCCCGTTGTTTTTGGTGTCTGCCCCCAGTGGCTACGGTTGGTTCAGTGGGTTGTGTAGGCTTCCTGGTGGAGGAGACTAGTGCCTGTGTTCTGGTGGATGAGGCTGGATCTTGTCTTTCTGGTGGGCAGGTCCACGTCTGGTGGTATGTTTTGGGGCGTCTGTAGCCTTATTATGATTTTAGGCAGCCTGTCTGTTAATGGGTGGTGTTGTGTTCCTGTCTTGCTAGTTGTTTGGCATAGGGCACCCAGCACTGTAGGTTGCTGGTCATTGAGTGGAGCTGGGTCTTGGCATTGAGATGGAGATCTCTGGGAGATTTTCACTGTTTTATATCACGTGGAGCTGGGAGGTCTCTTGTGGACCAGTGTCCTGAACTTGGCTCTCCCACCTCAGTCGCACAGCCCTACGCTTGGCTGGAGCACCAAGAGCCCATCCTCCACATGGCTCAGAATAAAAGGGAGGAAAAAAAGAAAGAAAGAAGATAAAATAAAATAAAATAGTTATTAAAATAAAAAATTATTATTAAGAAAAAACTTTTTTTGAGTAATTAAAAAAAAAAAGGACAGACAGAACCCTAGGACAAATGGTAAAAGCAAAGCTATACAGACAGAATCACACACAGAAGCATACACATACACACTCAGAATGCCGTGCGTTCTCCCGGGGAAGTTGTCCCTGGATTCCGGGACCCTGGCAGTGGCGGGCTGCACAGGCTCCCCAGAAGCGGGTGTGGATAGTGACCTGTGCTCACACACAGGCTTCTTGGTGGCGGCAGCAGCGGCCTTAGCATCTCATGCCCGTCTCTGGGGTCCGCGGTGTTAGCCGCGTCTCATGCCGTCTCTGGAGCTCCTTTAAGCAGCGCTCTTAATTCCCTCTCCTTGCGCACCAGGAAACAAAGAGGGAAGAAAAAGTCTCTTGCCTCTTCGGCAGGCCCAGACTTTTCCCTGGACTCCCTCCCGGCTAGCCGTGGTGCACTAATCCCCTGCAGGCTGTGTTCATGCCACCGACCCCAGTCCTCTCCCTGCGCTCCGACCGAAGCCCAAGCCTCAGCTCCCAGCCCCGCCCGCCCCGGCGGGGGAGCAGACAAGCCTCTCGGAATGGTGAGTGCCGGTCGGCCTGATCCTCTGTGCGGGAATCTCTCCACTTTGCCCTCCGCACCCCTGTTGCTGTGCTCTCCTCCGCGGCTTCGAAGCTCCCCCCTCCAATACCCGCAGTCTCTGCCTGCGAAGGTGCTTCTAGTGTGTGGAAATCTTTCCTCCTTCACGGCTCCCTCCCACTGGTGCAGGCCCCTGAGTAGGGGGCCTGAGTAGGGGAGTTTCTTGCCTTTTGGGAGGTCTGAGGTCTTCTGCCAGCGTTCAGCAGGTGTTCTGTAGGAGTTGTTCCACGTGTAGATGTATTTCTGGTGTATCTGTGGGGAGGAAGGTGATCTCCGCGTCTTACTCTTCCGCCACCTTGAAGCTCCACCTGCCAACTTTTTCTTACATATTTACTGCTTCAACAGAAAGAAGAGACCATAAAAGAATAAGAGGAGATGGGGTGATGTGTTTTGTTTTGTTTTGTTTTCAGGTATAAAAAGTTGAATAATAGTTGCAACGTGAGAGATTATACTGATTGTATGTAATAGCTCTATTGCAGTCCATGTGGGAGCTGTATCAGATTTAAGAAATGGGAAGGTTTGATTTTTAATGCACATCAGCCCTGCTAACTGTTTATTATTAACATAATTCAAATTTAGTAATTCAGTGGGAGTACAGGATATGGAGTATAATTTGCATCAGAAATTAAGACTATTTTCCATATAATTTCAAGGCCAAGTCTGTCTGATGCACCTTTAGGAAAGTGATCTCCCTGGTTGCAGCTTAGAACCACCCACAGCAGGACGGGGGAGAAGAGGACATTTTTTAAAATATTCCCATGTCTGCATTCCACTTCAATCAACAGATTTTTAAAGGTTCATTCCGGGTCTCAATTATATATATATATGTATATCTTTTTGAAAAATCCCAAGCAATTCTCAAGTGCAGTAAGAATAAAAAAACCTTGATTATTGAATAAACTCCATCCTAGGCAAACTTGGTTCTGTTTGTAGAAAAAGATGGAAGCTAAAGGTGTTATGGTTAGGTTTTACTCCATAAGAATAGCTTTACCAGAAATGCTGAAAAGAAAAACACTCAACATTTCTATCAATATAGCATCTTACAGATGAAAGGTTTGATATTATGGCAAGAGGAAAAGGACAGATTGTTTGGATAAATACGCCCAAGACAGTGAAGGGCTCCTTTACTTTCTGTATCTGAGTCATCCACACGCCTTTTCACATTTGCATATTTGGGCTGCTATGGAATTAAATTCCTCACAGGATGTGAAATAATAAACCCTTATAAAACTGTGGCTTTAAAATCAGATTAGTGTGGTCCCATGTTCATGTTTTCTTCTTTCTTTCTTTCCTTTAGAAATAAATGTCTGGGGACTTCCCTGGTGGTGCAGTGGTTAAGAACCCACCTGCCAGTGCAGGGGACATGGGTTTGATCCCTGGTCCAGGAAGATCCCACATGCTGCAGAGCAACTGAGCCCGTGTACCACAGCTACTGAGCCTGCACTCTAGAGCCCACAAGCCACAACTACTGAGACTGTATGTACAACTACTGAAGCCCGTGCACCTAGAGCCCATGCCCCACAACAAGAGAAGCCACTGCAGTGAGAAGCCCATGCACTGCAACGAAGACCCAACACAGCCAAAAATAAAGAAAAAATAAAGAAATTTATTAAAAAGAAAAAGAAATAAATGTCTGATTCTAAAAAATTGACCAAAGTAGGAAGGATTTAGTGTAAAGAGCACACTCATATGTATTAAAGACCCATCATGTTCTATGCACAGGAATTGTGCTAAAAGCTCCATATTAAGACACAGAGAAAATCTACAGTTTGTATGATTTCATATATGAGATAAAACATCACTTTAATTATTATTTTTTATCACTTAAAAATTCTTCTGATGGCAGCACAAAACACCCTGACACTGGATAGGTGAAAGACAAAATGCTTTGTCACTACTTAAAGCTCCAAATGAGAAAAAGTGAGCACACAGAGGTTTGTACCTGGGGACAAGTAACAGCAAGCTGGTCCTGTAGAAGGCAAGCAGAATGGATAAAGAAGATGTACATATATACAATGGAATATTACTCAGCCATTAAGAAGAATGAAATAATGCCATTGCAGCAACATGGATGGACCTAGAGATTATTATACTAAGTGAAGTAAGTCAGACAGAGAAAGACAAATACCATATGACATTGCTTATATGTGGAACCTAAAAGAATGGCACAAATGAACCTATTTACAAAACAGAAATAGAGTCACAGATGTAGAAAACAAACTTATGGTTACCAGGGGTGAAAGGGGGGGAGGGATAAATTGGGAGATTGGGATTGCCATATACACACTACTATATATAAAATAGATAACTAATAAGGACCTACTGTACAGCACATGGAGCTCTTCTCCATAGCCTGTAATGACCTATATAGGAATGGAATCTAAAAAAGAGTGGATATATATATATATATATATATATGTGTGTGTGTGTATGTGTGTGTGTGTGTATAACTGATTCTCTTTGCTGTACAGCAGAAACTAACATAACATTGTAAATCAACTATACTCCACTAAAAATTACTTTTTAAAAAAAAGCAGGCAGAGTGGGGTTCACTAAGTTTCAAGATCTCCCTGTGGATTGGCTCATTAGAATAACTTCTTGGGGCTCTAGGGCAATGAGGCTGCCCCTACTTGTATGAGAAAACAAAGGGAGTATATTCTCCTAATGTTATCTGTTTGTTAAATGCCAAAATAAGAGGAAACTTCTCCTGGAAGTATCAGGGAGTGTATCATATCAGATTTCTGGTTTTGCTCAGTGTTGTGTTATGTTTACTCTTTGGATTAGTGTTAAATATTTTAGAAAAAAAGAATTCTCATGATGTCTAAAGATTTCTCCTTAAGAGTTAGCTAGTTTAGTCTATGTGTCAGAGTCTGTCAGATCCAAAATCCATACAACTCTCTTCAGTTTATTTTAGGTACACTCCTTTCCTTGTTCTTTATGGCATATTTTAATATTATATTTACATGAGGAATTGAATGCATAGATTTCATCATTCATTCATTCAGGTTATATAGCCTCTTAGGTAGCATGTTCAGAGCAGCAGTGTTCAGGGTGTCCAAAGGGTCCAAACAAGCCAAATCTCCATCAAGGGATGGATGAATAAATCGATGTTTATGAAATATTATTCATAATATTTCATTCAGCCAATGAAATATTATTCAGCAATAGAAAATACTGAAGTACTGATGTATGTGACAATATGGACAAACCTCAAAAATATTATGCTAAGTGAAAAAGTTTGATGAAAAATGATTACATATTGTATGGTTCCATTTATGTAAAATGTCCAGAAGAGGAAAATATATACAGACAGAAAGTGGATTAGTGGCTGCCTGGGGCTGGTGTTTAGAATGGAGAGAGAGACTCTGAAAAAGGTAGAAGTTTCTTTTCGAGGCAATGGAAATGTTCTAAATTAGATAGTGGTGATAGTTATACAACTCTGTAAATATACTAAAAATCACTGAATTGTATGTTTAAAATAGATGAATTCTATGCTATGTAAAGCAAAGCTGCTAAAAAATTGTGACCTATATCCAGATAAACATAACTGCACAAAACAAATGATGATGATCAAAACTGTAGTAGCAGTAAATTATAATAAACAATAATAAGCAAAACAGGTATGGTATCTACTATCTGGATCGTACAGTCCACTTGACAGGACGCATTTGTATAAAATATTAACATAAATGAACTAAATTGCCACTGTGATACAGTGTTATGCCCAAGTGCATGCTGTCTTTGAAAATCCATGGAAGGAGCCATAAGTTGAGTCCAGGAGATCAAAAAATCAAGACACATTTTTGCTGAGGTTTAAAAACTAGAATATAACTAGGTTGAAAGGGAAAAACTGAGTCTTCCAAGCAGAGGGAAAGAAGTCCTGCCATGTGTATTCTCAAGGCCAGTGGGAAGGACCAAAACAGCTGCCATGAGGAGGTTGAAAGGAAATGGACATGGTGAATGAGGTCAGAGCCAGACCATGGTCCAGAGAAGATTCATCTCAGATTCAATCTGAAGTCACTGTAGTATTTTAAATAGAGGGGATGACTTTATCAGACTCACGTTTTAAGAAGAGCCTCATGACTGCAATGTAGAAAGTGGATTTCAAGGTTGCCAGAGAGAGCAATGCTTACACAGTGTAATTGCTGTACTTCAGGAGAGAAACACTGTATCCCTTGCTCCAGGGTGGAGAAGAGTCCAGGCGTGCACCAGTTTAGGAAGTAGAATCAATGGGTCTTGTTGAGGGATGAGACACAGCCTTGATAGAGGGGCAGTAGTCAGAGGGAACCCGCAGGTTTCTTGCTTGGGAAGCAGCTAGGGTCGTGATGGCATTTCTTGAGATCTGGGGCTCTGGAAGAGGATGAGTTTGGGTGAGGAGATTATAAATATCCTTTAGTGGTGAATTTGAGGTACCTTAAGGTTCTACTCTCTATGGAGTATTCTGATGGCAAAAACAATTTTGAAACTATTTGAATGAAAGGCTAGCTATTCTAGGTTTTATTTATGTTTGTAGGAGAATTGTGTCAACATAGGTTAACTAAAGTCCATGAGACTCGTTGTTAACGATTGTGCTTCATTTTTTTTTAAGTGAAGAACTTCATGAAGCATTTTAAAAGGACAAATGATAGCAAATTAAAACCAAAGTTGAGAAACCTTGTCTGTGTGATCTGCCAGGTCCTTCTTGTTCTTTTCTACTATGTCCATGTCATCTCTACCAGCTTCACTCTATGCTTCAGAGAAATTAATTGCCGATTCCTGGAATACACCATGTTGCTTCTTATCTGGGCGCCATGCTTTTTTCCTTTCTGACAACGCTCTTCCTAACACCCACCTTTACCTGTGTTGTTGACTTGCAAGCTGTAAGATGAGTACAGGTGTACACTTTGTGGATATGAGTTATCAATTCTCCATCCCACATCTTGGATACCCTTTCACCAGGTTGCATTCAGTACACAGTTCTGTGTGTGTTTCTATTTCTATTGGTTTCCCGGCTCTGTTGTCACCTTGCCTGTAACTCAGGTTTATATCCTCAATATTTAGCACAATAGCTGTTAGTTGATATTTATCACACTCTTCAAGTGGAATCTCTAAAATAGCCTTCCTCTCCACTACCCAATTCGGAAGAGGTTGAAGGATGAAACTAAGATAAAGGCTAAGGCCAAAATATTATGTTTATTACCAACAAAGTTCAAATTTGGGGGAGCTTAATTATGCAGGTAGTCGGACCTGCTGATGCCAAACTCCTGAATTAGACGGACATAAGCACTCCTTCTCAGGAAACACGGCACTGGGTACAGCACGGTAAACCAGCCATGTGAAGAGGTATAACACAAGCCTGTGTCTACCTTAGCTGAACTTCACTCACGGAATGAAAAGATCTTGAGTGGGAAGAGCCATTCTGTTAACAGGGCTCCACGATCGCGTGCTGTGTAATTGAAAGCAAGACTGTGTCACCTGCCTTGGGAAACAAGTGAATTCTTATAGGGAGGAGAGGAACAATGTTCCTGGAAAAGAATGATATAAGAATACTACCCCCATTTCATTCCAATAGGTACTATTAATTTAAAATATGTATCAATATGTTAAATATTAATTTCCTAAAATGACTTTCATTCCTTACATAAATTGAATTTCCTCAGTGGTCACTCATGTATAGCAAATGCAACCTTCCTCCAACCGGCTTATGATTAGAGTAATTATTCAATGTTAAGCTTCACTGTTTTATTTTGTGTCCTCTCCACCCCCCGCCCCTAACAAATGTATGTGGTTCCTATGGACCAATACGGAATTCGACTAACAAGAAATTAGTTACAAAAGCCTAAAATTATGAACCAGAGCAAACTTAATCATTACTGAGCAACAACTTCGGATGCGGAAGTTTTATTTCAGATCAGTTAACCCTGAATGAAATTCAGAATTAATTTTTCATATTGCAATATCTTTGAAAGTTTACCAGTCCATGTCTAAAATGCTTTTTTTCCCCTCTCAGTTATTCAATCTTTCCTAAATTCTCTCAAGCATCAAATTGCCTGTTATTTTTATATTTCTCAGTTAGAAAAAGTAAAAATTTTATTTTAGATTGGAATTGACCAAAACATTTGAGTCAAATCAAGTCAGCTATGAAGAAAATATGACATGTTTCTATTGTTGTGTCCCACAGCTGGAGAGTATGTCAAAAAAGGGTCTGTGTAAGGCTATTTTCACATTGTTCCCAGCATTATTACAAGCTTAACATCCTGTGTGGACGTGTGTTCTGAAAAGCTCTCCTTTACTCTTGAAGACAGGAGAAAGATTGCTCAGAAAACCATATGAAGTTAGAGACATTTGTCCAAACCTGCTATTTAGGTTCTCAAAACTGCATCTACTACAACACATTTTTTTTTAACTTTGAATGATGGTGACAAAAAAACAAAAGGCCATCTATTTTCTTAGCCACTGACATCAAAATTTAAAAGTGAGATACACTATGCCATATTAAACTTTTGACTAACTTTAATTTTTATGAAAGTGATAATCTGTCATAAAATTACTAAAACATTTCTGAGATGGAATTAGAAAGCCTTTAATATGTAGATAGACTTGAATTCATGTATCAGTACTCTCATTGCAAAGGACTGCTGAATATGCACATATTCTATTAAATAAAAGTCAATAGCATTTTGAAGCACTTAAAAGTTTATTGTTGGAGAGATTCCACTAAAAAGAGCTCATGATGCCAAGTGATTTGTGTGAATGTAATTTCTAGGTCTAGGTTTTCAATGTGAAAAGAGCTTTAATTTTTAAATAAAGTATGTAAGATGTTATTTGGAGACCCCAAGAAAAAAATGAGGAAACCACTGCCACATTAGATAATACCACACACACAAAAAATTGAATTCCTGGTTAAAACTATTTTAGGGAGGGCACTATTGGGGGATTCTATCACAGAGTCAGCGATCTATTGAGAGTGCAAATGTCTGTCTTTGACTAAAAAGAAAAGTCAATATCAAAAATAAGCTTCTAAAAAAAAAAGCTTCTAAACACATAGCAAATTTTATCTGCTAAACATAACCATCTTTCTGGGACTTTAGCTGCTCCTCAGGAAACTTTAGAGTCTGGTATAAACTATTGTGTAAAAGGATGTTCTTTTAAATACGGAGCTATGTGCTCTTCCTACAACGTATTATATAACGTTTAGTCTGCCTTAATCTAAATATGATCAGAGGTAATTTTTCTTCACATTAACTTCTGAGAGTTAATTATTCTTCTTTAGCAAAGCTTAGGGAATTAGTTTAAGTATTAAAATTGTTGTAGAAGTAATGCATGCCCAACTTGGAAAACCATAAAACAAAAAGAAAACAAAAGAAAGAAGAAATCATTAATTACAAGTCAACCATAGACAGTCACATACACATTTTATTGAAAAACCCTACTTGGTTTATGCATAAATGTGCATATTTATATGTCATTTAAATGACCCTGTGCGACTCCTTGGTGGTATCTTTCACTTAATAAATCAGGTATATTTTTCCCTTGTCAAAAAATATTCTTGGGCTTCCTTGGTGGCTCAGTGGTTGAGAGTCTGCCTGCCAATGCAGGGGACACGGGTTCGTGCCCCGGTTCGGGAAGATCCCACATGCTGCGGAGCGGCTGGGCCCGTGAGCCATGGCTGCTGAGCCTGCGCGTCCAGAGCCTGTGCTCCACAACGGGAGAGGCCACAACAGTGAGAGGCCCGCGTACCACAAAGAAAAAAAAAAAAAATGAACGATGAAAATTCAGAAGTAATATAATCAAAATGTTAGAAAGAAGGAGGAGGTAGCATCAATTTCTCTTATAATCAAGTGGTCAAGAAACATAATTTAAAGTTGGGATGTTACGATAGAGAAATTAAGACAGAGGTATTAAGTATATTTGAGAAAACATGTCTCTTGGGTCTCCTGCTGTGGGGAGCAGCTGATGCCCCCGCTGAAACTCTTCTGTATCCTGCATTCACTCCAAGTGCATCTTCCTGTGCGATGTTCCCAGCATAACTGAGCAAGCAAGGCAATAATGCAGGCTCTTTCCTGCAAAACGTGAGTCCTCCTTAAGGGACACCTGTCTCAAAATTTCCCCATCAGCCTGGCCAAAATTTGTTAGAACTGCTCTGAAGTCTAGGACGTTTCTTGTCCAGTCACACCCCTCTCCCTCTGTAGGAATCAGCCATGCTGTGAGCTGAAGACTCCATCCATCCGTTTCTCTATCTCCCATTCATCCTTAATGAGGATTTTTTCCATAAATCTCATGCACGTCACACCTCATTTTAGCATCTGTGTCTCAGAGGGTCTGCACTAACACACAGAGTAAACACTGAAAGAACAAAGAACAAATAGTAACAGCTGAATTTACATTATGTGGTTAAGGGAAGAGGAGGAAATAAATTTGAAGCAAGTAGAAATATACTAAATTGTCTTTGTGCCTGGAGAGAATTCAACAAGTAGCCTAAATAATGCAACATAAATTACATTGTAACTGTTCAACTAAATGTATTGTGGCTGTTTTTTATTTCATTACAGGATAGGCACACAGAGGCACCTGCATACAAATGCACACACAGAAAGTAAAATCAGACTATAAAGTGGTAGATATCAGCAAAATAACCAAAAAAAAACCACATAAAACACATGACAGAAAACAAATTTTAATCAGAACTGAAACCAAAAACATTTGTAATTCAATACATGTAAATGGAATAAACTTAGCTAAAACATGGAGAGAGTGAGAGAGAGAGAGAGGGAGAGACAGTTGGATTACCTCTGTGTCTGTAGTTATTTCACACTTAGGAGTTTTGTTTTTTTGAAAAAAAGAGTTTTGGTATATTTTCCTTTTTTCTTTAATTAGCTAGATAATTATTTTAAACAAAGATCTCTTGTGCATATGAATTCCACCAAAAGATCCTCATTATTTCCTTATGGATATTTTAATAATACTTTCTAACTTCGTGAGTAGAATGTAGAATTTCCTTATTAATATCCTTTTTCCTTAAAGTAAGGAAAATAAGTACGTAAGGCTATGAATTTTCTTCTCAGTACTAGTTTACTTGTATCCTATAGATTTTAATATATGCAATATTCCATGTTCTAAGGACTATTTGATTTTTGTTAAATATATTTTTGAAATTTGGTATTTCAAGGTGGAAGGGTTTATTTTTATTTTCTCATCTTGTTACTAAAGGTTTATTAAGCTGTGATCAGAGCATATTATATGAGCTGCTTTTACGTATTATAATGTCTATATATTAGTATACATACAACTTTATTTTGCCAATGATACATAACAGTGGGAAGGAAAGTACTATATTTCAATTAGCTCCTTCTTACGAATTATGTTTTGGGGAGACATCTATATACTTACTCCTTTTTTTTCAGCTTAACATTTTCCTAGGCTGATAGGGAGCAATGGCACTATTATGATTAGAAAGAAACCTACCACATTGGAAAGTGGTTCCCACAGCTGCCACCTTCAAAACCTCACCAGCAAAAATAAGGGAATATCCACAATCAAGAAGTTACCACATTTTGGGGAGCCAGTGAAATCAGGAAAACTTTCATGAGTAATATTCCAGTGAGATTACAAACATGCTCCAGAAAAAAAAAACAGACAAAAGGCAAAAGTAACAAATACATGGTGTTCACCTCACTTCTACCTTCCAAATACCATGCAAATGTTTCTAATTATTTTAACCTACATCCTATCCATGACCCTATATGCAAAGAGGTCTAAAAAGTGTAGTTTTGGCCTACCATTTTCTGATGGGCTAAAAGTGATAGGGCCACTAAGGGTGAAAGTCATGCTTTAGGCCAATCCATCATATCAGCCAATGCCACTCATTCTAGGCATACTTAAAGTTCTAATCAATAAAAGTAACATGCCCCCATCTAAAATGATGCAACTACTCTAGTATCATGGAAAACTTATTTATCTTCTTCACAGAATGGGAAACCTACGGTCCCAATGGTCACTACATTCATGTCCAATGATAATTATTTATCTACTAGATCAAACCCAATCACATTTTTTCTACCAATCATACAGTTCAAAATTATGTCATATAAAATATTAGGGAAAAGGCATCTAGGAAAATGGAAATTGGAAATGATAGATTAGATAGATATCGATAGTTGATAGGCAGGTAGATAGATGATAGATAGATAGATAAAGAGAAAAAGAGATATGGACAGATAATTAGAACAAAGAAGAAGAGATAGATATATAACTATTCCAAGGTTACTTCCATAATTGTTGATGAGACTTTAGCTGTATTTATGTTAATATCTCCTTTTCTCCACTACCCCATTCTATGTTCCATTGCACCCAAACACTTCAACCCACCCCAAACTTCATTCCTGTGTTGATCTCGGTGTTCTTAACAAGGGCCAAATAATCCATGAAACTGCTGGATACTACACAGGAACCAGTGGGTACCATATCTATGGTCAGGTATTCCCACAGGAAAAGTGGGCACCATCATATACCAGAGTTCTACCCATTTTTAGGAATAATATGCTTGACTTCCCTCCAGAGTTACTCCCTGAGAGAGAATGTAATGTTGCTCCGCCCACTTGTAGGATGGCTGAGGTGAAGTTGCCTCGCTTCCTGGACAACTGGTCACAGGGAACTTCTGCAGCGTCTGTAGCTGAGAGTTGAGAAAGAGGTGGTGATGCTGTACGTGCACGTCTGCCATGAGCCACCAGCCCTGATCAGACCGCTCTCCTCCAGCAGAGAAGAGTTACTGATGCTACTTTCTCTTTGTTCAAATTAACAAACATTTTGCTCTAATCTAAACCTGCCTTCTTATGCTGGATTTTTCTTTGTAGGTTCCTTTGAGTGTTTGCCGAACTATACCAGGACATTTCAAGATCTTGGTGTATAGCCTTCACAGAAAAATAAATCAGTTCAGAATTAAAATTTTCTGATGAGACAGTGGTCCCACATAGGATGGGATAACATTAATCAATTTCACAAATTCAACTTGCCAGACCAAAATAAACAAACAAATAAAACTACCCCTAAACTTTGCAAATTAAGGAGACTAGGTTTTTCAACACAGTATTTTGAATAAGTTCCAGCATGAATCACAGACCTGTGTGAAGGAGTCCAACTTATCTTTCTAATTATTACTTTGGAAAAATTGGAATACTAGGCTGAAAGCACACTGTCTCAGATTTCTTTTTAAAAATGTTCCTATAAAAAATGCAGTATATGGGGCTTCCCTGGTGGTGCAGTGGTTGAGAATCTGCCTGCCAATGCAGGGGACACGGGTTCGTGCCCCGGTCCGGAAGGATCCCACATGCCGCGGAGCATCTGGGCCTGTGAGCCATGGCCGCTGGGCCTGCGCGTCCGGAGCCTGTGCTCCGCAATGGGGGAGGCCCCAACAGTGAGAGGCCTGCGTATGGCAAAAAAAAAAAAATGCAGTATATGAATGCTAAATCCATTTGTTATTTTTTTGGTTCATTTGTTAATGGCAGTACTTTATTTGTGAAAGGAAGCTAATAAATACAGTGTAATATGGCTAGCCTGTAATGCATAATGAGTTACTTTTTAGAGTAAATTTTATGTTAGATTGGTTCAGATGCTGATCTTTAAAAAGATAAGATATGTTTTAGTAAACTTCAAATTGTTACGAATTCAAGTGGAAAACATCATAACATTTCAAACAGTATAAAATGAAGAGCATATTAGTGGTAGCTAACATTATAAATATGTAAATATTTACTTTTACCTTTCTTGTTGGCAGTAATTAAATGCAATAACCTTTTGTATAAGTTAAGAAGTGATTCTCAATAACAGTGAATCAGTAACCTTCAAGGTGGCAGAAGAGTAAGATGCGGAGATCACCTTTCTCCCCACAGATACATCAGAAATACATCTACATGTGGAACAACTCCTACAGAACACCTACTGAACGCTGGCAGAAGACCTCAGACCTTCCAAAAGGCAAGAAACCCCGCACGTACCTGGGTAGGGCAAAAGAAAAAAGAAAAAACAGAGAGAAAAGAATCGGGATGGGACCTGCCCTTCCGGGAGGGAGCTGTGAAGGAGGAAATGTTTCCACACACTAGGAGCCCCTTCACTGGTGGAGACGGGAGGTGCCAGGGGTGAAGCTTCAGAGCCATGAAGGGAAGTGCAGCAGCAGGGTGTGAAGGGCAAAGCGGAGAGATTCCCCCACAGAGGATCGGTGCCAACCAGCACTCACCAGCCCGAGAGGTTTGTCTGCTCCCCCGCCGGGGCGGGCGGGGCTGGGAGCTGAGGCTCGGGCTTTGGTTGGAGTGCAGGGAGAGGACTGGGGTTGGCGGTGTGAACAAGCCTGAAGGGGGTTAGTGCATCACAGCTGGCCAGGAGGGAGTCCAGGGAAAAGTCTGGAGCTGCCGAAGAGGCAAGACACCATTGTTTCGGGGTGTGCAAGGAGAGGGGACGCAGAACACTGTCTAAACGAGCTCCAGAGAAGGGCACCAGCCGCAGCTATCATCTCGGACCCCAGAGGGGGGCAGAGACCGCTACCACTGCCAACTTTGCCCCCAAGAATCCTGTGTGCGAGCACAGGTCACTATCCACACCTCCCCTCCCAGGAGGCTGTGTAGCCCACCACTGCAAGGGTCCCAGGATCCAGGGACAACTTCCCCGGGAGAACACACAGTGCACCTCAGGCTGGTGGAACGTCATGCTGGCCTCTGCTGCCACAGGCTTGCCCTGCATTCCAATTGTAACTACCATATCCCTCCCTCTCCCTGGCCTGAGTGAACAAGAGAGCCCTAATCAGGCGCTGCTTTAACTCCCGTCCAGTCTGGGTGGGAAACAGATTCCTGAGGGCAGCCTACGTGCAGAGGCCGGGCCAAAACCAAAGGTAAACCCCAGGAGCTGTGCGAACAAAGAACAGAAAGGGAAATCTCTCCCAGCAGCCTCAGGATCAGCTGATTAAACCCCTGCAATCAGCTTGATAAACGCTGCATCTATGGAATAACTGAATAGACAATGAATGTTCCCAAAATTGAGATGGTGGACTTTGGGAGCAACTGTAGACTTGGGGTTTGCTTTCTGCATCTGATTTGTTTTTGGTTTTATGTTTACCTTAGTTTAGTTGTTTAGTTTTTAGTGCTTGTTTTCATTGGTGGGTTTGTTTATTGCTTTGATTGTTCCTTTTTTTTTTTTTTCTATTTTTGTGAGTGTGTGTATGTATGTTTCTTTGTGTGATTTTTTTCTGTTTAGTTTTGATTTTACCATTTCTTTTGGCGTTCTGTCTGTTTTTTGTTTGTTTTGTTGTGTTTTTCTTTTTCAGTGTGTGTGCTTGTATGTTTCTTTGTGTGATTTTGTCTAACTTTTGCTTTTTTTGGGGGTTCTGCCTGTTCGTTTTTTCTTTTTTTTCTTCCTTTTCTTCTGTGAAGTGCACCTGGCAGGGTCCTGGTGCTCCGGTCAGGTGTCAGGCCTGAGCCTCTGAGGTCGGGGAGCTGAGTCCAGGACATTAGACCACCAGAGACCTCCCAACCCCATGTAATATTAACCAGAGAGGGCTCTCCTAGAGATTCCGTCTCAACACTAAGACCCAGCTCCAGCTAATGGCCAGAAAGTTCCAGTGCTGGATGCCCCATGCCAAACAACTAGCAAGACAGGAACACAACCACACCCATTAGCTTAAAATGATACTAAGTTCACAGACACCTCAAAACACACCACCAGATGAGGCCCTGGCCACCAGAGGGATAGATCCACCCCCACCCACCAAAACACAGGTACAAGTCCCCCTTAACAGGAAGCCTACACAAGCCACTGGACCAACGTCACCCACTGGGAGAAGATACCAAAAATAAGAGGAACTACGAACCTGAAGCCTGCAGAAAGGAGATCCCAAACACAGTAAGTTAAACAAAATGAGAAGACAGTGAAATATGCAACCAATGAAGGAGCAAGGTAAAAACCCACCAGACCAAACAAATGAAGAGGAAATATGCAGTCTACCTGAAAAAGAACTCAGAGTAATGATAGTAAAGACAATCCAATATCTCAGAAATAGAATGGAGAAAATACAAGAAATATTTAACAAGGACCTAGAGAACTAAAGACCAAACAAACAATGTTGAACAACACATTAAATGAAATTAAAAATACTTTAGAAGGAAACAATAGCAGAATAACTGAGGCAGAAGAATGGATAAGTGACCTGGAAGCTAAAATAGTGGAAATAATTGCCACAGAGCAGAGTAAAGAAAAAAGAATGAAAAGAATTGAGGACAGTCTCAGAGACCTCTGGGACAACATCAAATGCACCAACATTAGAATTGTAAGGGTCCCAGAAGAAGAAGAGAAAAAGTGGTCTGAGAAAATATTTGAAGAGATTATAGTCGAAAACTTCCCTATCATGGGAAAGAAAATAGTCAATCCAGTCCAGGAAGCACAGAGTCCCATACAGGATAAATCCAAGAAGAAACACGCCAAGACACATATTAATCAACTATCAAAAATTAAATACAAAGAAAAAACACTAAAAGCAGCAAGGGAAAAGCAATGAATAATATACAAGGGAATCCCCATAAGGTTAAACAGCTGATCTTTCAGCAGAAACTCTGCAAGCCAGAAGGGAGTGGCAGGACATATTTAGAATGATGAAACAAAAAAAACCACTACAACCAAGATCACTCTACCCACTAAGGATCTCATTCAGATTTGAAAGAGAAATTAAAACCTTTACAAACAGGAAAAAGTTAAGAGAATTCAGCACCACCAAACCAGCCTTACAACAAATGCTAAAGGAACTTCTCTAAGTGGGAAATACAAGAGAAGGAAAAGACCTACAACAAACCCAAAACAATTAAGAAAATGGTAATAGTAACCTAAGTGGTGATAATTACTTTAAATGTAAATGGATTTAATGCTCCCACTAAAAGACATAGACTGGCTGAATAGAAAAAAACCAAGACCCAAATATAGGCTGTCTACAAGAGATCCACTTCAGACCTAGGGACACTAAAAGAGACCCACTTCAGACCTAGGGACACATACAGACTGAAATTGAAGGGATGGAAAAAGATATTCCATGCAAATGGAAATCAAAAGAAAACTGGAGTAGCAATACTCATATCAGACAAAATAGACTTTAAAATAAGGACTATTACAAGAGACAAAGAAGGACATTACATAATGATAAAGGGATCAATCCAAGAAGAAGATATAACAATTGTAAATATTTATGCACCCAACATAGCAGCGCCTCAATATATAAGGCAAATGTTAACAGCCATAAAAGGGGAAATCAACAGTAACACAATCATAGTAGGGGACTTTAACATCCCACTTTCACCAATGGACAGATGATCCAAAATGAAAGTAAATAAGGAAATAAAAGCTTTAAATGATACATTACACCAGATGGATTTAATTGATATTTATAGGATATTCCATCCAAAAACAACAGAATACACTTTCTTCTCAAGTGCACATGGAACATTCTCCAGGATAGATATCTTGGGGCACAAATCAAGCCTCGGTAATTTAAGAAAATTGAAATCATATCAAGTATCTTTTCTGACCACCATGTTATGAGACTAGATATCAATTACAGGAAAAAAACTGTAAAAAATAAAAACACATGGATGCTAAACAATACATTACTAAATAACCAAGAGATCACTGAAGAAATCAAAGAGGAAATGTAAAAATACCTAGGAAAAAATGACAACAAAAACATGACAACCCAAAACGTATGGGATCAGTGAAAGCAGTTCTAAGAGGGGAGTTTATAGCAATACAATCCTACGTCAAGAACAAGAAAAATCTCAAATAAACAACCCAACCTTACCCCTAAAGAAATTAGAGAAAGAAGAAGAAAAGAAAAAAAAAAAAGAAAACCCAAAGTTAGCAGAGGAAATAAATCATAAAGATCAGATCAGAAATAAATGAAAAAGAAAAGAAGGAAACAATAGCAAAGATCAATAAAGCTAAAAGCTGGTTCTTTGAGAAGATAAACAAAATTGATAAACCATTAGCCAGACTCATCAAGAAAAAAAGGGAGAAGACTCAAATCAACAGAATTAGATATGAAAAAGAAGTAACAACTGACACTGCAGAAATACGAAGAACCATGAGAGACTACTACAAACAACTACATTTCAATAAAATGGACAACCTGGAAGAAATGGAC
Source organism: Neophocaena asiaeorientalis asiaeorientalis (assembly GCF_003031525.2). Classification (NCBI taxonomy): domain Eukaryota; kingdom Metazoa; phylum Chordata; class Mammalia; order Artiodactyla; family Phocoenidae; genus Neophocaena; species Neophocaena asiaeorientalis. The sequence continues at coordinate 3,124,489 of NW_020173335.1, forward strand.
AAATTCTTAGAAAGGTATAACCTTCCAAGACTGAACCAGGAAGAAATAGAAAATATGAACAGACCAATCACAAGCACTAACATTGAAACTGTGAATTAAAATCTTCCAACAAATAAAGGCCCAGGGCCAGATAACTTCACAAGTGAATTCTACAAAACATTTAGAGCAGAGCTACACCTATCTTTCTCAAACTCTTCCAAAATATAGCAGAGGGAGAAACACTCCCAAACTCATTTTACAAGGCCACCATCACCCTGATACCAAAACCAGACAAAGATATACAGAAAAAGAAAACTGCTGCCCAATATCACTGATGAGCATAGATGTAAAAATCCTCAACAAAATACTAGCAAACAGAATCCAACAGCACCTAAAAGGATCATACCCCATGATCAAGCAGGGTTAAAAGACCAATCACAAGCACTAACATTGAAACTGTGAATTAAAATCTTCCAACAAATAAAGGCCCAGGGCCAGATAACTTCACAAGTGAATTCTACAAAACATTTAGAGCAGAGCTACACCTATCTTTCTCAAACTCTTCCAAAATATAGCAGAGGGAGAAACACTCCCAAACTCATTTTACAAGGCCACCATCACCCTGATACCAAAACCAGACAAAGATATACAGAAAAAGAAAACTGCTGCCCAATATCACTGATGAGCATAGATGTAAAAATCCTCAACAAAATACTAGCAAACAGAATCCAACAGCACCTAAAAGGATCATACCCCATGATCAAGCAGGGTTAACCCCAGGAATGCCAGGTTCTTCAATATACGCAAATCAATTAATGTGATACACCATATTAAACAAATTGAAGGATAAATAACATATGATCATCTCAATAGATGCAGAAAAATGTTCTGACAAAATTCAACACCCATTTATGACAAAAACTCTCCAGAACGTGGGCATAGAGGGAACCTACCTCAACATAATAAAAGCCGTATATGACACACCCTCAGTGAACATCATTGTCGATGGTGAAAAACTGAAACCATTTCCGCTACAATCAGGAACAAAACAAGTTTGCCCACTCGCACCACTATTATTCAACATAGTTTTGGAAGTTTTAGCCTCGGCAATCAGGGAAGAAAAAGAAATAAAAGGAATCCAAATCAGAAAAGAAGTAAAGCTGTCACTGCTTGCAGATGACATGACACTATACATAGAGAATCCTAAAGATGCTACCAGAAAATTACTAGAGCTAATCAATGAAGCTGGTAAAGAAGCAGGATACAAAATTAATGCACAGGAATCTCTTGCATTCCTATACACTAATGATGAAAAATCTGAAAGTGAAATTATGGAAACACTCCCATTTACCATTGCAACAAAAAGAAAAAAACTACCTAGGAATAAACCTACCTAAGGAGACAAATGACCTATATACAGAAAGCTATAAGACACTGATGAAAAAAATCAAAGATGTTACAAACAGATAGAGAGAGATACCATGTTCTTGGATTGGAAGAATCAACATTTTGAAAATGACTATACTACCCAAAACAGTCTACAGAGTCAAGGCAAAACCTATCAAACTACCAATGGCATTTTACACAGAACTACAACAAAAGAATTTCACAATTTGTGTGGAAACACAAAAGACCCCAAATAGCCAAAGCAATCTTTATAAAGAAAAATGGGTCTGGATGACTCAGCCTTCCTGACTTCCAACTATATTACAAAGCTACAGTAATTAAGACAGTACAGTACTAGCACAAAAACAGAAATATAGATCAACAGAACAGGATAGAAACCCCAGATATAAACCCACACACATATGGTCACCTTATCTTTGATAGAGGAGGCAAGAATATACAATGGAGAAAAGATGACCTCTTCAATAAGTGGTGCTGGGAAAACTGGACAGCTAGATGTAAAAGAATGAAATTAGAACACTCCCTAACACCATACACAAAAATAAACTCAAAATGGATTAAAGACCTAAATATAAGGCCAGACACTATCAAACTCTTAGAGGAAAACGTAGGCAGAACACTCTATGACATAAATCACAGCAAGATACTTTTTGACCCACCTCCTAGAATAATGGAAATAAAAAACAAAAATAAACAAATGGGACCTAATGAAACTTAAAAGCTTTTGCACAGCAAAGAAAACCATAAACCAGATGAAAAGACAACCCTCAGAATGGGAGAAAATATTTTCAAGTGAAGCAACTGGAAAAGGATTAATCTCCAAAATATACAAGCAGCTCATGCAGCTCAATAAAAAAAAAAAAAATCCAAAAAATGGGCAGAAGACCTAAATAGTCATTTCTCCAAAGAAGATATACATATTGCCAACAAAAAAATCAAAGGTACTCAACATCACTAATCATTAGAGAAATGCAAATCAAAAGCACAATGAGGTATCACTTCACACCAGTCAGAATGGCCATCATCAAAAAATCTACAAACCATAAATGCTAGAGAGGATGTGCAGAAAAGGGAACCCTCTTGCACTGCTGGTGGGAATGTAAATTGATGCAGCCACTATGAAGAACAGTATGTAGTTTCCTTAAAAAACTACAAATAGAACTACCATATGACCCAGCAATCCCACTACTGTACATATACCCTGAGAAAACCATAATTCAAAAAGAGTCATGTACCAAAATGTTCATTGCAGTACTATTTACAATAGCCCAGTCATGGAAGCAACCTAAGTGTCCACTGACAAATGAATGGATAAGGAAGATGTGGCACATATATACAGTGGAATATTACTCAGCCACAAAAAGGAACAAAACTGAGTTATTTGCATTGAGATGAATGGACCTAGAGTCTGTCATACAGAGTGAAGTAAGTCAGAAAGAGAAAAACAAATACCGTATGCTAACACATATATATGGAATATAAAAAAAAAAAATGGTTCTGATGAACCTAGGGGCAGGACAGGATTAAAAATACAGACGTAGAGAATGGACCTGAGGACACGGGGAGGGGGAAGGGTAAGCTGTGACAAAGTGAGAGAGTGGCATGGACGTATATACACTACCAAATGTAAAATAGAGAGCTAGTGGGAAGCAGCCGCGTAGCACAGGGAGATCAGCTCCGTGCTTTGTGACCACCTAGAGAGGTAGGATAGGGAGGGTGGGAGGGAGACGCAAGAGGGAGGAGATATGGGGATATATGTATATGTATAGCTGATTCACTTTGTTATACAGCAGAAACTAACACACCATTGTAAAGTAATTGTACTCCAATAAATATGTAAAAAAAATAATAGTGAATGGCCCTATGTAATAATTAATGTCTCATTTGTTCATGCATTGAAAAAAATTTCACAAATGCTTGAAATTTTATCATCATCAATTATTTTTAGCATGAGTCAGTTATGAAGATTCAATATTTCACTAGATTTGAATGAAATAAGTCATCTCCTGACCTTTAGAACTTAATATGATGCAAACTTGCAGAATGTAAGGTTCACGAGAAATGATGGCTGGAAGAATAAGTGGATTTTTTCCATTTAATGAATACTGAAAATTGTTTTGCAAATACCCCAAGTCTTTTCTTAATATGTAAATCTCTCCAATGAAAAAAGGTTGCTGTCTGTGTAGGCTGGTGTGCGATGGTGCCTTTTTTTGAGAGCGGCATCTGCAGCTAAGTGCACACTGGCACTCTTTTTTTTCCTCTTACAATGTCCTCTGGTGCTAATGGAGGAGTTTTGTGATGAGCTCTGAATGTGCAGGAAATGCCTAGTAGGAGTCCAGACATTTGCAGTTGGAATTTGTGGCTAGCTTATTATTCGATATCTATGCTAGCATTTGAGCTTTAATTTTATTGGGTAATCCCCTCTGTACTAGTTTAAACCACTATTTACCACTTGTAAAAGTGAATGTATATTATACTTAATCTGAAATATGTGATTTTAGTGTATTTCATTACAGACCCAATAGATGGCTCAAAGTTGAAATACAATCAAAATAGAAGTCAGCAAAATGTCTATTCAGGAAAAAAGGTTCAAGGTCACCACTTTTATTTATGCTGTAATTTCCCTTAGAATTGTGAACATATTGCATTTTCAATGATGTACTCTTCATTTTATTTAAAAAGTTCCATTATTATTGAAAGAATAAAATACCTGAACAGAAAGGATTATATTTTTAGAGCTAACAAGTATTATATTTTTCAGAGCTGTCAAGTAATGTAGCCTTTTATAGTAAGCTGTAATGAGTTGCTAGTAAAACAAAGAGCTCCTATATCATTTAAAACCAAAAAGAATGTGCTTCTCTGTAAGAGACAGAATAAGAACAAGGGTTTTACTATTATCAAAGGCAGAAGGTTGTCATGGGAGGAGGGAACTGAGACTGGGATCGAGCAGGGCAGGAAAGATAAAGAAGGGATACATGAAAAATAGAAAAATAGAGTAGGTACATTATGGTTTGTCACATTGGTGCAGATCTACCAGCTCCTGTCTGGCTTCCCTTCCTGCAGTTTATCATAAGCCATGTTTACTAAGCTACAGGATGTTAATAGTAATCAAGTTCTCTGTTAATTATAAGTGGTCATCAATCAATCAACTGGCAAATCAACAAAGTAATAAATTAATCTCCTACTGCAGTAATAAATTAATATCTTACTGCAAGTAAGATATTTGCTATGATAACAGAGACCCATAAATCGACATTGAAGGCATGTGCGAAGAGGGGCTTCAATCATGTGTCCCAAGCAGAGCCTCCCAGAGTGATCACTTTGAACTAGAAACACATTTGGAAACTTTTGTTGTGATGGTAAGGATGCTTAATATGAGATATATCCTCCTAAAAACATTTTAAGTGCACAAAGCCAGATGGCTAACAATGGGTTCCATGTTGCACAAAGGATCTCTAGAACTTACTCATCCTGCACAACTGAAACTTTATGTGTCCAACAGTGAGGGATTTTTTTTTTTTATAAAGTCAGTCTACTTGAGAACGTCATATGCATTAGAAATAAACACACAAGATCTAAAACCCTCAGCATGATCTTTGAATTTTCCCTTTTTCTCATACTACTCTCTAATGCCTGCTTGGTTTTATTCTTAAATTTGCCTCAAAATATTACCTCCTCTGGACTCTTGATGCTAGTTTTCCAGTTGAAGTCATCACTTGGTGTTCTATGACAAACTGCCTCTACCCTGACTTCCCTGCCAACGGAGGACTCATGCCCAATCCACACTCTCCACTGAGCATCCTTTCTTTAGCTTAGAGGTAACCAAACACAGGCATCCTTCAGCATCCATGGGGGATGGGTTCCAGGACCCTCTCTGGATGTCAAAGTCTGCATATTCTCTAGTCTCTTTATGCAACGACATAGTATTTGCGTATAACGGATGCACATCCTCCTGTATACTTTAAATCATTTCTAGATTCCTTATAATTCCTAATACAGTGTAAATGTTATGTAAACAGTGGGAAAAGCAATGTCAATGCTATGTAGGTAGTTTCTGGCATGAGGCAAATTCAAGTTTGCTTTTTGGAAATTTCTGGAATTTTTAAAATATATTTTCAGTCTGCAGCAGGTTGAATCCACAGATGTGGAACCCTAGGATACAAAGGGCGATATAACTCTCTTCCTTAAAAACCCATTGGCTCTAGAAAGGAAGTTCTTCAAATTGTGCCATATTCACCTTTCCAGCACATTTTTCTCGTGTTCTTGGTCTCATTACAGCTGTACAGAACTTACCTTAAGTTCTTCCCTTCCTATGTTCTTCCTAAACCCCTAGGTTGCCAAGGCCCTAATTCAATGTGTGTGGTTACTCAGGGATTCACACTACAGCTGGTCAAAGTGAGAGGACAAGCAAATATTAATGTTAAATAATGTGTTATCAGTATTAACGAAAAATTCCAAGATGACAATAAACAAAATTTCAGATTTTTTTCAATCATTCTGTAATTGTATTAAATGTACCTAAATAAACATTTGGCTGAGACGTATTTTCTAGTCTTAACAATATGTTTCTTAAAACCTGGCTTTAAAATCCTGTAAAATGCAAATAAATTCTGTCTGCTTTGCAAGTTGAAAAATATAAATATTATTATGGAAGAAACAAAAAAAAAGAGAAAAGCACATCAACAAAGGAGATGTACATAGTACAAGGCAGATCAAAAGACTAGCTAAGTCCGGTGAAAGTATGGCACCACTGTGTACCATGGAGTTTCAAGAGTTGTATCACTAAGTGTAAGACAGTTAAGTCCAAAAAAAAAGGCACTTTGATGAACTGCAACAAAAACCCTAACGACCGTGGGGGGCTAACATCAATGTTTAGCGTAATTTTGAAGTATCTTCAGCCAGAGAATATGGCACCAGGAGGCTTTGTTCAAGCAGGAAGAGGTCTATAATAACCAGGTGGCTACCCAGTTCCTTTCTTCCCTCACTAGAGAGATGTTCTCTGACCCCAAATAGTAGATATCCCCAAGTGAGATTTTGTGGGTTTCCCTCTCACAACAGAGGAGCATTTAGTTTCTAAACTGTCTCTTTCTCACACCCAAACTTATGCTTTCCAGGAAGTCATGTCTTAAAAATCCATAGATTCTGGGGTCATTTACTTAGAGCAATCCTTAACCAGGTACATCCTGTTGAAAACATTCCATAGATAATAACCTTGCTGATGGGAAATATCATTCTCTTTGCCCTGAGGTCCAGTATGTTGACAAGCGGATTAGACTGGGTTACCTGTCTTCTTTTATTCCCCAGAAGCCATCCCCCAGCAGTTGGGATAAAAACAGCCCACAGATCAATAGTTTCACCTCCTTCCTTGCCAACCATCAACGGCTAAAACAAAACTGTGAGAAACGTGTTAGTAGTTTGAATACTGTGAGTTAAAAACTGTGCTATAACTTCATAATCACATTTTAATACATAAATTAAGATTTGGTTTTTGGGTTCAGGTTTAGTGATTCTTTACTCAGCATAAAAGGTATACTGTGGGAAAACGTTCACTTTAGTAATCTTTGAATGTTCATTTCAAGGTTCAAAGAGCAAATTAATAGGTGAATCATTACAGCAGCAACTCACCAATCAATCTGGAATCTGCAGAGTTCCTACAGATCGTGAGATTATGTCCTAACCTACAAAGGTGCCTAAGAAATGAGCTCGTTACCTCTGTGCTTAACCTTGTATATGTGACTCTGCTTTCATTTTTTTTCACTGCTATGATCTAGATGCACCTGATTCAATACAGCAAAACCTCAGCTGCTCAGCCTGTGAAGGATGCTTCAAATTCTAAAATAAGATATATCAGAGAGTCCTTAACCACCGCCAAAAGAAAAAGAACTCGCACATCTGATTCACTCTGAAAGTAGCTCTTCTTGGGTAAAATACTAAGGCCTATAAAACTCTTCCTTTCCTGGGTAGCAGAGTCAGGAGAAAGACTAAAAATCCGTGTGTGACTGGCCAAAGAGAAGATCCCATTGATACATGGCAGAAACAAACCATTTGCGTTGATTGGCAATTGCATTCGCTCTCCAGCAGCTACATAGAGCCTGGGTGTAGAAACAGGAGCAGCTAGAATTGATGTTCAAGCTTCTGCTTTGTGCAGTTACAGAGACAGACTAAGAATGTCCGCCAGTTCATACAAAAACCTGGGTATTACCCAGCGTCACTGAAAAGGATCAAAACAATGAACAGAAGGACTATGGTAAGAGAAGAAAAGGTGAATCAGGTTTAAGATGTTCATTTTGCTTTGTCACTAAAAGCTTGTGGTTTTGTCATACACACCCACATACTCATGTGGACACAAATTTATGCTTATTCTGAGACCAAATATCATTAACTTGTGAGTTTAGTCATTTTCAGTTAATTATTTTACTTTCATTCAGAGTCTTCAGTCATAGGACCCTTTGTAAGTTGTTTAAAAATGTACCTGGATGGAATCCTGTCAAAGAGACAGAGAAGCTAAGCTGTAAGGGCACCCAGCATGCAACATTGGGACAATTTGCACAGCCAATAAAGTAAAGTAGTATTGAATTAAGTAATGTCAGTTTTTTATACTCACTGGTGTAGTACTGGTGAGTATGAAATAAATACCCTTGAGTCAATAATGATAGAATCACATAGTAGAATAATTTAGTGCATGGAGTAGAAGAAGCACATCTCCCATATAAAAGAATTCCAAATAATTTATGTAGCTTCTCCCCGCTCAAGGAGGTGAACGAGTCCAGAGATCAATGCTAAAGTCGTGATTGACAGGTCATGCTGATAGAATGTGCCCTTGATATGATGTGTTGAGAATAACAATTTTCCTCTCTGGTCTTTCTCCTCAAAACCTATAACTCCAGTCACATAACATGAGACAAACAGTATACAGACCTATATTAAGTGTTGCACCACAAAACTACCTGACCAATACCCCTCAAAGACAAGGGAAGTCTGAGAAACTGTCATGGACCAGTGGAGGCCAGAGACACATCCTGAATACATGAAATATTGCATCCTGGATGGTATTCTGGAATAGAAAAAGCACATTGGGTAAAAACTAGTGAAATAAAACTAAACAGTGGTGTTTAGTTAATGGTAATGTACCAATGCCAGTTCCATAATTGTGGGAAAAGTACTACAGTAATGAAAAATTTAACAAGAGAGGAAACTGAGTGTGGGATTTGGGGAAATGCTCTACACTTCTTTGCAACTTTTCTATAAATCTAAAGTTATTCTAGGGATTCCCTGGCAGTCCAGTGGTTAGGACTCCACCCTTCCACTGCAGGGGGCATGGGTTTGATCCCTGGTTGGGGAACTAAGATCCTGCAAAGCTATTCAGAGGGCCAAAAAAAATAAATTCTTTTCAATTTGAAAAATAAAGTTATTCCAAAATAAAAAAGCTACTTTTTAAACACGCATGTACACAGATATACACAAGGCATCTAGACTGCAGAAACCCAAATGATAATCACAGCTGAGATATTCATGCTTTAATAAGCAGTCTTTGTGAGAAATAGCCCTTCAGGCTACCTGCTTGCCAAAATTAGGTCTTCTCTTCGTACACTTGGCTTTGCAATGATGGATCATTACACTCTCTTAATTATCTCCTTCCACTCTCAAAATAAAAGCAATCTATTAGCACGTGGGCTCCTTGTTGGAAAGAGGCAGGTCTGACATGAAAGAAACAAAATGAAAAAGTTGCGTAAATATACTCAGAGAAAGTGATATCCAGTCTTAAGGATTTTCACTATTATTCTATATGCACGCACTTAAATTTCACCAGAGAATGCAATCCAACCTTGAAATATCTGAATGTTGTGAAAGCCCATCCCAAACTGCTAAATTTATCAATACAGAATTCTTAGAATAAGCCTCTAACTGTATTTCAGTCCAGAACCATTTCTTCTTACGCTGCAAGCTAATTGAATTTTCAATTTCTACTAAACTTTTATATTTCACTTAATGGTCATTATTCACAAAGATAAACATTTGCTAGAATTTCCTGAGGGATATCATATATACATAGAAATCAGGAAAGCTACACCAAGGCAGAAGGACAGCAAGACCTCCTAGGTTTGCTCTTCAGCTAAACAGATGCTCCAACAAAGTACCTGTACAGGGATCTTGATTAAAATGTATGCCTTGGCAGAATTACAAGTATCTTTACAGCACATTCCTTCAGAGTCTTCCAACTATCAATTGAAACTAAAATATTAATCTGAAAAAGACAAAGCTCTACCAACTTTTGGTAGCTAGATTTTTTAAACTAGAGAACTACTTGGAGGAGAGCCTGTAACCATAATGTTTTGACAACACTGGCTTTACCTTTTCCAGCTTTCTTTTTTGTACAGGAAAGCTATTTTATAATTAAAATAGAAAGCATCCCACGCGTTCTCTTTCCTGGTACCTAAGCATAGTTTCTTTCTTCCTGAGTGTGTAGCATGGTAACGAGGGGAGACCATCAGAAGAGTTCTCCTATTAATGACATGTAGAGTTTAGTGCCATCGCTGTGTGCGTATTTCATGTAGACACACAATTACACCGTGTGGCCACTTTGCTGGATAAGTCAACAGGATAATAGCCAAGGTAAAGCTAAATATACCTTAGTATCATGGCACATTTTTAGTTCTCATTTTCATTGATGTATCAATAATAGTCCACAAGGTTTTTGTTTTGTTTTTTGTTTGTTTGTTTTATTGGAGTATAGTTGCTTTACACTACTTTGTCCATTTCTGCTGTACAGCAAAGTGAATCAGCTATATGTATACATATATCCCCTCTTTTTTGGATTTCCTTCCCTTTTAGGTCACCACAGAGCACTGGGTAGAATTCCCTGTGCTATACAGTAGGTTCCCACTAGTTATTTTATACATAGTAGTGTATATATGTCAATCCCCATCTCCAAATTCATCCCCCCCATTCCCCTTGGTATCCATACGTTTGTCCTCTACATCTGTGTCTCTATTTCTGCTTTGCAAATAAGATCATCTATACCATTTTTCTAGATTCCACATATATGTGTTAATATATGATATTTGTTTTTCTCTTTCTGACTTACTTCACTCTGTGTGACAGTCTCCAGGTCCAACCACATCTCTGCAAATGACCCAATTTCATTTCTTTTTATGGCTGAGTAATATTCCATTGTATACATGTACTGCATCTTTATGCCTTCCTCTGCTGATGGACATTTAGGTTGCTTCCATGTCCTGGCTATTGTAAATAGAACTGCAGTGAACACTGGGGTGTGTGTATCTTTTTGAATTATGGCTTGCTCTGTGCATATACCCAGGAGTGGGATTGCTGGGTCATATGGTAGTTCTATTTTTAGTTTTTTAAGGAACCTCCATACTGTTCTCCATAGTGGCTGCATCAATTAACATTCTCACCAAGAGTGCAAGAGGCCTCCCTTTTCTTCACACCGTCTCCAGCAATTTATTGTTTGTAGACATTTTGATGATGGTCATTCTGACTGGTGTGAACTGATACCTCATTACAGTTTTGATTTGCGTTTCTCTAAGAATTAGTGATGTTGAGTATCCTTTCATGTGTTTTTTGGCCATCTGTATGTCTTCTTTGGAGAAATGTCTATTTAGGTCTTCTGCCCATTTTTGGATTGGGTTGTTTGTTTTTTGATATTGAGCTGCATAAGCTGTTTGTATATTTTGGAGTTGAATCCCTTGCCAGTTGCCATTTCTTTTTGTTTCCTTGTGCTTGCATCAATATTATTTTTCAATCTACATGGTCTATTTTATGCAGGAATCTAACATTTGTTCAGAATTGCTTGTGATCTGCAGTTAATGTAAACAACTGCACACCTGGTGATACTTTAGAGCAAACAAAATCAATTGATTCTCCCGTTTATAAAATAGTTCCTACCTCATTTGCTTGGGAAGCTATGTTCAATATTATTAAATCAGTCAACAGTCCAGTTACTGCCTTTCATCATGACTTCTCCTCCTCATTAAAATTTTTTATAAATATTTATATTTTAACCTATCTGATCATCATAGCCTACCTGAACATAATATCAGGAAAATTCACTATTACATATATAGAGAGAGAAAAGTATCTTTCTTTTGTCCCAAGGTATTATGACTTTTTTAATTAAAAAAATTTTAATTGAAGTGTAGTTGATTTACAATGTTTCAGGTATACATCAAAGTGATTCAGTTCTATATATATACATATATATGTATATACATATATATATTCTTTTTTTGGATTCTTTCCTATTATAGGTTATTACAAGGTATTGAATATAGTTCCCTGTGTCATGCAGTAGGAACTTGTTGTTTATCTATTTTATACATAGTAGTGTATACCCTAAAACTTAAGGCTTTAAAATCTCCCAGGAACTTTTATATGCATTTTCTTAGTGGTATGCTTTGTCTGGAATTCATTCACATTACGAGAGAGCATGAACTAAACAGATCTATTGCTACTAAATTGGTTTGGGTGCTCAGCATCTCACCATAATTATTTCCATGGTCCCTGAAAAGTTCTCACTCTTCCCCAAAACATTCTCTAGGTTTCTACCAAAGTGAGCTTTCTGTAACAGCAATCTCATATTTTTATGGGAATACTGTACACAAAATTTGTTTTTCTCCTGTTACTCTGCATTATGTCTATTTAATTCTTTGAACAGCCAAAGAATCTAGATTAGAGGAAGGGAAGTTTTCCACCTCTACAACAGGAAATAATGATTTACAGCTAGTAGCTGTTAATATAAAAAGACTCCTTTAAGTTATTCTAAAGTGCTTCACAGCGCTTCCTCACTTTACTGGTTAACACATTCACTATACCTAATCTGCTGGAACATCACACAATTAACATGTATTAAATATGAGTTCCTGAGTTTTGGTTCCACTACATGCTATCCATAAACCCACTACTTCAGCTAATATTCCTAAAAACATTGAAAAAAATGCAAAAACAGCTACCTGGAGACGCTAAAAGAAAACAAAAGCAAGCAGATTATGCATAGTTGTAAAAACTTGAGAAACAACCTGCACGCAGGTGAGCTTTCCAGTTTTCTTTCACCTTTCAGGACTTTGCCCCAAGTGCAGTGGGAGATGGTGTATGTGTGTGTGCGTGAGTGTGTGTGCACATGCATGCCTGCAATGCATGCCTGCACACACGTGCCTGTGTGTTTGTGAGACTTGTTGCCGAGCAGCATGGATACATGGGCAATAAAACTTCAAGAGAAACCCGTGCTCTTTTTCAGAAAAAGGAGATAAAAGGTCCCCTGCAGGCTACAGAATGTAGTTGGATTCCTTTAGAGGAAAGAGCCAGTGAAGGAAGATCCCCTAATTCTATGTATGCACCCACAAAAATCTCAGCCTAACCCCAAACTCTTCACACCAAGGACAGACCCAAATCAACATAGTGAAAGCTTAGAAAACTGACCTGAGACTTAAACAACCAAACACAGAAGGCAAGTCAGAATCTATGATCTCAACATAACCAGTTAGATTTTCTGTTAACACAAAACACCAACATTCTCCAGGAGAGCACAACAGAGAATACACCAAATAACATTCACAGCATCCAGGTACAATTCAAAATTACTCAAGGTGCAAAGAACTAGGAAAATGAAACAATCCTCATGGAAAAATACGATCCATAGATGCTAACCTGGAGGTGACCATGATGTTGGAGCTATCAGACAGAGACTTTAAATCAGTTATATAACCATGCTTCCTGGGGTAAAGGAAAACACACTTGAAATGTATGAAATACAGGAAATTTCAGCAGGGTGTTTGAAACTATAGAAAGGAACCAAGTGAAAATTTTAAAACTGAAAAATGCAATGTCTTCAATAAAAACTCGATGAATGGGCTTAACACCAGAATGTAAATAACAATGGAAAGAAATAATTCTCAAACATCTGTTTAATTAGAGTCCCAGAAGAGAGGATTAAGAAACTGAAGCACAGACGTTTTATGAACATATAATGGCCACAAATGTCCCAAACTAGAGGAAGACAGAAATTTACAGATTGAAAAAACTCAGGAAATCGAAACAGAATAAACTGAAAGAAAAGCCATGGCTTTTAGATGCACCACAATCAGACCGCAAACAAACAAATGCAAAGTCTTGAATGCAGCTAAAGAAAATTGCACGCCACATACAGAGGAACATTTATTCAAATGACCGCGTGTTTCTCATCAGAAACCACGGAGGCCAGAAGAAAGAGGGAGAGCATGTTAAAATAGCGAAGGAAAACTTCTCTTTCAAAAGAAAAATTAGCAAGCATATCCTTCAGAAATAAAGAAAAATAACTACTTTTTCAGATGAAAAAGAAAGTATAGAGAATTTGGCCCCAGTGGATCTGTTCTTACAAGACATACTAAAGGAAGTTTTCCAGTCTGAAGGGAAATGATACCAAAAGAAACTTTGTTCTTCAGAAATGAAGGAAGAACAACAGAAATCTAAGTATCAGAATAAAAGACGTTATTTCTTATAAATTAAAAATATGTTGACTATTAAAGTGAAATGGCCTCATGTGGTTACCATTATGTACAGACTCAACACAAAACAATTATAACGTAAAAGTCAGTACAGTGGGAGTTCCCTGGTGGCCTAGTGGTTAAGATCCAGGGCTTTCACTGCTGTGGCCTGGGTTTACCCCTGGTTGGGGAACTGAGATCCTGTAAGCTGTGCGGCACAGCCAAAAATAAATATATATTCTTAAGAAAGAAAGGAAATGTATCCCATCAATTACATCAACAGAGTGAAACATAAACCATATGATTATAATCTTGAATGACAAAAAAGTGTTTCGTAAAAGTTCAGTCATTCCTAATAAGAACAAAGTAATTTAGTATCAAAAAACCAAAAAGCCAGCAATGTGTTGACCTATATGTTTGCAAGTTTCTGTATTTCACATCTATTAGACTGTGAAATTTTAGGTATTCATTTAGTAATTCACAGAGCAGCTACTAAAAAGTTTGGTGAAATATAGCATAAAAGCCAACAGATTAAAATGAAGCACTAGAATATATTTATACAGTACAAAAGAAGGCAGAAAGTCGGGAGTAGAGAAATGAAAACAGAGAAGAGAAACAGAACATAGATAAATGTGGTAGACACGAATCCAAATATAGCAAACCCTCTATTAAATGGTAAGGGCCGGGCTTCCCTGGTGGCGCAGTGGTTGGGAGTCTGCCTGCCGGTGCAGGGGACGCGGGTTCGTGCCCCGGTCTGGGAGGATCCCGCATGCCGCGGAGCGGCTGGGTCCGTGGGCCGTGGCCGCTGGGCCTGCGCATCCGGAGCCTGTGCTCCACAACAGTGAGAGCCCCGCCTACCGCAAAAATAAATAAATAAATAAATAAATAAATGGTAAGGGCCTAAACGCCTCAATAAAAGGCAAACCATGACAAATGTCTTTTTCAGAAATGAAAAGCTTACTATAAGATGTCTGTAAGAGTTGAAAATCATTAGACAGAAATACATGTACAACTCCAAGAGGAAGCTCCAGGAGGCCAGAGCACCTGCTTTATTATCTAATACAGTAGATTTTTGAAACCAAAGCTCTCCTCACAGATAAAAAGGGACTATGCTTTAAGATAAAAAATAAATCATCGGTAACATGTGCCTAATAACAGCCTCAACACGTGTTTAGCAAAAATAGAATTAAAGGGAAAAACAGACAATTGCACAATCACAGTAGGGGTTTTTTTTTGTTGTTTCTTTTTGCGGTACGCGGGCCTCTCACTGTTATGGCCTCTCCCGTTGCCGAGCACAGACTCCGGACGCGCAGGCCCAGCGGCCATTGTTCACAGGCCCAGCCGCTCCACGGCACGTGGGATCTTCCCGGACCGGGGCACGAACCCGTGTCCCCTACATCGGCAGGCGGACTCCCAACCACTGCGCCACCAGGGAAGCCCCACAGTAGGTTTTAATGATTCTCTGTCAGTAATTGATAGAACAACTAGCCAAAAACATCTGTAAAATCATAAAAGATCCAATCAGCACATGAACCACCTTGCTCTATAGCCAACAACTTCACGTGTCTATTCTTCTCAAGGGCACATGTGCCTTCACTAAGGCAGATCATATGCTAACAAAACAATCTTTTTTAATTTAAGGATTCTCTCCCTGCAATAAAATTACATTAGGAATTAATAAAAATAAGAATAAAAAATTAGAAAATATTTAGAGGAAAACACAAAATATCTGTGATATAAACAACATACTCCTAAGTAATTCAGGGGTCAAATATGAAATCACAAGAAAAATTGCAGTCATAATTCAAATACAACATGTAAAAGTTTGTGGAATGTAGCTATAGCAGTGCTTAACAGGGAACTTATATTGTTAAATGCTTATATTAGAAATAGGAAGGACTAAAAAAATCAACAACCATAACCTAGGTTTTACTTTAAGAACCAGATAAAAATGAACAATGCAAAGCCAAAGTAAGTAGAGGGAAGGAAATTATTTTTAAAAAAGGAGAAATCCAGAAATTAGTAAGCAGCAGTAGAGAAAATTAATAAAGAAGATTAGTTGATTCCTTTAAAAGATTACCAAAATTGAAAAACCCCCAGCTATTTTATAATAAATCAATATCAGGAATGGAAAGGTAATTATTATGACAGATTACACAGTTATTAAACAGATAAGATAATTACAGCTAAACAGATGGGTTTTTTCTTCTTCTTTTCTTTTATTGGAGTATAATTACTTTACAATGTTGTATTAGTGTCTGCTGTAAAATGAAGTGAATCAGCTATACGTATACATAGAATTGGCATCATTTTTATCTCATGATGGTGTAGAGACTTCGCCCTTTTATAGCCCCTCTACTCTATACACGCGAATGGATGAGCTATAAAAACGTAAAGGCAAAATGACATAGCTGGGCTCAAATACAAGCTCATCATCTCTTCGAAGCAGAACCAGAACACAGATAGATGCAAAATGTAAATTCTTCCAGAAGCAATGGGAGGTTTCTGTCTTTGGGGTCTAGAAGTTGGCAGGAGAGTCTAAACCTTACATAGGAAAGGGACAAAAAGCGCTCCGCACAAGATTCAATTCAAGACTCACTGTTTAAAACCAGCTTTCAAAACATGAGTTTTTTGTTTTGGGGGGGGCAGTTTGGCTGTTTATTACAGTGTTGAAGAAGATTTCCCATTAAAAAAATATTTTTTTTCAAAAGCCAAAGGAAAAAAATTTAAAACACATAATTTTGCATTTCTTTCTTATCTTCAGAGATGACTGTTTTCATTAACTCTTTGTTTTATTAGGATATGTCCGTTCCTTGAAAGACTAGATTCTAAGAATGTAACTGAGGTTCATTTAAATTTTACTTTTTCTTGTCCTCCTTTGTGTAATCAGTTTAGGCTGATTTTTATCAGCCTAAAACATTTTCTTTATTTTCTTCTGTGATTATAGTACCATGTACAAATATCTGTTGTATTTAAATTTGTTTGCATAGCTTATTTACTATCATGGTTGATTGACCTAACTCTTGAAGCTGCCTAATAAAGGCAAACTGGGCCCTTTTCCTGTGACTGTGAGTTGATTTCAGTCGTCTTCAGCTATGAAATCACAAAGAACGTGATGCCAACCAATTACTGACTTGCACTTCCCGTAGTAATGGAAATCTCACACATTGGTTGTCTAACATCTCATACATATCTTGCCAATTTTGCTACATTTTTTTACATTCCTAAAGTCTATGACAGATCTCCATCTCACAGAACTTTTCATTAACAACCTACACTTTTGAATTATATGGTGAGTTTGATTGTCTTCTTCTAAAACATCCTGTATTATTTTACTACTGCCTTACATCCTTTGCTACCTTATACTGGAGGATACTTACACATTGGATGGATTGGAAAAAGTTATAAGTTCCCACTGGGCCAATCCCACCTTCATGGACTGATTAGATTTTCTCCCATATATTCTGAAAATCAGCCCTAATAATATTTATTGCTATTGGGCATTCATTTGTTGGAGTAACTATTGCTTTACATTGTCTTATAGGCCATTCACAACTGAATCCATCATTTTACACTTCATTTAATTACATTTCTATCCTTTCCTAAAATTTTAAACAGAATGTCAGTGGACATTCCATCCGTTGCCTCCTTGGGGATTTGTCTTCCTAATGGTGCCTTCTAAGTAGAGAGCTCTATCCAGCTTATTACAAATAACGCCTGGTTCAATACACTTATTCTGTTCATTTTTCTTTTGTTTCTCAGGCTTAGCTTTAAAAGAATAGTTTTTATCCTACGGCATCATTCCCACGCAGGCATTAAGCCTTCAATGTCTTCAGCAGCTGTGCTGCAGAGCTGTTTACTTATTTATTGTTTCTTCTGTTTTTTGCATGGACTTTATTAGTATTTTCTTGTTTTACATTTGCTGTGCCCACATATGTAAAGGTTCCGAATATCCACTTGGGCTTTGTTCCTATATTCATTGAATCATGCTTAAGTTAGTTAATTGATTTTGGGTGTATTTCTTCAGAGGGCTGAGGGCTGGAAGTTAATGAGAAACTGGCTATACTTCAAACACCCGCACGAAAAAGGGTTTGGAAGCCACCTCATTCAGAGCCTTAGACTTTAACCCTTGATCAATATCTCAGCCTTATTTCCGGTGCTGCTGAAGGAATGATGTCTACTGCTTCCCGGTATAGATTTAGGAGCTGCTGGGTCTCATGACAGCCTGGCTCTTGACAGAGATTTTCCTAAGTGCTCTAATTCTGTCCTGTTCTCTGCCCTGGTTTCTATGACTCCTTTGAGCCTGCTTCTGCTTCAGTATTGTTCCCTAAAATAATTGGTCTAGCTGAGCCAGGAGCCCATAGGCCATCATCTGGCCCACAGCTTATTTTTAATACCTAAGAAGCCAAACTCAGGTTAATGAGCAAGAAAAAACTTTTATTGTTTTAAGCCACTCAGTTTTAGAGAAGTCTGTTGTACATTATAATTTAGCAATAACTGATGATACACACTCATTTTATACCCCTATACAGACATTTAAATAAACAGCAGGTATATGAATATCTAAAACATTTAATGTAAAAAGTAAACTTGTTTTCTGCTTATTCACTTGTTAATTTATCTGATCTGAGTTGTATTAACAATGCTATTTGGGGGGACAATGTATGCTTAAATTATTTCATTTATTTTAAATAAGATGTGTAGTAGAAAAACCAAATTGAAGAAGATGTTTTAAAATAAATTTCACTTCATTTCAAAATTTTATCCCAAACTGAAATAAGTGAGCCCATATTTTCAAATGTTGCCTTAATTCTTAATCAATGGTTATTTCTGATAATTTATACCATAAAATTTTAAAGATACATAGATTTCCTATATCTAATTCTGCCTTTGATGCAGATTTAAAATATTTCTATCAAATTTCTTAAGGTATTAAGTAATAATTTCTTTTTTTTTTTTTTTTTTTTTTTTGCGGTATGCAGGCCTCTCACTGTTGTGGCCTCTCCCGTTGTGGAGCACAGGCTCCGGACGTGCAGGCTCAGCCGCCATGGCTGAGGGACCCAGCCGCTCCGCGGCATGTGGGATCCTCCCGGGCCGAGGCACGAACCCGTGTCCCTTGCATCGGCAGGCGGACTCTCAACCACTGCGCCACCAGGGAAGCCCCAATTTCTTAGATATACAATACCAAGATCTTCACCTACTTCAATAAGACTTATTGTTACATTATGAAACATGTCATTACAATCTGTAGAAACTCTGTTCTTCTAAGCTTCCTACTTTTACTGTTGCCCTGTGATTCTAACTGCCATTGAAAAACATACTGAATTTTTTTCTCACATGGGAGTATTAATGTCATTATAAATACCGAACACGATAGACAGCATTTCAAGTCAGTGCGCAAACTGCATTTTTCAGAACCTGGACCCAAACTGATTCCTGGTTTTGCAGAAATACCGACAGCAGATCTCCATAGATCTTTTTCCTTCAATAGGGCATTACACCTCATTTAGCAATAATGGTGTTTATTTTTTATTGAAGTAGAGTTGATTTGCAATGTGTTAGTTTCAGGTGTACAACAAAGTGATTCAGTTATACACACATATATTTTTTTCAGATTCTTTTCCCTTATAGGTTATTACAAAATATTGAGTATAGTTTTTGATCAACTTCCATATTATTAAATAACACAGAGAATATTCTCTAATTTATTACATTAGCATTTAAGTAACTCACAGTTTTTCTTCTGTTGCTAAACGCACTGTTTAATTTAGCTGACCTTTATTTTTATAGTAAAACTTTCTTGATGAAGGAAGTACCAGCTCCTTAATCTGGGTAAGTACCCCAGAATGTTTTCATGTTATTGCAACAGCACCATCCAAATATACTTCAACATAATATTTAACTTCCAAACCACTCTTTTTGTAATACAATCCTTCATATTTGTAAGTTATTCAGTTGGATTTTTAGGAAATGAAATGAGAAAAGAAATTTATGACTCCATATAGCCATCATGTTCAAATTGCACATATAGAAAAGGAAGTTTTATTTATTTTTTAAAAATGTCTGTTTTTATTATTCCTATACATGGTGTTCACATTTCTCATCTACTGAAATCTAATGTGTGGGCCATGGATTGGTGCTCTGCATGAACCATAATGACCCACCACAAGATAAATACCCACGCCAAGAGTGAGCATTTAGAAACTTTTATAGCTAAGTAACGTGCAATTACCATCCTCAGCTCACTCAATGAACTATAGGTTATTAAGCAGTCCAGGTATTATGCAATTTGCACATGAGTCACCAGTGGCGAGAGCTGCATACTCCTTGCTGGCACTAAATAGAAAACTATTATAACGTGCGATCCTTCAGAGTTACAAACCAACTATAATCTGAAAATACATAAAGATATGAGAAAATGTATTGTTATTTGATAATTTCTTATTAATAATTTTAATTTTTAACCCAGTCCATTTTGAAATAATTTATCACTATAAGCTGAATTAGGGAAGCAAAATATATGTTATGTTATGTTATTCAACCCAAATTTAATGATGACAAAATAAGCCTCATTGGAATTTAGTGTCAAAAAAAGACAAAATTGTTCTGTCTCTGCATATTTCTCTCTTTCTGTAATTTCCTTTCCTCCAGTACCCTGTCTGTAAATTCCAGCCACCTCAACGATATCAAACTCAATTTTTATCTTCTCTGCTCAGATTATTGAGCCACTTCTACTCTTGTACTGCAGCCAAGTTCTGGACAAAATGTCATCACTTCTTTTTCATATTTCCAGACGTTACAGGCCTGCACTTTGTTGTCTGAAATCTAAGAACAGTATTCCTTATACTGACGTACATATTTAACATATAGTCTGTGTTTTCTTCAGATTAAACTTGGATATGAGAACCTAATAGGTGATAGTGATGCTCCTATAAGAGAAATTAACATCTCTACTTATATGAGCAATGTAATTATTTTCTTCCCATTTTACTTAAACCATTTAATTATGAAGGTTAGTAATTTTACAAGAATTGCTTATTTTCTATTGTATGAAAAACACTGTGTAATAATATAAAAATGGAAGTCCTCACAGATTGACTTTTGTTGACTCTACAACATCTATATAATGATTAAATCTATCTGAATCAAGTCCTCTGTTCTTTACACCCATAAAGATCCACTACATAAGTTTAATTTCAATTTTATCTGAATTTTATAAAATATATATGATTGTATATATATTGGGATAATATTTCTCAACATGAATATTAATTGATGTGGATAAAAAATGAAAGCAGCTAACAAATTACTCACAATTAAAAATTAAACGAGTGGAAATGAACATGTAATAGGAAAAACATAATCATATATAAAGGTGATCTGACATGAAAATTACATTTATTCTGAGTAAGAAAGCATTCTATACTTATATTTGCAAATTGGAATACCAATTTGTTTTTGCTTAGGTTATATCTGCTCACTCTACAGTTCTATATAATGCTACTTTAAAATGTAGAATTGTTTTTAAAAAATTTAATTTGTCTGAGAAGAGAGTACCTGACTACTACAGGTAGTAAGAATGTTTTTTCCTCTATCAAGTAAAGAATCTACAGTATTACAAGAAAAAAATTAAGCAAACATGAGAATTATTGTGTTACATTAAGAGAGGGAGAAATACAAGGGCAAAGTAATTGCATGCCTGAGAACACACCTAACAATTTATTACACTTTAATAATATATGACACTGTGATTAGTCTGAAATATTTGATACTTAGTCATTCATTAGAATCATTTAATTTGAATATGTAATGATTAATGGCATTAAAGAATGTTTATCTAAAGTGTATATTACTTTAGGTCATTCTAACACACTTAGTTTGATAAGATCTTTTAATTAACTTATAATTTATATCTATTAAATCAATTATGAAAGTCTTTTTAGATCCAAATAACTTATAATCGTGTAGACATCAATAGATAATCTACACTAGACAAATGGTGTATCAAGACATACTTGTGTTACTGTACGTGTGTGTGTACAAAAAGAAATAAAGCCAAGGTATTTATTACCTTGATTTTTGTTAACAATAAATTTGCATGTGAACATTTGATTGTTTTCCAACTGAAGATAAATAAGTCTCCTCTGACTGGGAGAATTGTATGATTCAGTATATAAAACACTTCAGCACCTATGACTTAGGGCCCAAGGCTCTTTTTTAAGAAATGAGCCCTCGACATTCTTCTTAACTTAATTTTCATTGACCTACAATCAACCTAGGTCATGCAACAGTGAAATAAAATATTTAACAGAAAGAAGATACTATAAATCACTGTAGAACCCTGTGGAGGTGTGACATATTATGGAATGTTGAAACGGAGCATGAAGTTTTGGTTAAAACAGTTGGATTTGTTGAAAGTCTCCAAGGATCAGTAAGATCAGTGTACACCTTCAGCCCCTTTGTGGGTGAGTGAAGTGTCCTTTTTCACCAGGTAGACCCTGGAGAGAAGGGGAGCACAGTGTGTCCATGATGGAGACCATGAGGCATGGTGGGAATATTGCAGTAAAAGTGCAGCAACTAAGTGAGAGTGTATATGCACCATGTCAACCACTCAGCTCCCAGAAAGGGTAAATCACTGTGAACCTGGAGCAGTTTTCCCTGAGGATTCCCACCAGTTGCAGTGAAGCCATGGTTGACCAGTTGTTCTTAGGTGTCTAGAATTCTAATAAACTCCCAAGTGCCTCATTCATAAATATGAACAGAACACCAATTATCACCAGACATTTGAGAAGAATATTTTTCATGAAAGAGACCAAAGCAAACAAATATGAAAAAGCAACTTTAAGGAACAGATTGTGAAAGTTAAGGGAAACTAAAAAAAACAAACCATCACCAATTAATTGAGAGACAAAGGTAATGATATTCCACCCCTGAAACAAGAACAGAACACAGACAAATGAATATTTGGAGAAGAAAAAGTGCTCTTGGCAGTTAAAAATATGAAAACAGAAATGAGAAATACAAATGAGGAGGAAGACAAATTTGAAAAACCTTCCAGCAAGAGAGCCAAACCAAATTTTCGGTTGGAAAATAGTAAAGAAGTACAATTAGCAGATGAGTTAGTTAAAGAACAAAATCTGAATAATAGTTTTCCAGAAACTGAAAATTACCAACACAATAAATGAAAACTCCCAAATTTGAAAACTAAGGTGTTCCAGCACAGTAGATTAAAACACACATTTATTAAGCATATGGTTACAAAATTTCAAAACACTGGACAAGAAGAAACAATGCTATAAGTCTCCAGAGAGAGAAAGAGAGAGCATCTAACCATAGAAGAATATGATTAGGAAGTGGGCTTTCAGTATAGTTGCATGGCTGGTTTCTGTTACAGAGAGCAAACTTATTGTTAGGTTTTGAATTAAAAGCTAATAGGTCTTTTCTATCTTGTCTTTTACACAGGACTTGTTCCCATCTTGTGTCACTTTGTTAGAATCCCACAATCTATTCTCATTCCTGCAGAATAACACATGGCATTGAAAGGTCTTAATGAGTCGACTAGTCTGTAGGAAAGTCAGGAGAAAAGGAATACCAAAGAATAATAAGAAAGAGAGAAAGAAATTCAGATGCAGGAGCAATGTATTTCAGTTCAGGCTGGAAGAAATATCCTTAAATTTGTCCCAATTTCTAGAAAGTATTCTCAACCATTTGGAATAAGTTCTAAAACCATCTTTGTAGGAAAAAAATATTCTGAAATCTTCATGGGGGAAAATGGCACATTGTAGGTCACTATAAATATCTGTATGAGACATAAATAAAGGAAAGAAATAGGAAAGGGGCAAGTGGGAAGTGGGGAAGAAGGAACGAAGGAACGAAGGAACGAAGGAAGGAAGGAAAGAAATTTACTTTTCATAATGAAATTTTATTTTCTTTCTTACTGTTTTTGTTCCTGCACCCATATCACTGAATAATAGAGAAATTTCTACAATGGGTCCAAATATCTAAGTTTCTGACTCCAAATTATACAAAATATACAAGTAATGAAATCAGTGCTATTTCATAATTGCACAGCAAAACGGTTGAACAAGTTTTGGGCAACCTTTCTTTTCCCATTTATTTCCCCTATAAAATCACTGTATTGTTTTCTTTCTTTTTAAAGACTTTATGTTTTAGAGCAGTTATAGGTTCACAGCAAAATTAAAAAGATGGTACCCAGATGTCTCATGTACTGCCCACCCTCACATATGCAAAGCCTTCCCCATCATCAGCATCCCCACCAGATGGAGTGGGAAGTTACACACAAGAAAGGGGAGGGGGCTAGACTCATCCTTGAGGTAACAGACTAAAGATGCGTCAGCATGGAATCATGGTTAGTTAATATATACAGAAAAGTATAAATACAGAAATAACTGTAGACACAATGTATACACAGCTCAGTATACCCACAGATATTTCCAACCTCTGCCTGTTAAGTGAGACTAGAAACAAAAACACCCAGGTAACAACAAGGGCACCAAGCACCCAGATCTTGGATTTTAATATCATTCTACAATGTAAGAAATTAGGGCTCCTTGGAGAAATGACTGATTCTAGGACTGGGCAGGATATAAACCAGTTAAATCTTGAGCATCTTTATAAAGTAACAAAGTACACACACACATTCACATACACACACCCACAATGATGGGAGAGTGTCAAAAGGACTTAAAGCCAACAGAAATCTCCCAATGGCCAAAGTGGGACCATTTGCTTTGGTTATAACCCAAAGTATAAAATAAATATCCATGAGTCCATATTGATAAAATAAATACTTGAATAAATAAATAAATGGGGGAGAAAATTCTAATAATAATAAATCAATGGAGAATAATTCTTTGAGAAAGAGCTCCAAATATCTTAAGTAGATCTTTCACCTTGAGGAAGGGCACTCACTGCTTGAGGGACTCCTTGAGTCACTAACATAGTGAGTTTCTTCCAAAGAGAAAGGAAAGGAAAGGGGGAAAAAATGACTTTACAGAGAGGAGAAACCAGACAATCCCAACCTCAAGCCAGATGATCAAGGTTGACTCAACAGTAATAAGTCCTATTGATAGAACAACTCTTTTTTAAATGTATTTTATTGAAGTATAGTTGTGTACAAGGTTGTGTTAATTTCTACTGTAGAGCAAAGTGATTCAGTTATACGTACGTATATATATATTCTTTTCTCATATTCTTTTCCATGATGGTTTATCACAAGATACTGAATATAGTCCCCTGTGCTGTACAGTAGGATGTTGTTGTTTATCCATCCTATATACAATACTTTACATCTGCTAACACCAGACTCCCACTCCATCCCTCCCCCCATTTCCCCTTCCCCTTGGCAACCACAAGTCTGTTCTCTATGTTGAACAACTCTTGATACTTTGTGCTGAGAATGGCACCTCACCTCTCCCCACAACACATTACCCCAGGCTAGTCATGAGAAAACTATCAGAAAAGTCTCATTTGAAGAACACTTTACAGAATATTTGATCAGCGGTCTTCCAAACCATGAAGGTCACTAGAACAAGGAATATGAGAAGTCACAGCCAAGAAGAGCAGAAGGACACAGAGGACAAAATGTAATGTGTGCCCTGGAAGGGAGCTGGAACAGAAAAAGGACACTAGGGAACACAGAGGATATCTGGAGAAAACGTGGATCTGAAGAAAAGGTGGATCGATCGATCAGGTATCAATACTGACATATTACTTGTGACAAATGCTCCCGACCAATGTAAGATGTTAATACTAGAGGAAACTTGGTATGAGGTATAAAAGAACTAAATCTTAGTTCTCTGCGCCATCTTCACAATAGTTCTGTGCATCTATAACTATTCTAAAATTAGTAGTCTATTTTAGAAAGAATGTCATAGAAACTAAACATGAAATAGAGAAGATCAACAGATTAAAAAGGCAGTTTCATGAGACAACATACAAACTGAGAAACTATCTGGCTAAAATGAATCATGAGAAAGCTTAAAAGCACAAAATATATCAGGAATGGAAAAGAAAACAGTGATACTGATAGTTAGGAAATGATAAGGGAATCTCAGGAATAAATTTATGTTCTTGCTTTTCTTTTTTTTTTTTTTTTGCAGTACGCGGGCCTCTCACTGTTGTGGCCTCTTCCGTTGGCTCCGGACGCGCAGGCTCAGCAGCCATGGCTCATGGGCCCAGCCGCTCCGCGGCATGTGGGATCCTCCCGGACCGGGGCACGAACCCGTGTCCCCTGCATCAGCAGGCGGACTCTCAACCACTGTGCCACCAGGGAAGCCCTGTTCTTACTTTTTAAATTTAGATAAAATGAAAAACAAGTAAAACTATGCAAGGTCACATATAATGAAGACACATGGAAGATATTTTCATATTGCTTAGAAATGAAGACATGAGGATTAAGTCATAAACATCCAGTACAGCCATTATTATTATGAAAGTCAGGATAACATCATCTTGAGAAGAGGAGAGATAGAATCGCGAGGAAGAGTCACCGTGGGTTACATGAAGGGCTGGCACTGTTCTGTTTCTTGACATGAGTGATGGTTTTGATGCTGTTTTCTTCATAACCATCTTTTATCCTGTACATAAATGTTTCTTGCAGTCCAATGCATGTATGATATATCTCAGCAGAAAAAATAGAAACTACATTGTTCTCTTTATCATGTATAGTATGGATGAGCGTGTCGTAAAACTGGAAGCACACGTGTTATCTGGGAGAGTGTCGCACTGATACACAGAGGCATCAAGATGTATGTTTTTCCTTGCATTCTTGTCCATCCATATCAAGCCTCCTCAAGTACTCAAGGGACCCTTCCAGTGACTTATCATAGTCCACACACAGTGTGTCATCATTCTCCAGTATTGCCTCTGCTACATCTGCCCATCTTAAAGCGCTTTCTCACTTTTTTATTATGATTCCTACTTGGGTATTTTCTTCTAGGGATGATATTATTTTTATAAACACACATATGCACACAAAGAGTAGATTTGAGTGGAAAATTTTATGAGGTATAAGTGATGACTCCCATGTTTCTGATTTGGACATCAGTGTAGGTATAGGGAACCCAGGAAAAGATTCATGTTTAGAAGAAAAAGGGTGCATTTACCTTGAGGCATTCATTCAGTGGTTCTCAACCAAGGGTGATTTTTGCTCCCTTAGGAGACATTTGACAATGTTTGGAAACATTTTGGGCTGGAACAACAGAGAGGTGTGTTCCTGGTAACCAACGTGTAGGACCCAGGTATATTTCCAAACATCTTACATCAAAGAATTACTCAAAATGCCCACAGTGCCGAGATTTAGAAATCCTGGTTTAATTTGAGACGACTGTGGAGAAGTCCAGGATGAGATGTGATACACTTCCCTGAAGTCAGGAGAGGGATCTGGTTTAGGAACATCATCTGGCTAAGTACCAGAGAAGCTCCTGCAGTACCTAAGCCCTTCCCTAGTTTCACATATTACCCTGTA
The DNA here is from genome assembly GCF_003031525.2 of Neophocaena asiaeorientalis asiaeorientalis. Lineage (NCBI taxonomy): Eukaryota > Metazoa > Chordata > Mammalia > Artiodactyla > Phocoenidae > Neophocaena > Neophocaena asiaeorientalis. The sequence continues at coordinate 3,151,843 of NW_020173335.1, forward strand.
AATGTTTACTGACAATTCTGTGCACTAGTCTAGAGTGTGAAATTACTCAATTGATGAATAGATTTTAAGGAAATATTCTGCTCTTCAAATATATTTTCCCTTTAAGTTTGTTTTGAAATAGCAACCAGTGACAGCTCTTCAGAGAGCTTTGAATGGGATGACATAAAATTGTGAGAAATGATAGCACAATGCAAGACATAACTACTGAGCATTTAAGTGAATGATGTTTTGCAAGTCTATGATTATTTTGGACCTGCCATCAAAAAATCCATTCTCCCTGAGAGAAGTGGTTTTTATTTTCAACAGATTCTATTTTCTATTCAGTTGGAAAAGGGGGAAATACTTGTAAATGCTTTAAAGTGATATTCCTGTCAACGCACAGTTATAATATCCTTTGGATGTGATGTCACTCATGGTAAAATAATTTGGTTTGAGTCTTCGAGAGGTAGCCAAGAAGAGAGTGTTTATTGCACGTGACACATTCATCTAATTCATTGTACATAATACTGTCAGAAGTCAGACTTTTCATGTCGATTTCTGTAGGTTTTCTCTAGTGAAAACCTACACTCTCGTTCCTGTCAGGTGTTTCCTGCTTAGGGGTTCGGCTTGTGGGTGACCGTGAACTTGGCTGTACAACAATGAACAGCTCCTTCCAGACCTTGTTTCCTCATTTCTTTCTCCACCCCACTGTGTAAGAGAGACATGTTTGTTGCCACTGAGAAGCTCGAGCACTTCTGAAGAAAGCATCCTTGCAAAGCAGGTGCACCGGCCTGCTCCAGAGCCTCGGATACTTTTCTATAAAAGGCTCTTTATTAGGGACAAAACAAGAAAAGGTAGAAACACATGGGGGCCTTTTCTTATGAAGGTTCATCTCAGAAAATTCTCTTTGAACAGCCCTATTTAACAGAGCTCTTGTTATTTTAATCTTTTTATTGGAATATAGTTAATTTACAGTGTTGTGTTAGTTTCAGGTGTATAGCAAACTGATTCAGTGATATATATATATATGTATTTTCCATTATGGTTTATTAAAGAATATGAATATAGTTCCTTATGCTATACAGTCGGTCCTTTTTTATTACCTATTTTATATATAGTAATGTGCGTATGTTAATCCCAAACTCCTAATTTATCCCTCCCCCCCTTTCCCTTTGGTACCTTAAGTTTTTTCTCTACATCTGTGAGTCTGTTTCTGTTTTGTAAATAAGTTCATTTGTGTCGTATGTTAGATGCCACCTGTAAGTGATATCATATGTCTTTCTCTGTCTGACTTACTTCACTTAGTTCTCAAATATAAAATCAGTAGTATTATCTTATAATAATGTTTCTTACACTCTTTGTAAAATCACAATCTAGAGAATCATTTAAAACGTGATTCTTTTTCTCCATGAATGTACTACAGAGCTCCAGTGCTTCAGTATACACATATGCATAACATACCAGTGACTTTATTCAAAATTATACACAGATAACACCATAAGTTACAATGCACCACCCAAAAAAACTTGAGTCTTAACCCCAGTGCTCCCTTTCCCTAGTTGGTTTTTGAGTCAGTTATACAAAGCAACGCTTCTAAAATTTTAATGTGGACACGATCAGCCAGGATCTTGTTAAAATACAGATTCTTAACAAGCTCCCAGGTGATGTGTTGCTGCTGACTCATGGACCACTTTTTTCGAAACAGAGGATGTTTGATCTCACTAAATACGACGGGCCTCAATGCCCATGAAGGTAAAAATGGTAGCTGAGAAATATGAAATGTGCAATTGGCAACCCTTATATACACACACTGTATTTATTTGAGTTTGGAAAGAAATATTCTGGAGCCAATGACAGCTGATCGAAGTCATTTTAACCTTCTTTTCTGTCTTGCAGCTTCTGAACAGAAAGAGCAGGACATTAATTTAAACACTGAAGTGGAAAATGACTGAAGGAAAGGTCAAATGGTTGGGTTGATTATTTTCCGAAAATTTTAAATAGAGTATTTTCTGATAACAAACACTCATAATAAAATCTAGTCAACTGCAAATCAGGGGCAATTGCACTATGGAAAAGCTTAGACAGCGCTTATCAAATCTCTGATTTTTACATTAACACAGGTATGTAAAATGTTGAACGTGGCTTGATTTTTCTTTACCTTTATTGTGTGTTTTACCTCCTTGTGTTGTAGACTTAAAAGTCTGTTTTTGTTTTTTTAATTTCTGTTGGAGTGTAGTTGATTTACAATGTTGTGTTAGTCTCAGGTGTACAGCAAAGTGAATCAGTTATACATATACATGTATCCACTCTTTTTTAGATTCTTTTCCCATGTAGGTCATTACAGAGTATTGAGTAGAGTTCCCTGTGCTATACAGTAAGTCCTTATCAGTTATCTATTTTCTATATAATAGTGTGTATATATCAATCTGTTCCCGGTGAATTTAAGGTTCTTTCTTCATCGCAAAAGAATTCGGAGATGAAATGATAAGAATCAGATTTATTTAAAGAGATACACAAACAGAGTGTGGGCTGTCTCAGAAGGCAAGAGGCCCCGAAATATGGCGTGGTCAGTTTTTATGGGCTGTATACTTTCATATGCTAATGAGGGGTAAGATTATTCCAACTATTTTGGGGAAAGGGCCGAGATTTCCAGGAACGGGGTCACCGCCCACTTTTTGACATTTTATGGTTGGCCTCAGAACTGCCATGGCGCTGGGAGGCGTATCATTTAGCTAATGTGTTACAATGAGCATTTGAGCTCAAGGTCCACTGGAAGTCAAATCTTCCATCATCTCGGACCCAGTTGGTTCTAACCAGTTCTTGTCATGTACTATGTCTATGTCGTTCTTTTAAAGGTTGTGCCCTGCCTCTTCCCCTCCTGTTTCAAATCCCAATCTCCCAATTTACCCCCCTTTGCCTCCCTGGTAGCCATGTTTGTTTTCTCCATCTGTGGCTCCGTTTCTGTTTTGTAAATAAGCAGGAATCCTTCCTCCAGCGGTTACTTGAGTGATAAGCGCTCAGCCTCTTCTTTTCCTAACGGCGGATCTTTGCTCATGCTGCGTGACTTCGGTTTCTTCTCTTTAGAGTCACCCAGTTTCAATCCCATGATTCCTTGAAAATCATGGAAAGAGAAAGCTGCACTTTCTTTTTTCCTGCCAGGTTGTGTTAGGCTATTCCATTACGCACTGGCTCTTGCGTAGGAAACCTGGGTGATGCATGTACTCTGCAGGCGTGGTATTTCAAACCCCACTTGGCTCAGGAGTGCTCTGGGGAGCTCAGGGTTTTATTTAGCGACCGATTCTGAACTGCTTCTCCATGATGAATTGTCTCTGCTGGTGCTTGGCTTCTCTTACCCACCTAGTGAAATGTGATGTATTTTAAAGTAAAGATATATTAAAATGACCGTTCAGTCCCTGTTGAGACAAAGAAAGCCATTTCTGAGACCAGGGACGACCGTTGAACTACCTGAGCGATGTGTCACCTTCTGTGTATGTTCGCTTCCTCCCTGGGAAGAGGCCTGGGTGTTCTCTTCTTGCTTCTTTTGTTTCTCCTTGACTATTCTAGCTCTTGAATCACTGTTGGTTTTTATTTTGATGTGTACAAATAGGTAAACGAATTCCAGTGTTTTTCATTGTGTTCCTTCTCCACACCCCAGATGTTTATTCTGTCATTTTTAGTATGTTTTCAGTATTTTTAAATGTGAATTTTAAAATACTTTTAATATTTTTATTAATTGCAGATACATTTAATATTTTACTAATTGCAGATAAATTTAATATTTTTAAATGCAGATAAATATGTTAACTAAAATGAGAGGAAACGGGAGACAAGAAAAGAAAGTTTTGTGAAGATACTTTAATGAATTTGAGAGGCTGTATTTGCAAGGCTATATCCTAATGTGTTACTAGATAGATAGATACATAGGTAGATAATTTGTTATATGGGCAAAAAAAATTAACAGAAACAACGTTTGCTATTCTGTTATTAAAATGACAAAAAAAAAAAAAGGAAAAATTTGCAACTAAAATAAGAGAGACCAAATCTACCCAACACCACAAAAAAACCATTTGGAGTCACCGCTATATGGTAAGCACTGTAGCAAGCTCTGCCAAAGACATGTAAGTTATATAAAAAATGTTATTTGTTTCGGTACACAGTTATCTAGTAATTTGCCCAAAGTAAGTTGTTATTGAACATATTCACTTCTCTTTCTGTGTGAAATAATTTCCTGATCCAGCTGCAAGAGAGAATACAATAGAAGTGCTCCAAATCTGGGAAAAGGAGAATTAAAGAGATTGACCCAACCTGTGTAAATGAGAAAAAATATTCCAACTTGCTAGGCTATGTTTGTGCTCTGCATCACACATGTGGATATACTGACGTTTTGGAGCTAGAAAATTCTAAAAGATAACCAACTCAGCGGTTCTCAAGGTGTAGTCCCTAACATAGCAGCAATGGCATCAACTGGGAAACTGTCATAAATGCACATTATCAGGTCTCAACTCAAACACACTGAAACAAACACTCTAGGAGTGGAGCCCAGAAAGTCTTATTTTAATAATAAGCTCCTTGGTGATTGTGATACACATTAAGTTTCTTCTAGCCTAATTCCCTCTTTATCAAAGGAGAACATTAAAATTGAGGAGCTAACAAGATCATAAAGGGAGCCAACATGTTGTAGAACATAAAGCGTAGCACCCAGTATACAGTCCCATCCATGACATAAGCGAAGCCATGAGATAATGACATGTAAAATATGAGATCATGTTTCATGTCTGTATTATTTCTGCATTTGGGGGTATATACAGCATTATTCTAATACCAACAGCAAATCAAAATCTGAACTCAGGTCACATCGTATAGTTACTTACCAATGGCGACAAGATGTCAAGCAGACGATTAGGTTCTGGGGCTGATATCTCTCATAATCATTAGAGAGGTTTGTTTTTGTCTTAATCTCACCCTAGCCTGAGTATGAATTCAGGAAGTCTTAGTTTGTTGTTGAGAAAGAATTGTAGAAGGTATTGGACTGAGAAACAGAAATGGCAAAACAGTCGTTTCTCAGAAAGTAATGAAAGGAATTAATGTATTATTTTAGTGTGGAGAAAAGATCAGTGATAAGTGAAAATATAAAATTCTGGTTGCTTTTAAACACATGAAATATGTACGTTTCTGTGTCTTCAGCTCTCATTCTCCACCCGTTACTTCCCATTTGCCTCGAAAAATACCCAGCTAACACCATCTTAAAAATAAATTTGACTTCTCTAAATCTTCAGTTAATCCTCCATACTAACTTCATTCTTTCCTTCACCACATATTTTACTTTTTATAGCTACAAAATTAATACAGATTAAGAGCTGCAAACTTAGAAAGCAGGGACAAGATCAAAGGTAAAACATTAGTCTTTGTATGAAATACCTGTAGTTAGTGCTGTCAGAGAAGGTATGTATGCTCATTTGTTCACCAAAAGGCATAATGTAATAATTGCTTTGAAGCTTTTTTTAAAAAATTAACAAATTTTGGGCTTCCCTGGTGGTGCAACGGTTGGGAGTCCGCCTGCCGATGCAGGGGACGCGGGTTCATGCCCCGGTCCGGGGAGATCCCACATGCCGCGGAGCAGCTGGGCCCGTGAGCCATGGCCGCTGAGCCTGCGAGTCCGGAGCCTGTGCTCCGCAACGGGAGAGGCCACAGTGGTGAGAGGCCCGCGTACCGCAAAAAAAAAAAAAAAAAAATTCTCATGACTCTGTTTCCTTGGATACAGTCCTTGTCACAGATATACGTGTATGTGTGTGTGCACACAAGGGTGTGTATAAACATAGATGTCGGTATACATATCGTGTTGATTCCACTTAAGATCCTTGCTCTAAGGATCCGTTTATTTAACAACTATCTTGTGATGATCATCCATAGATCAAGCCCTATGATGTGCATTGAGGATATAACGATACCATCGCTTATTATTTCCCAGATTTGGAATTAACATTCATCAAATAACCACAGAAACAAATACATATTTGAAAATTATGAAAGTGAACTAAGAATAAAAATTGGGACATTGTACGAGAGATAATTGAAGGGGATTTAGATTGAGATGCTTCTTTGAAACAGCTACAGTGAAGCTGACGCTCCAGGGGTACACTGCAGTTGAACTGCAGAGAAAATAATATTCCAGACAGTGGATCTAGCCTGCTTAAAGTTCCTGAGGTAAGGAAGACCATGGCATCTGACAGGAGAATTAAGAAGGACTCTGGGCCTGGAATCTAGCACTGGGGGGAGGATGCTTGAAAGAAAGCCCAAGGACCCTGCAGCACTTTGTAGGATGCAATTAGGATTTGAAAGTTTTATCTTAAATGCAATAGAAAGGCCTGGAAGAGTTTAGAGTAGAAAGACAGCATGATTTATACGTTAAGAAAATCTTAGTATAATGTAATGATGACTGAAATGAATAAATGGAAGTGAAAACAAATAAATAACTCTTCTAGATGTATGAAATAAGACACACAAGGACTTGGTGATTGAAACTTATTTGTTGGAGACCATTTTGATTTTGGTGTTACATATCACTTCTAGTTCTCTTCAGTTTGGAAGATTTCTCATTAGCTAAAGTCAATAAACTAATAATATTCATACTTGCAGGAGGAACATAGGAAAATCCTTCATGCCAATCTGGGAAGACACTGCATCGTGCTCTTTACAGAAAAAACATTTTGTTGGATATTTGTGTTGCCTTATATTCATCTTGTCTTCAGATTCTTCTGGAAATGAATATTGAGAACAGATACTGAAGATAAGTGAGACTGACATTTGAAGTTAAATTGTCCATCTGCTGCCAATGCAAATATCCATTTACATTTGACACATTAAAAAAGTAAGTACAGCTACATTGTCTTACTGCTACTAGTTTTTAAAATATGAGATATTTCTAAGGGAACCCTCCTACACTGTTGGTGGGAAAGTAAGTTGATGCAGCCACTATGGAGAACAGTATGGAGGTTCTTTAAAAAACTAAAAATACAGCTACCATATGATCCAGTAATCCCACTCTTGGGCATATATCCAGAGAAAACCATAATTCAAAAAGACACATGCACCCCAATGTTCATTGCAATACTATTTACAACAGCCAGGACATGGAAGCAACATAAATGCCCATCGACCGAGGAATGGATAAGAAGATGTGGGATGGAATATTACTGAGCCATAAAAAGAATGAAATCATGCCATTTGCAGCAACATGGATGGACCTAGAGATTACCATACTGAGTGAAGGAAGTCAGACAAAGGCAAATATCACATGATATCACTTATGTGTGAAATCTAAAACAGAGGGGTACAAATGAACTTATCGACAAAACAGAAGTAGAATTATAGATGTAGAAAGCAATCTTATGGTAACCAGGGGGAAAAGGGGGAGGGATAAATTGGGAGATTGAGATTGACATATACACACTACTATATATAAAATAGATAACTAATAAGAACCTACTGTGTAGCACAGGGAACTCTACTCAGTACTCTGTAATGGCCTGTATGGGGAAAGGCCTGAATAAGATGGAAATTCACTGAAGGGTTTTGAGCAGGATATAAAGATGATATTTTATTTATATTTGTAAGCGATCCCTCTGTCCAGTCTGGAGACCATGTGTGAAATGCTAGGATTGAGGAAGCGTAAATGGCAACAGAGTAACCACTTAGGATATGCTAAGTCAGTCCTTCAGGGGAGAAATGACGGCTGTTGGGCTGACAATGGTAACGCTGAGAAGACAGAGTGAGTTGGATGGGTTTGGAGTATGATTGGAAGGCAGACTTGGCAGTCCTCGCTGATTGCTTGGGTTTAGGAATTGGAAGATTATGAGGGAAGGGGAGTCAAGAATCACACCTCAATATTTAGCTTAGCTTGTACTGGTGTCACACAAAGCCTCATCTGTTTCTCATCATATAAGCTCACCAGGTAGTCATTAAAGTTGTGATGTCACAGATGATGAAAGGGATGTTCAGGTAGAGAAGGGATTTGCCCAATATCACACCGGGACAGAATGGCAGGATCAAGGTTCAAATCCAAAGAGCAGTATGTTTGTTTCCATATCAGCACACTCGGTAACAATGCACCTCTAAATTTTTCCTAGCTGCTTTGATGAGATTAAAGAATAAAGACCTACAAGACAAACTCAACAGTAGAGCATTTAGTACACAAAAGCTAGAATTAGCAGGAAAATCTGTCATTAGCCTGCCGGTAAGCCACCAAAAGCGCTGGTTCTTTCTACCCAACCCAGAATCTGCTTGAGAATTTCAGTTTGTGGGGAACTTGACGCAGACCGTCACATTTAGCATCTTTTTTTAAAGTGTCAAGATCCACCTTCTGATTTCCTCATTGGTGCAATTAGACACCCACACAAGACCTCATGCTCGGCTATATCACAATCATTAAAATGTTCCAAGATAAAATTGTTTCCTCCCAAGAGAAGATCCCAGCTCCCTGCGCAGTGTTTTGAAACTGGAATTGAAACAACTTTTGACTTTGAGTTGGTTTTGCTTTCAGTAGCAGATACGCTTTTAAGAGAATTCCTTCATTTTCCTACAGGGAGTATGGGTTGAAAAGAATTCTATGTGCACATGACTGAAAGAGATAGAAATTTCTTTCTATTGTTAAGGATTTTAAGGGTATAGGAATAATATCTGATATCTGCCATTAGGTCAATTCTACACTATTTATGTTAGTTTTATTGCCTTTCTATAGAACTTCCTTTCAGTTCCTAAAATAAAAAACAGGAAGGAAGAGTGGTCGGTGAATGCTCTCACTGGTAGATCACCTTGGTCTGGGGAATAGTGATCATGTCAGGTGCAGAGAGCTTGGCCTCTGACAAACCTTCTTTGTTTTCCCATCCTAAGGCACAAGCAGAGGGAGAGGAAACAGCGCTATGACTTCCGAAGCAGCTCGAAGAAAGACACCTCACCTGCAGAAAGCCAATACCTGATTCAATTATCTTAAAAAATAATAATAAAAGAGCCATGTTTAATAACAAAAATTTCAAATACCACTTTTTATAATTGGTGTCTTTCTGTCTATTGAATTTCCATTTTCTTCAACAGCTACCTTATAAAAAGATTCGATCCATTCCATTTTAGCTTTGTGAGAAAAAGGCTTTCTGCTCTTTGGACTATAATTCCCCTAAAATATCACAACCATTTAGCTAGAAAAGCCACAGTCTTCATGACATATGTCCTGAAGAATATTATGTTGACCCAAAGAAAAAAGGGTCAAAATATATGCTACACCCTAAAATGTTTAGTGGGGGAGATTTCCTCTGTCATAAGTAAATTTCTATGTAGGCTAAGATTGCTTCCTAAGACTACATAAGTAGTCTTCAGATGCTACTTTAGAAGTTTTCAGGATGCAGTAGACTTTCCCTTTCATTATCCCTATTAATTTAAGGAAAATGTAGCACAAAGGAACATTATAATGATTTATGATTCTTTGTGGTGAATGTTGGGTAGAAAAATCACTAAATGAATGAGAAGAGCCCATAGCTACTATTGTGAAATTGTAATTTGGTTTCATGAAATATAAATAATAGTCTAAAATAAAAGCAAGGAAATTAAGCCTATAAAGAAATGCCAATCAAAGATGTAGATGATTATTTATATAATATGATACTTGGAGAAATGTTATTAATACCACCAATTTAGAAATAAACTTCAAGCCTAGTGATAGGAAATTATGTAAATGTAGCCATTCATAAGCCCTTAAAATAATGTTTTCACAGACTAGTGATATAAGGAAATGCTCATATTATAACCTGATATGATGCAATGCAAAGTAACATAGGTTGTTCCTACCTTAAGCCAAGTACCGTTATGTACCTTAAAGCATTTTATCATGTAATCGTCACCACTCTGAGAAATGTCATGTTATTATTTTCATTTTTCTGATGTGTTAAGAGTAGGGACATTAAATAAATTTCCAACTAACACATAATAGGTGATAGAGCTCTTTTTTGATGTGAACCCAATGCATCTGCTTCCAAAACCCATAATCATACCTTGCCCCCTTCCTCAGCATTGTCACAAATACTCAGCTTAACTAATTTCAGCTTAATTGAATTTCATTTTTATTGTTTATTACTTTCATACTAATATGAAGGAAACAAAACACTCGGTGCTAGTGGGATTCCATCCACAAACTTTAATAACAAGGTACCCACTGTAATTCTTTTTTTTTTTTTTTGCCCTGGTATCTCATTCACATAAGAAATTCCGGGTTTGCAAAACTCTCCTGTTTCAGTGACCACGATACCACAGTCAGTACAGGTTTCTTGAACCTTTTAGTTGTGAATTCCTATACTATACCTTTACACACTTGGTCTTGTTTTTGGTGCTCACTGAATAATGAAAGCATGGTATTCAATGTGCACTAATTTTACATATTGTTTGCTTAGGCATTGCTTAAGCAAATGGACTTGAATTTTCTAAGCCGTGGACTTTGCTTAAGTCCCCACAAAGGGGACTTAACTTTGTGTCTTTCTTTGTGTGACCACCTTTGGCTTATCTGGCTCATCCTGGGTGTCACCTGGTATAGGAATCCCATTAGCTCCATTCTCCCTGATACCCTTGTACTATGGCTCCTTACAGGACACCAGACTCTGCTGATTTTACTCCCGCCTCCCTGGCTGCCTCTTCCCATTCTTCTTCACTGGTTCATCCTCAAATCCTTACTTCTAAGCATCGCAGTGCCCAAGACTCAACACTTAGACTTCTTTGGTGGTATATTATCCACTCACATGGCTTTCAATGCAATCTTTTAGCCCATGGTTCTCAAATTTTATATCTCAACAGAAGTATATCTAAGTGCCCACTTGACAGTCTCACTTGTGAGTCTACGTATTTCAAACTTCTATGATCAAAATATTTCTTGATTTTCCACTCTAACCAATAAAAAAAAATCAAGGAATGAAACAAACAATATTAAAAAAAAAAAAAAACACCTGTTCTTGTCCCCTCTCATTTCCAGTCTCAGTAAATAACACCACCATTCAGCTAGTGGCTAAGCTTATACCCTCACATACAATCCATCACAGTATCCTTGAAGCTTTATTTTCAGAGTCTATCCCTAATTCACTCGCATCTCACAGCACTCCCAGGCATCATGGTTCACCTAGACTCTCAGAATAGCTTCTAATTGAGCTGCTAACTTTTGCTCACACCCCTTTGCATCTACTGTCAGACTTACCAAACTCTTATGACCGGCTCAAAGATTCACGAACTCAATGACCATGTAAGAGGCACTTAATTTCTGCATCTAAGTTTCTTCATTTGATAAATAAGGAAAATAATATAATCCACCTCATAGATATGACTTGAGGATGGTATAAGACATTTGAGATGAAATGCTGTGCACATGTTGGCACATGGTAAGCATTCTTTAGTGGTTAGTGATTATTATTTTTGAACCACAGCCAATTTTAATACTGATCTTCCTTGACTTACGATGGGGTTAAGTCCCTATCAACCCATCCTAAGTTGAAAATATCTCAGGTCAAAAATGCATTTAATACACCTAATCTTCCAAACATCATAGTTTAGCCTAGCCTACCCTAAACGTGCTCAGAACACTTACATTAGCCTACGGTTGGGAAAAATCATCTAACACAAAGACTATTTTATAACAAAATATTGAATATCTCATGTAACTGATTGGATAGTGTACTGAAAGTGCAAAACAGAATGGTTGTCTGCATACAGAGTGGTTATAAGTGTATCTGTTGTTTACCTTGCTATTGGCTGGCTGGGAGCTGTTGCTGCCCAGCACCATGGGAAAGGATAGTATCATATATGGCTAGCCCAGGAAAAGATCAAAATGAAAATTGTGGTTTCTACTGAATGTGTATTGCTTTCACGCCATGGTAAAGTGAAAAAAAAAAAACTCATGAGTTGGACCAATGTAAGTCGGGGACCTTCTGTACATAAATTACATCATGTCACCTCTGTGTTCCAAATTCTCTGTTGGCACCCATCACAATTTAATAAAATCCAAAGCCCTTAACATGGCCCCAAACCCTGAGAGATTTGGACCATTGGCACACCTGACCCCATTTCTAACTACTGTCTCCCAGCTTGCTGTGTTCGAGCCACTTGTTTTCCCAGTGTCCCCTGAATTTTCTAAGCTATTTCAGCCTCGCTGCATACATCCAGGGAGCGCTGCGTGCAACTCATCACCCAGACCTTTGCAAAAGTTTCTCACTGCATTTACATTTTTGCTCAAACTTTACCCAGATTTCAGGGGTGACATGCCTTCTCTGACTACTGTCTCAAAAATAACAGCCCCCGAATACTCGCCATCGCTTTACCTTTTGCCTTATTTTGTTTCATGCACTTATCACCACTTGATACATTTATTTGTCCATTTGTTTAGTTCCACTTCTCCTTAAAAGACAGTAATCTCCATGAAAAGAAAAAAAGACTTCTTTCATCGAGATTTTTCCTCACCTCCACATTTCCAGCTCCATGGATTGGCCCTAGTGTTAACAGGCGTGCAATGAATATTTGGTAAATGACTACATAGAGTGTGTTATAGTTACCTCTTTACACATCTGTCTCCCCCAGAAAACATCAACCTCTCCATTTTCACTGCTTGGTGAATAATGAACACCTGATAAATATCTGTGTGTGAAAACTATTAGTGAATGAATGAACATAATATAGTCAGAAGAGCAGTCCCATGAAAGATACAATTGGTGAAGGCGTGACGTAGCTGAAATGCCTTATATCTGGAAAGCCAAAGAATTTAATTTACAGGAAATCAAAACTATCTCTTTTCGTCCCAGGTTATCATTTCTAATAAATATTTTGTTCCTTCTGATTGATTAAGCAGAGGTTAACTAATACAAATATGGATCAATTAGTTTCACAGTAGAAGTAGTTGCCACTTAAAAATAGATCCAGTTATATAAAAGCCAATAAATTTATATTTTGAGCTGTCATTGATAAAAACTCAGTAGGCTCAATTCAACATGAGGGATTCTCCTCGACTTTAACATGAGTAAGTCTTTTTCATGGATTATTATGGCCTAAAGCCTGAATTCCAATGGCAATGATAATTAATATTTGAGAGAACAGAGGGCATGGTACTGCAGACAGGAGCACACCACAACACCCAGTAGAGGGCTTGGGAAGGATCAGGAAAAATACTTCATTAAACGGTCAAGCCCTCTGAATGTGCTTAAGCTTGAAAATATTGCTTATTATAGGATTTTTCCAGGATCTTCTCTAGGAGTCTATATGGTCAAAAATACATTTCATCTGAAGTTCTCTTTGATAAAACCAGCTTGAAGAAACAGCAGAAAATATCTCTGTTCAAGAAATTAATTGAGCTATTTTTACTACCAAAAGGAAAGGTGTAAAGATTCATTTGATCTTTTTAAGAACAAAAAGGAAAACTCCATTGAGGGGAGGTGTTTCAATCTATTCTAGTTACACAAAAATATATTCCAGGGAAAACAGAAACGCCACTTGGGAAGCACGTGCACAGGACATTTTCTGACCCGGATAGGAAAGTGAGGGCATGGTTCTATTCCGCCTGGCGTGTTACATACAGAGATCAGGGACTTCCGGTTCTGACACTTCCTAGCTCCCAGGATACGGGCATTTTTCTCACTGGCTTTTCATCAGTCACACTTGTCATCATGACTTCTACCTAAGATGAGTGCTCTAAGGAGCAAATGAATATCACCTTTGTTCAAGCAACACCATGGTCTGGGGAGCAGGCAACATGGCCCTTGTTAATGCAGAGCTGCTAAATGAAATACTTCAGCAGCTACAGACCCTCCTACGCTCTTGGTGGGAGTGTAAATTGGTGCAGCCACTGTGGAGAACAGTATGGAGGTTCCTTAAAAAACTACAAATAGAATTACCACGCGACCCAGCAATTCCACTCCTGGGTATATATTTGGAGAAAACTCTAATTCGAAAAGATACATGCACCCCAATGTTCATTGCAGCACTATTTACAATAGCCAGGTCACGGAAGCAACCTAAACGTCCATCAGCAGATGAATGGACAAAGAAGATGTGATAAGGGCTTCCCTGGTGGCGCAGTGGTTGAGAGTCCGCCTGCCGATGCAGGGGACGCGGGCTTGTGCCCCGGTCTGGGAGGATCCCACATGCCGCGGAGCGGCTGGGCCCGTGAGCCATGGCCGCTGAGCCTGCGCGTCCGGAGCCCGTGCTCCGCAATGGGAGAGGCCACAGCAGTGAGAGGCCCGTGTACCACAAAAAAAAAAAGAAGATGTGGTACATATATACAGTGGAATACTATGCAGCCATGAGAAAGAACAAAATCACGCCATTTACAGCAAAGTGGATGGACCTAGAGATGATCATACTAAGTAAGCCAGACAGAGAAAGACAAATACCATGTGATTCCACTTATATGTTGAATCTAAAAATAAACTGATAGACATGAACTTATTTATGAAACAGAAATAGATCCACAGACATAGAAAACAAACTTCTGGTTAACAAACTGGAAAGGGAAAAATTAGGAGTTTGGGATTAACATATACACACTAATATAGATAAAATAGATAAAAAGCAAGGACCCACTGTATAGCACAGGGAATTATACACAATATTCTGTAATAGCCTAAATGAGAAAAGAATTTGAAAACGAAGAGCTGTATATGTGTGTGTAACTGAATCACTGTGCTGTACACCTGAAACTAACACAACAATGTACATCAACTCTACCCCAATTAAAAAATATATATATAAAGTAAAAAATAAATAAAATAAAAATTTTAAAAATAAAAAATCAAAGAAAGTTTAGGCCAGAGAAAGCCTGCTGAAGCTGTTGCACAGGACAGAGCTTATTCCAGTGCCTGTGCTCCACACCCCAGACTTATCTGGTGTTTCCAGTTTCCAAGATTTGCTGTACACCGTCTCCTCTGCCTGTAACGCTCGTCCCCCATCACCTTCTCTCCTTTGCCCCGCCTCCCACTTACTTATCTTCTAAGTCTCATCTTCCACGTCATCTTCCCCAGAGGCCTGCCTCAGCCCACTCAGACTGCACAGGCCGCCTCATTCCCAGGGAACATTCTTTGCTTCACGACTCAGCTTTTCCTGTGATGAGTGTAAAAAATCTCTCTTATCCATCACACCAGAGGTTCTAAAAGGGCAAGGGCTCTGTGTGTTTGATTCAACACTGTATCTTCAGACTATGGGAGGGGGTGTTCAATAAATACGTGTTGGATGAATTAATAAATAATTTATATCCACATCTCAGAAAAATTAGGAACAGAACAAGGAGACAGTGAGGGATTGAGATACAGGAGAGGGACGAGTGAAAGTAAAGACATTTAAAGAAAATCTTGAGCAATTTGCCTTTTCCTATAAAACAGAGGAAACGTCACTGCCAGAAGCACCTTGTATTATTGTGTAGTAGAGAGCCTGTCATGCAATACGTATTCAATAAACATTCATTCAGTAAATATGTATTTAAACGAAGGCACAGACAGTTAACATGAGCCCTCTGGGTCACTGATATAAGACAATCTAGGTGTTTTGTTTGTTTGTTTGTTTTTTTGCGGTACGCGGGCCTCTCACTGCTGTGGCCTCTCCCGTTGCGGAGCACAGGCTCCGGACGCGCAGGCTCAGCGTTCATGGCTCACGGGCCCAGCCGTTCCGCAGCATGTGGGATCTTCCCGGACCGGGGCACGAACCCGTGTCCTCTGCATCGACAGGCGGACTCTCAACCACTGCGCCACCAGGGAAGCCCATCTAGGTGTGATTTTTAACACGAGGAACAGCACTTGATTGTGAAAAATGAAATGAATTACAATTTCAGGAACGAAAGCATTAAGGACTATTTTGAGATTTTTTCTGTTGGATTTATGAACGTTCAAAATGCCTTGATTAGTATTTGTATATATTCATAAATGTGAATTGTGTAGAGAAAAAGATCAGCCCTGAAAGCGTTTCTCCTACATTTACAAAAATGGTGAAAAAGTGGTATGTGTTTTCTCGACATGTAAGAATCTTCACGCTTACAGTAGTAGCCTGAGGGTCACCTGCAACAAGAAATGGATTTACCAGAAGGAGGGGCGATTTTTACTGAGAAGATATTAATTTCAGCTTTGAGTCTGTTCAGACTGAAGTGACCCTGGATATTTCTAGCTGTAGTTGAGGTTTAGGGCCAGTTATGTCATTTCTTTTGCCTTTAGAAGCCTTGATATATGTAAAATGTTTAAAACAGTGACTGACAGCTAACTGACATTCAATGAATATTAGCCATTATTATTAATAATATCAGTGATATTAATAAGTATACTAGACAGTGGAATAAATAGATCTAGAACTGAGGAAAGAGAGCAGGGCTAGCCACACGTATCTGGTTAACTCAGCAGAGATTATGGTTAAATCTATAGGGAAAAATGGGTGTCCCCAGAGAGAGACTATATAATTAGAGTATAATTGAGATAGAAGGAAATATATCTCCCGGGAATATTTTATATTCATATTGTGGCTGGTAAGGATTTATTCACTGAAGGCGGCTAAGAAGAAATTGAAACAAAACAGTCCTTTTTGAAAGGAAATTATTGTAAAGATGGTTAAACAAAATGAATTTCTTTTGAGTTAGGAATTAGCAGGAATCTAGTCATAAGATATGATTTTTTAAAAAAGAAAACAGCATTATGTAAAGATAACGTGCTCTAAAAACGTTTCTTTGGAGAAAGGGATAATTTATGTTGAATTTTGTTTCCATTTTCTTAGCAATTGTGCTAAGAAGCTACCGTGTGCTAAGAAGCTACAAACAGAAGCTACCGTGATGCCCTCTCTTTATGTGGCAGTTTAGCAATCTCTGTTATCTCTGGACTGCATCCGTCAGGAGCTTACCCTCGCCTAAGTGACGTATTTCTTTTATTTTTATTTTTCTAACATCTCTATTGGAGTATAATTGCTTTACAATGGTGTGTTAGTTTCTGCTTTATAACAAAGTGAATCAGTTATACATATACATATGTTCCCATATCTCCTCCCTCTTGCGTCTCCCTCCCTCCCACCCTCCTTATCCCACCCCTCTAGGTGGTCACAAAGCACTGAGCTGATCTCCCTGTGCTATGCGGCTGCTTCCCACTAGCTATCTACCTTACGTTTGGTAGTGTATATATGTCCATGCCACTCTCTCACTTTGTCACAGCTTACCCTTCCCCCTCCCCATATCCTCAAGTCCATTCTCTAGTAGGTCTGTGTCTTTGTTCACGTCTTACCCCTAGATTCTTCATGACACTTTTTTTTCCTTAGATTCCATATATATGTGTTAGCATATGGTATTTGTCTTTCTCTTTCTGACTTACTTCACTCTGTATGACAGACTCTAGGTCCATCCACCTCACTACAAATAACTCAATTTCGTTTCTTTTTATGGCTGAGTAATATTTCATTGTATATATGTACCACATCTTCTTTATCCATTCATCCGATGATGGACACTTAGGTTGCTTCCATCTCATCTCACACCAGTCAGAATGACCATCATCAAAAAAATCTAGAAACAATAAATGCTGGAGAGGGTGTGGAGAAAAGGGAACACTCTCGCACTGCTGGTGGGAATGTGAATTGGTACAGCCACTATGGAGAACAGTATGGAGGTTCCTTTAAAAAACTACCAGTAGAACTACCATATGACCCAGCAATCCCACTACTGGGCATATACCCTGAGAAAACCATAATTCAGAAAGAGTCATGCACCAAAATGTTCATTGCAGCTCTATTTACAATAAGTGATGTATTTCTGACTACACATCCTATCCTCCCATGAGACTTCACTAAATACTCTATTCACTTCATATACATCCAGTGATGTATTTCCATGATGTTCGAGTGCCCGCTCTTGGGCACCTGCCTGGCTGTTTGGTGAGTGCAATCCTTAATTCATTTTTATTTTTAGGATACATGTTTATCACATAGCGTTACTGTGTGACCTGTATCTTCGCATGCGAGAGTTACCTGTGCCCCCATAGAGACGTGCTTCCGCCTACTAGTTCTGTGACTCTGAGCAAATTACTTTACCTCTCTGTGTCTTTGTGCCTCAGGTTCCTTACCTGTCAAATGAGGATAATACCTGTAGTATGCATGTCCTAGTGTGATGCCTTGAACAGAATATGTGCTTTGTCAGTGTAAGCTATCGTGACCTTTATTTTGAAGCAGCGCTAAGTACTCAAAGACGAATAAGACATATTTACTCCCTGCCTTCGGGAAGCTCACGCTATCATACAGAAAGTAGATGTTTAAGCAACCCACTGAAAATATAGCATCGTTGTTGTATTAGAGAAATTTCCACTAGGTACAGCATTTGCACACAAAAGCACTTAATCAGCTTTACTTGGGGTCCAGTGGGTGTGAGGGGGTCTAGGTTATGTGCTACAAGGAAGGGACATCTTCACAGGCTACTTGAGAGATTACTTGGTTTATGTTAAATTACGTATGAGAACGATTTTTGTCGAGTCTTCTTGATAAGGATGGGGAAATAAAAAGGCCAATCATGATCGTGCGGATACCTGGGAATGAGAGCTGGCCAAGTGGAAAAGGCACGTTATCAATACATGAAGGTGAAATAGAAAGTGAAAATAGTAAACCGTGGATGCTTTTCAGCCATTAATGATAAATTATATGTCTGTGAAAATGTTTTCGTGTTTTGCCATTGTATTGGGAGAGAAAGCATGGTAAGAGGAATAATACGATAATGCGTAAATAATGAATGTAAACCTGAAAATTAAACATGAAAATGCACTGAAATGCACACATTACAGTAAAAAGAATACATTTTATATGCAGAAGTTTTATGTAAACTACAAGCCCAGATATCAGTATTTTATGATTTTATAGAGCTGAACACTATCTTT
The DNA here is from genome assembly GCF_003031525.2 of Neophocaena asiaeorientalis asiaeorientalis. NCBI lineage: Eukaryota > Metazoa > Chordata > Mammalia > Artiodactyla > Phocoenidae > Neophocaena > Neophocaena asiaeorientalis. The sequence continues at coordinate 3,170,715 of NW_020173335.1, forward strand.
ATATACATATTAAAAATAAACATTAAAATGCATATTTGACACTGTATACTCTATCTAGGTTTTTAACCAGTCCTTCAAGTTTTTACTTGCAAAATGTTTTTACATTTTCTAGAAGCCAATTAATATATAATAATGGCAATTTTTGTTTGTATGTATAATTCCACCTTTTTCAAAAATGGTTTTAAGGACAGCCACTAATCAAAGATGAGCATGTGTATTTCCTTACCAATTATTAGACTGAAAAATTGTTCTCCTCGTAAATATTTAAGACGTCAAGAAAAATAAATGTAAGTACTTACTTTAAAAATCTATGGCAAAAACATTTCAAATGGTCTTTTTATGAACTGTCATGCTGTATTTCTGGCCAGTTCTATGCCACTGTCTTACTCAGAGTAAGTTTCATTTCTGGATACAAACCCAATCACAAGAGTGTATCTTAATTCAAAAGGTAAACTAATAATTACCCTCCCCCAAAAAAGTCCTTCTGGGTTTAGCTTTCTTACTCTTCAGATATTCAGCTGGTTGTCTGAGAACTAAAGAGATCCCATCTGATGAATGGGGACAAAAGGATGGGGGTAAGGAATCAGCCCTGGATTATAATCCTGGCTTTTCCTTTACCAGCTCTGCACAGCTGGCTGATGACTTAACTCCTCTGTCCTGAAGATGATCAGCTCTTTGAAACTTATACTGGTAGCTAATTATCCTTTGATGTTGGAAACTGTTATTCAGATACTTGGGGTATGCACTTTTTTCCTAACTCCAGGAAGCTATTTCCAGATATTGAAGCACAATTTTATTCACCATAAGTTATTGTATTTTAGGTGAAGAAAATGCGGAAGAGAGGACACAGTGTAAACATGACTCCAAAATTCTTTCCCATAAAATGTTTCGACAACTAATTATGAAGTACGAATACTGGAAATTAAATTTTGAAGAATCAAATACTTTAAAATAAATTTTAGATTAAAAAAGCAAGGCATAAATTGGGGCTTGACTTAGTTACTTTGATTCATATGTCCTACCTAACTAGTTGCTTAATTTTCTTTCGAAAACCCCTTTAAAATATCCATAATAATTCACTCCAATCCCCTGTATATTTTTTTGAATTAAAAAAACTCTGAAGGTAAGTTAACAATGTTATAAATAATTATCAGAATAAATGCTATAGAGGATGTGGGATATTTTTAATACAGACATGAACATACACACACAGAGAAACACAAACAATATTAAATAAAAATGAGCAAAGACATGCTTATCTCTTGAACACAAAGAGCTGACAGGATAATGCACATAAAACAGACTTGACAGGCTTCTAAGATACAGACTAAGTATAGTTATAAATCCAAGAATGCGTTTTAATTTTAAAAGAACCCCAAATAAAGATGACAAGCTTCACACTGATTATCCACGCCCAACCTCACTGAGAACTGAGGCACATATTTGCAAGAAGGCTAAAGATTGACATGCTGTCTGTGATCTCAGAATCACATAGAACTTAGTGTCACGTGCGACTGCCATTCCTGACTTAGACGTCAGTATAATTGTTCTGATAGTTGAGAGAACAAGACAAGTCTAATTTGGGGAGGGAGGGTTGGTGGGAGGGAGAAAGACACAGGCAAAGCAAGAGCATAGAGTTCAGAACACTACAGATTTACATTTTCGTAAGTATCTCAAGAACCTTGCAAATCATTTTCACGAGGCTATTTCCTTATAAATCTGTAAATATTTACACAAAAGTGTTTTTAGATATGGGTCAAATATTCAATAGCCTAAAATTGTAACAAGCACGGGGTTATTTTTTTTTTGGTAACACAAAATTCTTGAGGGGGAGAAGGTGATTTTTACATGAAAAACCTCTAAATTGCATTATATTATGTCAAAAAGAGAGAGAAATAAGGCTTACATTAATTTATAATTGATTTTGGTTCTGATTCTTACCAAATGGACTTTCTTGTCTACTAATATTGGCAATATACTGGGTGATAATTAAAATACCATGACCATAACACATAAATTCTTAAATGTAACATATATTTTTCTTTGGTTTAGGAAATTCAACAAAAGGGTAGATTCCTCCAAAACACCTTCCATCTGAAATAAAATACCCTCAATGAATTTAGGTGTGATTTAATGTAAATGTTTAAATAAAATTTTAAAATGATAAGCTGTAATACTCATTTTAAGAATTTTCATGAATAAACTCTCCATTGGCCAGCTTACAGTTAAGAAATTACCAGCTTGTTTTGAAATATTTTTAATTTTTGTTGCAGTTTAAATGTCAGATGCTATTTAGCTGCTGACCGAAAAGATTGGGTTGGCCAAAAAGTTCATTCGGTTTTAAGTAAAAATAAAAGACACATTTTTCATGTTCACCAAGAACTTTATTGAACAACGTGTTCATTAACCAAACGAACTCTTTGGCCAACCCAATATATTGAATGATATTTGAATAAACTCTTATCCAAAGAAATCGATTCTAGAGATATACCTTAGCCCTACAGGTGGCAACAATTTAGAACTACCAAACTGTGGTATTTGTTAATGGATTTAATTTGACTCTTTGAAAACAGAGATAGAAATATTGATTGGTTGTCAAATTTATGGACAAGCACAGTTTATAAAACCTAAGGTTTTTTTTTGAGAGAGGAAAATATTTTGAGCCTATATTTAAAGAGATCATTGGTGACTGTCATCAGATATCTACTCTAAATTAAAGTTTGAATGTCTTGTTGGACAGAAATATATAACTCTTAATTGTCAGAGTTATCCATATACTCAGATTATTTCTAAGTGAACGGGATCAAAATCTACACCCTTTAAAGAAAATATAATACTTAATCATCAGAAAAGAGGTTTCCAGTTTAGCCCTTGCCTTCAGTTTCTGTTTTTTCAAGATACATTCAATAAATATTTGTTAGACTGAATTAACCGAATTAGTGAATGAACATCATAGGCTAGAACTGCCTTTCTAATGTCTTAAGATGATAAAACAAATTTGGAACTGAATACAGAAACGTTTTTCTGCACCAAGTGGCACCCCAATGCATGAACTTATTTCTTTAGACCACTTTTTAAAGAAGAGACAATGTTTCCTTATGTTTTAAGTGATCGTATTACGTTTCCTTTCCTCATCCAGGAAGACAGTCCTAGCATCCACTTCCTCCAGGTGAGAAGACAAGAGACAGAGGGAGACGTGCAACAAGGGCGGGGAAAGCTAGAATTCTGGTTCTGAGTCCCTCCTAACTGCTTAATCCACTGCCCCACATTCCAACTTACAATAAAATGAAATTGGCCCATGAACCTGAAAGGGAAAAAAAAAGAAAGAAAAATGACCAAATTCATTCAGTGAATTCAGGAATATCCAATGAAGTAACAGTGAGTTTATGCATCTCCACAAAGCAACTTGGTTCTGAAATACAGCAAGTCCCCTACGTAGGAACGAGTTCCGTTCCCAGAGCACGTTTGTAAGTCCAATTTGTTCGTAAGTCCAACAAAGTTAGCCTAGGTACCCAACTAACACAATCGGCTATATAGTACTGTACTGTAATAGGTTTATAATACTTTTCACACAAAAAAATACATAATAAACAGGCACAAAAAAATAAAAAAAAACATTTTTAATGTTACAGTACAGTACCTTGAAAAGTACCAGCTACATCACCGCTGTTTTTACACTTGCTTCCAGACAGCCTGGGCTTGAAATAAAGATACTGTACTACTGTACTCTATACAGTCCTGTAAAGTACACAAAAGCACAACCACTTGTAGCGTACACACACAGGTGACAACGTACACGAGACACGTGAACTAACCTACGTGGCTGGACATGCGAACACACGTTCACATCTTTGAAAGTTCGCAACTTGAAGGTTCGTATAGAGGGGACTTATTGTATCAAAATTGACTTTTACTTAGTGGGGAAAAAAGGCAATTAAAAAATAATCTGGAAGTGCTTGAGGGTGGAGTTAAAATAGAGAATCGGCTCGTGTTCATTCTAAAGTGACTTGAAAAAGAATTCTGATGCGCAAACATATTAAAAATAAAGTTCTTACTTTTCCTGCTTCACTGAAGAGCCTCCCTTTTCCTACAGAAACTCTGTAAATTGTGGGGCTCTTTAAGTACATGGAGGAATATAACAAATTTGCAATTGTTGGATCAGAATATGTGGCTGATGCAGAAATAGATCTGAGCAGGAAATTTTTACTTCACGCCAGAAATTCTTAGTCATTTTTAAGGTTATTAAGAAGACTCTGAGACTGTCAGTCTTGTCTTTGACAAAATGAACTGCATTCTAAGTGCTCTCAAAGCAAAATCTCTCAGGAAAGACAAGTCAGAAATAGATGGGATACCATGGAATAAAAGCCAAAGGGCAAGATGCATGAAATTTTTAAACTGGATACCATTCGAAGTATAACAAATGAAAAATTGCAGTTGTACATAAGGGCAGGAAGAGAATGTAAAATGATGAAGCGAGAAGGGAAGGAATAGAAACAGGATATAAAACACAGACACAAAATCTTATGATCCAGGGCTTCCCTGGTGGCGCGGTGGTTGAGAGTCCCCCTGCCGATGCAGGGGACACGGGTTCATGCCCCGGTCCGGGAAGATCCCACATGCCGCGGCGCGGGAGCCATGGCCACTGAGCCTGCGCGTCCGGAGCCTGTGCTCCGCAACGGGAGAGGACACAGCAGTGAGAGGCCCGCGTACCGCCAAAAAAAGAAAACAAAAACAAAACAAAAAAATCTTATGATCCAGATTTATTCCAGGCACTTCCCTACCTGCAATGGATATTAGGTCCTTTGTGTTAGTCTGTGCTTTGCATATCTTCATTTATACATAAATATGTTCGAACCTTCGTGTACTTAGAGTGCTATATACTATCTGTGAGTTGTTCTTGTTTGAAACATAGAAATAGATAATTTATTGATTAGTAGCCAATAGAATTCCCAGTGTCATGGTCTTACCAAACCAACACATTGAGAGAATGAATACTTCCTTTTAAAAAATTTGATACAACTGTCACAAACCACTTAATACAACCCCAAATTCTCATTCAGAATATCTTGATGATTCACTTATACTTACCCACTTTTCATGTTGGAGCTTAAAAATAAACCAATTTTAAATATTGGAACACTTTACACAAAATTTACTCTACTTTTAAACAGATATTTATATCATTCTGTTTCCTTTAATAAGCTTATTTAGAGTTCATATAAAATTTGTGGAACTTAACCAATAAACTCTCCCAAGTTCATAATATATTACTAATAAACCTTACATCATCAGTTAAAGTTGGCAACATAGAATGTATGCAACTAATTCAATCCATACACCTACCTATATCATTTGAATTAGAAGAAAATGGAATATTTGCCTGAATTACATGAGGATTTTACAAGACAGACTAGCAGGCTCTCAAAGTGCAGTAAATAAACTCTTATCCAGCCTAAGACAGGTTTAAAGACCCACACATACATTTTAAGGTAGAAGTGATACTTGAGTTCTGTTTAAATTTACTGGGCTGATAAGGCTAGGATACGATGAGATAGGAAATAGAAAAATGGGAAGAAACCACAGTGTACTGCTTTCTAATTCGTTTCAATAAGTGTTTCCTTTAATGGCGTTGTCAAGGTGTTGTATTAAAATCATCCTGCAGGGTTATTATATTACTAATGCTTCCCTTCATTTGCGCAATCTGCTACCATGAGCACCAAAATATTTATAGAATTTGCAAACTCAGGATGGCAGAATAACAAGATTACTGTATCTTTCAGCAGATGCATTGGTATACTCTACTTTTAAACATTAAATATATTCAAACCGCAAAACTCTATACAAGAAATTTTAATGTGCAATTGTGAAGAACTAAAATGCCTTAATTTTAGAATATACCTAAATATTAAAATGATCACCTTTGTAAAAAGAGAATCAAAACTGCAAGAGTTTTAGTTTCTCATCAATACTCTCGTTCACTAAAGCAGGAAGTGAAAACTTTGTCGAAACACGTAAGCTGGGAAATGTGTTACCTCGTGGAATTTTTAAAGCAAGTCACCTTTCTGCTCTTTAATACCGTTACGACAGCAGCTGAGCTGACAACATACAGTGCCAAAGGAGAACTAAAATTAATTAATAGTAATATTTCTACATATGCCCAAAGCACTTAATGACTGTAAGCTTGGAATGTTGAAAATGTTAATCACTTCAGCTTAAAAAAAAGTTATTTTTCCTTTCTTATATTTGTACCGAGCTGATGTATAAACTGAGCAAAGGATGTCCTTGTTGGGTAGAAACACCTGGGTTTGTTTGGGAATACATTCAAGTACCTTTTTTTGGTTTCTCATTATTATTTGTTTTGGGAACTATCAAGTAAAAATAAATAAAGATCATTGTCTTTTGTAAGAACATGTTTTATATATGATTGAAGTTTTTACAACACTCCGGAAAAGCCATCTGATGTTAGATTTAAAAATAAAATCAAAAGCATTTTCTGACACAGTACACATGAAAAACCGGAAGTTCCAATATCTTCAAGAGAAGTTGTAGAAAGTGTATGTCTCCTCGGAGTCTGACACCCACTTAACACAGCAGAAAATAAGGTACCATATACTGTAAACAAAACAGTACAGTAAAGGACAGTTGTAAATTTACATAAGAATAGTTCATAAACATTTTGGTCTTTCCATAACAGTTTTTATATAAAATGAATTAAAAAAAACCTTTAGACGGCTGTCATCACTCTGTTTGACCACTTGTCACTTAGATGCACACAGACATGTTTATATAGCAATCTATTAATGCACCGTTACATGGATATTATACTATGATTACTGCTTGTAACTGAGATGTGCGTTATCCAGTCAACATTATCCATAGTTGAAATACTCTTACATTATGTATTCTTGTCACGTTGTATCTATAAAAACATGAAAATATAACTTTACATTATTTCAAGTATTTACATTAGTTCAAGCTTGACAGAGAAAAATTGATAAGCTACAATTTTTAGAAGAGTAGGCCCAGAGGTACAACAAATAAATAGCATTGGTTGATAATTTATCGTCATCTGTTTCATTTTTAAAAACTCATTTTAAGTATAATGTGGAAAACAATTAGTCTGCAATTTGGTCATTCTAGCACTGATGATCGATTTAAACTTAAAATGCACCTCCAACGTTCCTGATGAGGAGAAATGCACTAAAATGATATCGTATTATCTTGGAATTTGTGATTAGGGGCAGCTAAATTTAGGCAAGAACGTCACGATACCTCACGGCACCGTGGTCCATGCAAGTGGTTGCTATTAGACCCTACATTTCTCTTTCCCTTCTGTGATAGATAATAAATAAGACTGTTTCCCAGGCGCTGAGTAAAACACCAAGTGCTACACCCAGGCGTACTTGCAGAAATAGCAAGCATTAGTTGAACGTTAGTGATCACTTAAAACCTTAAATTAATTTTATTTTAGAGAGCTTCAGTGGAAATAAATGGTCTTTTATGAAGGGAAAGATAGCTCCTTTAAATTTCTTAACTAGAGAAATATAAGTTCTTTAGTCAAAAGCCAGAGAAGTGTGTTTCACCCACACTGGGCATTTGAAAATAGCCATTCCACCTGAGGAATAAGTATAAAAATATATATATTAGGGTTGTTTATACTGATGGCAATGGGAAGAAACTATATCGCAGCTGACTCAAAAGTGCTTAAACTTTTCATAATATATAGGATTTATGACAGCTCTTACAACTCTAAAAGCCAAAACTCAGGTTTAGTTTACGGAATTTGATCGATGGGCACCTATCTACTTTCAGGGCATCTCTAACTTCATTTACAACTAATACTTCTCTCTGTCAGCTCAAACACTTTAAAACAGAACCTCACATACTCTGATATTTGTTTTTAATATTAGTTTTTAAAATCTATTAGCATTTACCTACAGAGATTAAATGCTTTATGCTAAATATTTCTTTACATACGATAAGACATACTTAAAAACAGGTTCAGATTTTATCTGGGGACAAGTTTATACTTTAAGGACCACCCGGCCTTCTTTAAAAGGGGGCAAATTTCTCTGGGAACCTAACAATTTAACAGTGTCTTTGAACTCCATTGATGACCAAACTGTAGCTAAGCAAAATTAATTGGACCACTTGCAAATAAAACAATAGAAAAGTGTTTATTTCAAATGTCAAGCACTGCCAAGTAATTTTACATTAACACCAAATGTTAAAGAATAGGATACATTAAAGTTTTAATAACAATATTAAATTACTACAAGATTTGAATCTTCTCTTTGTTTTTCTTTCCTTAGCATGTACATATTTGGCTTTGAAAAATATGTAACTGATACCCAAAGCCTTTATAATTACGTCCCACTCAGTTTAATCGTTGTTGTCTTATTCAACCAATATGGAAGCAAATTTATTGAAAAGCCAGTTTGTTTGTGAAAATACCTAAAAATATTTTTTTAAGTTTAAATGTTTTTTTTTATTTTTCTTATAAAACATGTCACATCTTGATGCAGTTGATGTCAAGTGTGCTTAAGTCATTATGAATCAAGAGACTAACAATAGTGGCTGCAGAAACGGGTTTGTTGTCTGTACAAAGACGTCAGTGAAATTAGAGTACTTCCATGGTAGCTGTGCATGTCCGCCAAGCTTCGTCTGGAACTGGAGTAGAAAAGGATGTTGTGTCTTTAGGTGACCATTCCTCACCACTCAAGATGAATTCCACATATTTAAGAATTCTTGGCTGAAAGAAAAGTCTTCAAGATACTGGATGCCTCTCACCACTTTGTCAATAAACACACAAGAAAACCATTGTGTAAGGCACTCAAAAGGTTCTTATCAATCACGAGATATCAGTCACACTGACATTCATTCTCATGCCAGGACTCACGTAAGGGACAGCATGCACTGCTTTTGGAAATTCTGGAGTCATAACACGTCCATTTTCTCCACTACTTCCTGTAACTGACAGCCTCTCCTCTCTCCTCATGGCATCATTCAAGGTCATCTTAAATGAGAGGTGGGAGGGAAAGAAAGAAAAAGAAAGCATATGTTAAGGTTTTCAAATGTATCCAGAGTAAAGGCGGTGCTGCTTTTGAAAAATTTACTTCTATCTGAAAGCTTGCAGCAAATGAAAGCAAACAGCGCCAAACTGAACTACAAATAATAAAGCACAATTACAGCGGGGATCTGCCCACATACCCCCAAGCTACCGTGTCATTAAAGAGGAAAATGGACAGTTGGGCTGCCGGTTAGTCACTGACCAGGAACACGGAAGGACAGCAACAGGACATACAGGACGATCCACTGGCCACCTTCCTCATTTAAAAGAGCTTACGGACGCGACAAGAAAGCTAAAACGTGCACCGAGAAGGTTGTATTAGAGCCTCGTTCCTACCCCCTAAATCTTAACACTTTCGATGCCATATACGTTGTAACCTTCCTTATAAGTTGCAAAATTCTGTGAATTCTGCGAGGAAGATGGGTTAATATTCTGTGCAT
>NW_020173335.1:3185224-3216466 GCF_003031525.2 Neophocaena asiaeorientalis asiaeorientalis
TCTTTGCCTACGGGAGAAGATATTTATATTGTTTTATTCTCCTATATTCTGCCCTCATGTTCTCTACCAAATTGGAAGCTGATACAATATTTGTCTCTGAGTATATATCATAAATTATTATTAAACTTCAAGATCTTTTTGTAATGTGAATTCCCACAAAAAACAAGTGATATTGGAACCAAGGAGAACCCTGTAGCTCATCGCCCCAACCCACTGCCAAGTACAAGGGCCCCTGCACGTCTCCTGCCTCTGGTCGTAGAAAAGCTGAAGTCTCTCAGGCCTCCCTGAGTCACAAAGAGTGGCCTCGAGCAGTTAACGATCAGGACAACAGAGTCACAGACTCAGTGTCTGATGCACCTTCCTGAGTTGTTTTACAGATACTGTAACTGCCACCAGCGGGAAAGCCAGACTGCAGCCATGGCATAAGCTACTCCAACTTGAGCAGTACTGAGTCTACGGCCAGCACAATTCCAAGAACTGGCCTCAAGAGAATGGGATTAACATGATTGCCCATAATAATCTATGTCTTTGTGGGCATCAAAATAATTGTAGCTTGTTCTATAAAGGAGCAACTAAAATTGTCAGCAAAGAGATGCTACGGACCCATGTCGACATCCTCCACTCCGAGAATACAGCGCCCCATGTCAGCATGAAGAAGTGACAGATGATGGACCTTCGCCCCGATCCCATAGAAATGGAATGATGATTGACGGTGGGGAATTGAAAGCAGCTCTTTGCCCATTTCCCATTTACCCATTTCTGTCCCCCTCTAACCTTAAACACCTAATTATAGGAATGAGATCACTAAGCAGTGTAACTTAACTCCTGACTTACGCTCTCCTGAATGTACACCACGCCTTGCCCAACGTGTTGATTCTTTTCCTAGTTTAAAAGGAGGAAGAATGAAGAACTCAGCAGGTAAAAATGAGTAGCTCTCCACCCCCAACAGCTGCCCTAAGCAATCCTGCAGGCAGATCACACAGGCAAGATAACGTTGGAAGAACGTCAGCCAGCCTGCACTCCATGAAGGATGGAGCAGAACCCAACCTCCTGCCTCGATAATTCACTGCGATTCTTTCCCCATTTTTCCCTTGAAAACCTATCACGACTGAGCAGAATCTTCGGAGTTGGTTTCAGGACAAGAGTCCACCTTCTCACCGGGTTGCTGGCTTTTCTGATTAAAGCAGTTTTCTTACTACCAACACTTCCTCTCTAACTATTGGCTTCTGAGTGGCGAGCAGCTGAACCTGAGTTTGGTAACAATATCAAAATATTCTGGAACAAAATCATAGGCTGATAGATTTCAAAACGAAGTTACACAATTTTTAAAATAAAACCATCCATTAAATATGTCAACTATTCCAAGTTTGAAATATCAGTTCTGGATCATTAAAATATTACATAAAATGTTTCATACATACGGATGCTCTTCAGAGAAAATCCAAAAACTAGCAACGAAGTAAAAGGAAAAATACAAATTAAACTCAAGATAACTTCTCTTTAAAGACTACAGTTTTGAGAGGACATCTAAATGACGTGAGTCATGTCAAAGCTAATATTCACTAAGTGAGGGAAAATGTCCTATTTCATTCATAAATGCTTTCCCATTAGTTTAAATATATTTCTCAACGTATGAATAGAATATTCTTTCTAAAGAGTAAAGGCTTTTAACAAGCAATCTAGGAAAAAAATGCACACAGCTATACAGTGTTTTGATTAAGTTACTCGACCCTGTCTTAGTGGTTTTTGTCTCACTTGGAAGATAAGCAAGTTCTGACATGTCAATCTAGACCAACAAAGAACAAGCTTCTACTAAGTTAAATCAGTCACTGTTAATAATCAGGCTTCACACATATTACAACATGGCATTTAAACTGAGCAGGAGTTTATGATATAATTGTGGATTAATAAAATCTACAAATTATCTAAGATCTGAAAATACGCATTGCTGAGTTGCATAAAACTAAAAGGAATTTTTTCATAGGTCGGAATTTTTGAAAGTTATGCATTTTTTTCACAATGGGTTAATCCGTTTGTCTCCCAGGTGTTAGTTTACTGTTTACTTTCTTAACAAAGTTATTGAAATGCATTCATAACCGTATCTGTTCAACAATATTTGTCTGAACAGATTTGGCCACAGGTGTGCAAGTACAGTAATTCACAAACAATACAATTCTGTTATGTTGAAAACTATCATCCATTAGGACAAGGCATTCATTGATTTGAACTTTGTAGCTGCCTTCAAAGAAAGAATAGGAAAAATCAGACTACATTTTGTAGTGAGAGACAGTTCAAGGGATTTGTGTTTAACTTCTATTGACAATATCAGAAAAGTTGTTAGTCTGAACTAAGTAACTAAATAGGTGATGCCTAGAAATCCTGTTCTCCAAAACCACAGCAATCAAAAAAGTAACCTCCAGGAAAGCAATCCAAAGGCAAAGTGAAATTCTCCCCTAGGCTCCCATCCAAGAGCCTGAATGATAATTTATCATTATTTTATTGCCAAGGCAGTTTAAGTGACAATGTTTAATTTCACCCAATCTGCAAGCTAATGGTCTGATACGCTGGAAAGCACACTACAGTCTTCAGCCTCTTGACCACTTGTTTCTTAGAATATATTTACAAATAGACTAAAATGAAAAAAAAAAAAACAGGGATTTTTTTTCCCCGGGTTAATAATAATCCCATGCACAAAAAATAGAACTTCCTATTAATATTCTGTATTTCAGCAATTCAAATTACAGACATTATTCTACATCAAAAGCATCCAGAAAATTTGGGCAACTTTCTGAAAAATGCAAGTCACATACTGATCAAATGGATTCAATCAGCCTCTTCGTGTGGACTTCAAAAGTGAGCGCCAGGCTACCCTCATAAGCAGTGTCTAAATCTGAGCATGTTTTAGCGCAGTAGAAGAGGGGCCACAAGCAAACCATTCTGACCTTTTAAGTAAACCACACTTCTGTCATTTGTAATACTAGTCTGAGTTCTTGTCCTGAGAGAAGACATTGATGCGATGAAGAAGGAAAATGAAGGGCTGGGACGCTGGCCTCCAGTCTCTGTTTCCAAGATGGCACATTCCAAGATGGCCCTAGGTAAAAGGTCTAAGTCTTTCTCAGGATCATTACAGTTTTCTTTCCTACCTCTCTGCAAGTCTAAGTCTCCACCACAGCTAAGCCAAGAAACACTGTATTTTCTAAGTTTACATATTAAATCAAGGAAACTACTCTTTCAGGGAGTATGATAAAATGAAGTGAATTTCTTCAGGATGGCATCTGCCATCACATTTTGATGAAGTGACACTTTGTTAAGAGGAGATAAATCACAGCTTGGTCAAGACAACACTGATTATCTTGTGTTTCTTAAGGAGTCAAGGCTCTTTGAACATGGCTGTTCAATTCCCTTCCCATACTTTGATATGACATTAGTCATAGGGACATCAATTTGACTAATATTTCATAGGAAATAATTTTAATATTTCCTTAGAGAGAAAATATACCCATTGTCTACTACTGTTGGGGAAAAGTTCTATATAAAGTAAACACACCCGATATAATTATATCTAAGAAAACGATGGCTTCTTTTCTTGTGAAAGAAGCCAACAGTCATTGTAATTTAATTTTATTTTTTCCTCATATACAGTAATACAGGCATTAATTTCTCTACCAGCTAAATAAGACTTTTCCCTGTTGGGAAAAAGCGACTTTTTAAAGGAAATTATTATTATCCTTATGAAACATACACATGTTTTCAAGAGTTAAGAAAATACTGGTGCTGCCTGGTAGACATTCCTTAATGCTTACTCTATTAACTCTTACACAGTTCACTTTCAAAAAAAAAAAACCAAAAACAAAGCAAACAAAAAAACAAAAAAAACCTTATTTACCCACTAATTTCTAATAAAATATCGAATACCTTCTCACAATGTCAGCAGAACATTTTTTGCTAGCATGGGAGTTCTAAATGATTTCCAAACACGAATGATGTCCAAAGGTTCTAAACAGAGATTCCTGAATGGCTGATATGCCCAGGGGTAAGTTTATAAAGTTGTTGGGGCCCCACTCCCCATTATAATAATTTTTAGATCTCACTTTCACTTTGAACATTAATAGAGACACTTCTCATGAAAACCTCTCTTTTCTTTCTAGGAAAATTATAATGTCTGAGATAGTATAACAACTAATAAGAAGGTAATTCTATCTGTGGGTGAAAAACCTTGAACTAGAGCCTCCTGAATGTGAAGATTAGAGAGTCATTCATAACTTGTGAATAAATAACCTATATTTTCTAAGCCATTTGGTTGACATTCTATAAAAATGTGTATTTAAGACAAAAGAGAATTGCCCTTCCTTTTACAATTTCATCATTTTTCCTGATTCTTTAGCATTCCTGTGGAACTCATAGCAGGGCCCATCGCTTCATTCTAGATGTCAGCAGAAATTCACACTGTCCCTGGAAACAACTACTTTTATCAGGCAAAAAAGAATTCCACAGTAGTGGGATTGCTGGATCATATGGTAATTCTATTTTTAATTTTTTAAGGAACGTCCATACTGTTCTCCATAGTGGCTGTATCAATTTACATTCCCACCAACAGTGCAAGAGGGTCCCCTTTCTCCACACCCTCTCCAGCACTTATTGTTTGTAGATATTTTGAAGATGGCCATTCTGACCGGTGTGAGGTGATATCTCCCTGAGAAAACCATAATTCAAAAAGATGCATGCACCCCAATGTTCATTGGAGCACTATTTACAATAGCCAAGACATGGAAGCAACCTAAATGTCCATCGACAGAAGGATGGATAAAGAAGACGTAGTACATGTATACAAATATTACTCAGCCATATAAAGAAAAGAAATAGGTCATTTGCAAAGATGTGGATGGACCTAGAGTCTATCATACAGAGTGAAGTAAGTCAGAAAGAGAAAAACAAATATTGTATATTAACGCGTATATGTGGAATCTAGAAAAGTGGTACAGATGAACCTAGTTGCAGGGCAGGAATAGAGATGTAGATGTAGAGAACGGACATGTGGACACAGCGGGGGAAGGAGAGGGTGGGATGAATTGAGAGATTAGGATTGACATATACACACTACCACGTGTAAAACAGATATAGCTAGTGGGAACCCGCTGTATAGCACAGGAGGCTCAGCTCGGTGCTCTGTGATGACCTAGGTGGGTGGGATGGGAGGGGGTGGGAGGGATGTCCAAGAGGGAGGGGGGCTATGTATACATATAGCTGAATCACTTCGTTGTACGGCAGAAACTAACACAGTTATAAAGCAAATTATAAAGTAAAGCAATTGTATTCCAATAAAAATAATTAAAAGCCAAAAAAAAAAAGAATTCCACATAGGTTTCATTCTGTTATTCTTTGCTGTTTACAAATATGCCATCCCTACACAAATTTGTCTGTGCTTCTGAGTTATAGTCACTCATTTGAGATCAAAATTTTTAAAATCCACAAGCATACCCTGGAATTTTAATTTTCTGTAGTAAGGTTCCCCCCGAGTAGAGTGTATCTGCTGTTCATCTGCTATTCAGATGTAATTTCCAACATACAGTCAAATTGAATCGAGGAAATCTTAATATTTTGAATTGAGTGTCTCTTG
Source organism: Neophocaena asiaeorientalis asiaeorientalis (assembly GCF_003031525.2). Classification (NCBI taxonomy): domain Eukaryota; kingdom Metazoa; phylum Chordata; class Mammalia; order Artiodactyla; family Phocoenidae; genus Neophocaena; species Neophocaena asiaeorientalis. Next base: position 3,190,842 of record NW_020173335.1, read on the forward strand.
TCACTTTCTGTGTCATGCATCACTAGAAGTCTTCACATCCCCGTATCTCTCTGGATGAAGCTAAATTATATAATACTGACTTGGAAAACTTCATCTTTCTATAGCTTTCTTTACTATGTATATTAAATATGAATGGTATTTAAACATCAAAGATTATAAAATTACTTTTGTGAAACTCTTACAAAACAAGTGCTTTGAAACTTGGCTCTTATTTCATAGCTTTGATACTACTTTTTCACTTCATTTGCCAACAAGAGCAACACAAAAATGAAAGGAATTAAAAAAAAACGAGAAAACCTAGAAAGTGTTCGGTTTGTTAAGTATAATTGTCATGTATGATAAAATCCCTAGACCTCTCCTGAGTCTTTTTAAATCAGTTTTGCTAATGAAAGTTTATGTCATAAAAGTAAGACTATTTTTGGGGTTTTTCTTTAAATTTAAAAAGAAGTGCATTGCTTTCCCTGATGGAAAAAAAACCCAAAAAACAAAAAACTGCAGCTACAGAAATGGTCCCTGCAAATTAAGGGGGAAGGGAAAATTAACAAGTTGTGTCATACAAATAAATATTTTTAGAGAGTTTAATTCTATCAACTTAACACTTCTTACTCATCCTTTAGCTGAAAAACATGAGTTTTTGCTCATATATTGATTTTCTAATACACTCAAAAACCACACCATCTGCTTCAAGTAAAAAAAAATAGGAAACATTTGAATAAAGTCAATATGAATATTTTCTTAGACATTCCTTTGCTCGCTTAGTTTTAGTAAAATTTGATGTTTAACACTATAACTTTTTGGATTTAAAATAAAAGAAAAATTTATATTCAGAAATTGTCAATCCTTGAAGTCGCGAGTCAAGTCAGCGGGAAATATTTTTAGAATCGTTAAAATCAGATGTCTGAAGTAATTATGAACATTTTATATGAAGTCTCACAGTATGTTTTTCTCTTTCTTATTAAAATGCAATAATTACCTATTTATAAATGATTTCATTTAATAAAATACTTTACAGAAGTGTAGTTTGATTTGTTTGATTTCGTGAGGATTTTTCTATATGGGTAATATGTCATTTTAAATAAAACTAAGTCTCCAATAATATTAACAAGATTCACATTAAACTATATTTCTAGCAATTTCTCAGTTTCTTAAAAACTGAACAAGTATTTATGAAAGCATCTAACTAAAAGGATTTTTAACAGCTTAAAATTTTCAAAGGATTAGCACTGGAATGGACCTTAAAAATCACTTACTGTATTCCAAGCCCTTTATTTTAGAAGCAAAGACTCAGAGAGATTAAATAATTTGTCCAAATTAGCATAGTTTGTCAGCCCCAGAAGAACCAAGACTACAGTCTGGATACTCAAATCTTCAATACATGTGTATACGCACTAAATCAGAAAAATACTGAGGAGTAGTATTCAGATAAGCAATGTTTTATTAAGAAGAAACAAATCACTTGACAATATTATAAAATCTAGAGAAATTCAGTTAAATATTTCTGTATAATTTATTAAAAAGTAAACTGAGGCTTAACTAAATTGGATTTGTGGCAGCATTTTAATCAACCAAAAGCAAAGCTAAGTTATGCCTCAGTGTTCTCGCTGGCATTTTGAAATTACTTTCAAATGTGAAAAATAAGAGTCAGGTTAATGCATATATTATTAATAGAATCATATCCTTCTGATTATTTTCTGCTTGGAAAATGATGTCTTTAAATTTTAAAATGTAATTGGTATTTCCATACATTTTCATTCCCTTACAAATGGTAAATGTCAGTACTAAAGTGTTCTACTAATAAATCTTATTTATCACCCATATGTGCACACAGGCACATAATGTGAATTGATAAAGCAAGAGGAAACGCAAGTGGTCCCCTATGGTCACGTCTTTTATTTTTAATAGGGTTACTCAATTAACCCATTTAAGGTCTATAGTGAACAGATATCTTGAGTATCATCAATGTTTGACAAAATAGCTCATATTATCCTTCTGGATTAAATGGACAGTTATGGTTATCAGAATTAGATGGGTTTATAATTAAAATATCAGTCGCACCCAAAGAGTATTGGTTATTAATTAACATGCAAATACTGTGCTGAAGGGAAACTTCTGTTATAGCACTGATTCCGTACGTAGCCCCACTGTGTTCAGCGTTGTAGTCAATTTGGATGAATACATAAATGACAAATGCTTCAAAGTTTCAGATAGTTATATAATAGATAACAGAATCAATATTTCAATTTTATGGGCTTGGGCAAATAAGCCAAAATCCAAGGTAAAATTTCACAAGGATGAAGAGAATATCTGGCACGTGATTTCAATCAACCGCACACACACAGAGTGAAAGAAATGAGGCTAACCAAAATTCACCTTAAAATCACCCAGGTTTCCGGGAAGCAGCGCTTTTAGGGCAAGCTATTAGTATGCTACAGTTACCACAAAAGCTAATAGACTTGAGGGTTTTAAATGGAATCAAGTCTAGGTAACGGAGCTGTAACTTCAAATACCCTGAAGGCCCAGAAGGAAATATGAGTGGAACGGACAGGGAGGGGGTAGATAGAACGGTGTGTCTGTAGTAACTGGAGAGTCATTCTCTACCTAAAGGCATTCTTTGTTTTTTTTCCTCCTTTTAAAAAAATAAAATGTAAACACTATGTTGCCAAAGAACACAAGTGTTCAGGTTGAAATTGGTCTGAAATCTGAATTGTCAGTCTGGCTAAAATCCTTTCTAGTTAGAAAAAGTCACATACCATGTCTAGACACCACACTTTAAGAATAATACTGGGAAGTCCCTGGTTGTCCAGTGGTTAGGACTCAACATTCTCACTGCCAAGGGCCCAGGTTCAATCCCTGGTCGGGGAACCAAGATCCTACAAGCCACATGGTGGGAACGAAAAAAATAAAAAAAAAAAAGAATAATACTGAGAAACCTACATTTAAAAGGTAAAGATATAGAATGAAGGGTTTGAAAACATAATTCAGAATTCTTAGGCTGGGTGATGGGAAAATTTAAGGAAGAGATGATAGTTATTTTCATGTATTTGATTCATCTGTATTATGAAAATGAAAGCAATTACTAAAGTCCGAATTAGGACCAGTATATGAAAATACTTAGGAGGGAAGTTTTAGTTCCAAAGATCTTGCTAAAAACTGTAACAATGAAAACTGCAGTGGAATTGGATGTTAAGAAAAGTCGTAAGTCAACCTTCACAAGGCACACTCAAGAAGGGTTTTTGAAGGGTTAATTCTTCACAAATGTCATACTCTTCCAAACGCAAACAGAGTTTGAGAGGTAGTTTATAACCCAAGCCCTACAGTTAAAGACAAGAATGCTGAGGCCGTCTGAGATTACCAAGGATCAGAAATAACTTTTTCTTCAATGTGGGATTTGCTCCTAAAACACGTTGATTGAACTTCCTTAACCTCAACAGCAAGAATAGAGCGTTTTAAGTGTGGGTTTCTTAAGGCAATTAAACGATGTAGGCAATTACGGGCAAATTTGGGTTCTGTTGGCTCACTATTCTAATCTAAAAGGGTTTGCAATTTTTTAAATTTTAAAGGAACTCCTTTATTTATTTATTTTTGGCTGTGTTGGGTGTTCGTTTCTGTGCGACGGCTTCTCTAGTTGCGGCGAGCGGGGGCCACTCTTCATCGCGGTGCGCGGGCCTTTCACCATCGCGGCCTCTCCCGTTGCGGAGCACAGGCTCCAGACGCACAGGCTCAGTAGTTGTGGCTCACGGGCTTAGTTGCTCCGCAGCATGTGGGATCCTCCCAGACCAGGGCTCGAACCCGTGTCCCTGCATTGGCAGGCAGATTCTCAACCACTGCGCCACCAGGGAAGCCCTGCGATTTTTTTGTTGTTGTTTTGAACACGTTTTCGGGGCAGCACAGTAGTTTTGAGAAACACCACTCTACACCTTTTGCACTGTACCCTACAACAAGCTAATATTACTTTAGCAAATATTTCTACAGATCCCGCTGGAGGTTTCAGAGTGTTGTTTCAGCACTCTAGGGTTATAAAAAGAAAATAAGGAAGTCCCAATACAAGGACTCAATTTCTTCTAATAATTTTATTTAAGAAATTTGGATTTTAGGGGGGAAACTTTTAATGTGGCTAGTATATTATAATCTAGTATTATAATACAGTTGACCCTTGAACAATTCGGGGGTTAGTGGCACTGATTTTGATTTTTAAATAAGCAAACAAGCAAAAAATCTTGGAAGCTAAGGGAAGTAACATAAACAACGAAATGGTAGCAAAAGTTACAGAGTACCCACGAAAATACAATTCATATACACGAGACATGTTGGGTCCCTTAGTTCATCAGTATCAGTATAAATTTCTTTAGTAAGTCAAAGATACAGTATTTTCTACCTTTCTTACTCTCAAATGTCACATTACTAACCCAATTTGGGAAGTTTATTGTATTTTGAAATAAACATGTTAAAGACGCTGATATAAATCATTCAGATAAAAAAATCAAAGTTATTTCATTATTAAGGTATTGCCTTCCCTATAAAAGGATTTAGCTTAAGTCCCCATTCTTTGGCCATGCCAAGAATGAAACACTAGTAAGAAAGCTAGTTGGAGCAACACAGTATAGGACAATGACTTTATACATGAGTAACTTCATATATGTACGAGGATACTAGCCATGTTAAATGTAAACGATATAACATACATTAAATACAGTTGACCATTGAGCACCTAGGTTTGAACTATGAAGGTCCACTTGGTAGCAGATTGTTTTTCAGTAAATGCGTACTCCAGTACCACACGATCCGAGGTTGGTTAAATCTGCAGATGCAGAACCTTGGATTCAGAGGGCAGACTGTAAAGTTATATGTGGATTTTCAACGGTGCGGGGTCGGAGCCACTAACCCCCTGAATTGTTCAAGGATCAGCTGTATATAACATATTATAATATAGTAGCCACCTTAAATTTTCTATGCATTTATATGTAGATATCAGCATAAATATTCATGCCTGCCTCTAATTTTATTTTAATACTAATATGCAAAATATACATTTAATCTTAAGGAATATTTTTTAAGAAGCAACATCAACTGTAAGATTAGAAGTTCTTATAAATTAAAAATTTTAAATACCGCAAAACATTTCCTACTAAGATAGGTTCTTTACTTAGTTTTTGTTTTTTTGTGTGTGTCTTATCTAGGGGCAGGTTTTGGTATGTTTTCTCAATTATGTAAAAAAAATACATGGTATGAAATCTACCTTTATAACAAATTTGTAAGTATACAATACAGTATTGTTAAGTGCATACACATTGTTGTACAGGAGGTTTCTAGAACTTTTTCATTTTGAACGACTGAAACTTTTCCCATTGAAGACACTCCATCTCCCCACCTCCAGCCCCTGGGGACTGCCATTCTCTTTTCTACTTCAGTGGGTGTGACTACTTCAGACGCCTCGTCTAAGTGGAATCTTACGGTATTTGTCCTTCCGTCACTGGCTTATTTCACTTGGCATGACACCCTCAAGGCTCATCCATACTGAAGCTCTTTTTTTTCTTTAGGCTGAATAATATTCCACTGAGTAATATCCTTATCTCGTCATCCTTGGATGGACCTTTAGGTTGTTTCCCTCTCTTGGCTATTGTGAATAACATTACAATGAATGTGGGGGTGCAAATATCTCTTCAAGATGCTGATTTTAACTATTTCGGATAAATGTACAGGAGTGGGATTGCTGAATCATGTGATGGTTCTATTTTTAACTTTTTGAGGAAACTCCCCCCGTTTAACATAGGGACTGCACGTTTTGTATTCCCATCAACAAATGGGAATTTGCTGCACAAGTGCACAAGAGTTTGAATTTCTACACACCCTTACCAACACTTGTTATATTTTTCTTTTTTTAAAAAAAATAATTAATTTTCATTAATTTATTTTTGGCTGCGTTGGGTCTTCTTTGCTGCCTGCAGGCTTTCTCTAGTTGCGGCGAGCGGGGGCTGCTCTTTGTTGCGGTGCGCGGGCTTCTCATTGCGGTGGCTTCTCCTGTTGGGGAGCACGGGCTCTAGGCATGCAGGCTTCAGCAGTTGTGGCTCTCAGGCTTTACAGCGTAGGCTCAGTAGTTGTGGAGCACGGGCTTAGCTGCTCTGCGGCATGCGGGATCTTCCCGGACCAGGGCTCGAACCCGTGTCCCCTGCATTGGCAGGTGATTCTTAACCACTGTGCCGCCAAGGAAGTCCCTTTTTTCTTTTTACTAATGGCCATCCTAACTGGTGTGGGCACTATCTCATTGTGGTGTTGATTTGCATTTCCCTGATGATTAGTGGTATTGAGCATCTTTTCATATAACCTGCTGACCACTTATTTGTTAGTCTTTGGAGAAATGTCCATTCAAGTCCTTTTCCAATTTTTTAATTAGGTTTTTGCTATTGAGTTGTTAGATATTTTGCATATTTACCTTTATCAGATATATGGTTTCCAAATATGTTCCTCCTCTCCATAGTTTGCCTTTCCACTCTGTGGATTGTTTCCTTTGCTGCACAAAAGCTTTTGAATTTAATGCAGTCCACTGGTCTACTTTTGCTTTTGTCACCTGTGCTCTTAGTGTCATAGCCAAGAAATCCTTGCCAGGACCAAAGTCCTGAAGCTTATCCCCTTTGTTTTCTTATAGAAGCTTTACTGTTTCAGATCTTGCTTTTAGATAGTTAATCCATTTTTAGTTGGTTTCTGTGTATGGTATAATACAAGGGTCCTATTTTGTGCTTTTACATATAGATATCCAGTTATCTCAATGCTATCGTTTCCCCACTGTGGAGTCTTGATGCCTTTGTCAAAGTTCACTTAAACGTATATTCATGGGTTTATTTCTGGGATCTCTCTTCTGTTCCACTGGCCTATAAATGTGTCTTTAGGCCAGTGCCATAATGTTTTGATTACTATACCTTTCTAAAATGTTTTGAAGTCAGAGAGTGTAAGGCTTCCAGCTGTGTTCTCGTTTGTCAAGACTGGTTTAGCCATTTCTGATTCTTTGCATTTCCATATGAATTTTAGGAATGTTTTTCTATTTCTGCAAAAAAAAAATGATTTGATTTTGATAGAGATTGCACTGAATCTTTAGATCACTTTGTGTAGTGTGGACATTTCACAATATTAAGTCTTTTAATCCATGAACAAGGGATGTCTTTCCATTTACTGTGTCTTCTTTAATTTCTTTCAGCAATCTTTTGGAGTTTTAAGCATACAATTCTTTTACCTCCTTGAATAAGTTTATTCTTAAGTATTATATTTTATTCTTTTTGATGCTGTTGTAAATGGGACCTTTTAAAAATTTTCTTTTCAGATTGTTCATTGTTAGTGTATAGAAATGCAACTGGTATTTGTATATTGATTTTGTATCCTGCAAATTTACTAAATTTCTAAAAGTTTTTTGTGGAATTCTTTGAGTTTTCTATATATAAGGTCAAGTTATCTGTAAACAGAGATAATTTTACTTATTTTCCAATTTGGGTGACTTTTATTTCTTTTTCTTGCTTAATTTCTCTGGCTAGAACTTTCAGTACTATGTTGAAGAAAGGTGATAAGAGTAGGCATCCTTGTCTTGCTACTACTTCAGAAGAAAATGTTTCAGTTTCAACACTGAGTATGATGTCAGCCATGGGGTTCATATATGGACTTCATTATGTTGAGGTGATTTCTTTCTATTCCTAGTTTATTGAATGCTTATATCATGAAAGTGTGTTCAATTACTTCAAATGCTTTTTCTGCATCTACTGAGATGATGATGTGATTTTTATTCTTTATTCTATTATTGTGATAATATCACACCGATTGATTTCCATAGGCTGAAACATCTTTGCATCTCAAAGATTAATACCACTTGGTCATGGTGTATGATCCATTTAACTTTCTGTTGAATTTGGTTTGCTATTATTTTGCTGAGGATCTTTGCATCTGTATTTATCTGGGATATTTGCCTGTAGTTTTCTTTTCTTGTAGTGTCTTTGTCTGGCATTTCTGGCCTTGTAAAATGAGTTTGGAAGTGTTCCCTCCTCTTCTATTTTTTGGAGGAATTTGACAATTGTCATTAATTCTTTAAATGTTTGGTAAAATTCTCCAGTGAAGCTGTCTGGTCACTTGCTTTTCTTTATTGCGAGTTTTTTGATTACTGATTCACTTTCCTTACTAGTATAGGTCTATTCAGATTTTCTATTTCTTCATGATACAAACTTAGTAGATTGTACGTTTCTAGAAATTTATCCATTTCTTCTAGGTTATCCAGTTTTTCGGCATATACTCTTTCACAGTAGTCTCATTTATTTTTAAATTTCTGAGGCATTATATGTCTTCCCTTTTATTTCTAATTTTATTTGAATCTTTCTATTTTCTTCTTAATTATTCTCTACTCTTTTACCGCCCCCTCACACTGTACGTTACAGATGCCACAAATTATTTTTTATATTGTGTATCCATTGACATATTTGTATAGTTATTTTTATACTTTTATATTTTAACCTCTATACCAGAATTAAAAGAGACTTACACGTCACTGTTATGGCATTTTAGTATTGTCTATTTATCTACATACATACCTTTACCAGTGAGCTTTGTACTTACATATGCTTTTGGTTTCTGTCTAGCATCCTTTCATTTTAACAAGAAGGACCTCCTTTAATATTTCCTGCAAGGCAGGTATAGTATTGATAATTTCTCTCAGATTTAGTTTATCTGGGAAAATCTTATTTCTCCTTAATTTTTGAAGAAGATATATCATTATTGGTTGACAGTATTTTTTTTTTTCTTTCAGCTGTTTGAATACATCCTCTCACTCCCTCTGACCTACAAGGTTTCTGCTGACAAATCTACTAGGAGTCTTATGGGTGCTCATGTGTATGTGACAAGGCACTCTTCTCTTGCTGTTTTCAAAATTCTCTCCTTGCCTTTGATATTTGACAATTTGATTGTAATGTTTTTCATTGTAAACTTATTTTGAGTTCCTCCTATTTAAGATTCTTTGTGTTTCATGAATCTGGATGTCCATTCCCCACCCCACCCCTAGATTTAGAAACAATTTTGACCATTATTTCTTTAAATAAGCTTTCTGACCCTTTCTCTCTCTCTTCTCCTTCTGAAACTCCCATAATGTGTTTATTGATCCCCTTGACAGTATTCCATAAGCCCCTTAGGCTTTCTTCACATTTTTCATTCTTTGTTTTTGTGTTATTTTTTTACCGCGGGCCTCTCACTGTTGTGGCCTCTCCCGTCGCGGAGCACAGGCTCTGGACGCGCAGGCTCAGCGGCCATGGCCCACGGGCCCAGCTGCTCCGCGGCATGTGGGATCTTCCCGGACCGGGGCACGAACCCGTGTCCCCTGCATCGGCAGGCGGACTCTCAACCGCTGTGCCACCAGGGAAGCCCCATTCTTTGTTTTTTATTGATCCTCTGGATATTTTCAAATGACTTGTCTTGAGTTTTCTGATTCTTTCTTCTGCTTGATCAAGTCTGATGTTAAATCCCTTTAGTGAATTTTTAACTCTGTCATTGTAGTCTTCTCCTCCAAAATTTGTTTGGTTCTCTTCTTTATATTTTTTACCTCTTCATTAATATTCTCAGTTTGTTCATGCATCATTTTCCTGAGCTCTTTGAGCATTTTTGTAACAGTTATTTTGAATTCTTTGTCAGGTAATCCATGTATCTCCATTTTTTTAGGTTGCTTTATGGAGATTAATTTTTTTTCCTTCGACACATTTTTCTGTGGTTGTTTTTCAGTGTTTTGTAAGTTTATGCTGGGATCTGTGCATTTTAAAAAACAGCCCCCTCTCCCAGTCTTTATGGACCAACTTTGTATAGGGATAGACCTTCACCAATCAGCCGGGTTTCATATTCTAAAGGCCTCTCAAACATTTTCTGCGGATGTGTTTTCTTTGGACTTGTGTGTGTGAACTCCCAAATTAGAAGGATTTGCCAATATCTTTTTTCCAAAGCTCATAATCTCTTGCTCCTTCGGTGTCTGTCTGTAGTATTGCAGGTTCTCTACAGCTAGAATAAGCCTCCGAGCTCTTTTTTATTCTCAGTGGACCCCCGGCTTATAAAGTATGCTGGGACCAAGTCGGGCAAGACAGAGGCAGTCCCCAAGGTACCCCACAAAAGGCCAGAACATAGCATGCACATGCCACTTTTGTCCTACCCCCCACAAGGGAGTGGCCACCCAGCTGTACTGGCTTCTCTCTGGTGGACCACAGGTCTCTGAAGCAGCAACAAACAATCAGCTCCCTCCCGTTCTCAGCAGCCCCCAGACATCTAGCATATGCCAGGTCCCAACAGTGCTCTGAAGCAGGCAAGTCAGAAACCAGCCCCTCGAAAAGCCAAAGTAATGGAACTACACTCCAACTTGTTCCTTCCTTCCCAAAGGGAAGCTGGGATTTGGGGGTTTTCCCCCAGTTTCCCCACACTGAGCTGGAAGGGAGGGTCTATGGTGAGTGTGTGTTAGGCCAAACCTTCACCTTTATTCTCAGCAGCCCCCAACCTGGTGCCATTTATAATGCTTAGATTCAGGCAAGACATAACCCAGTTCCTTTGAAAATTCAGCACCTGAAAATACAGTCAAGTCTGCTCTTTCTCTCCCTAGAGAGAAAAGCCAAGAGCTGGGTGTTTCCTCCCGATGGTGGTATGGTGCGCCAGGTAACTACAGCCAGCGAGGCCGTGAATTTTCCTACAAGGTTTGACACGGTTGGCTTCACACTCACTTGGTTTGCAGGAGCCTCTTAACTGGTTTCTCACAAAGAGAATCAGTCAACGTATTGCTGCTGAGTCAGGGTCTCTGGGGGGAAAGAGGGTCTGGGTTTGCCCACTTCCTTCTGACATCACCCCCTTGGCCCTTTGTTTCCTCAGATGCAATCTTAAATATCACTTTTGGGGACCCTGACCATATCTGACATTGCTTGCTTTCCCCAACTGTCTTTTATTTTTTTCTAAAATCTCATTTCCCTGTGAACATAAGTAGTCACCTTCACTAGCAACTTGTTTTTGATCATCCGTCAATATGATATAGAGCAAAATTATACGATGGAAACGTGAAGTGTGAATTATGTCAAGTTTTCCTTCAAATATCAAAAGTCTAATTAAGGAATTCTCAAAATTTTATCAACAATATTTATATTTAGTTCAGATTTTGATTCCAGTATATTTAAATGATCACAAAATTCTACTTCTATTCTCTACAGTACTCTTTGACGGCATCTGTTACCATGGCAACTAGTGCAGAATATCCAATAAGGACAGGCATGATGATTCTTTCACTTAAACACAAGAATAAAGTGAATTGAACACCAAGTCATCTAAAGTACTTGCAGAGGTTTATACCGATATTTGTCTTCTCCTACACATCTCAACACAAATTTTAGAAGCGTTCTGAGATGAGAGACTAATCTCAAATTTCATCTATTGTTTGAACCTTTTTGGCTGGAATAATTACGCTCGTGACCTGATGGTAATGTGAAAGGAGCACGGGAGCATTTCCTCTTTAATATGGACGATGACAGAAAGCCTCCTGTAATTTGGTAAGAGTCAGATTATCCTTCCAGTGGATAATGTGAGTTCTCATCTCTCCTTTGAGTCACAGGGTGAGCTCTAAATGAAATGACCAGATGGACACAGACATTTGCTGAGAACGGCCATGGAAAGAGGACAAGGACCAAAATGACAGAGTTATTGTCAGAGAAGCTACCACGTTACACAATAATCATAACTCAGCAAGTAGACATACCCTTTTCTTTTTCCTTCCACAGCACTTTGATCCCACAAAGGACCATTCAGTATGGTCTCTCATACATTTTTCTCTGAATTTGAAAACCGCATAATGAAATGCAAGGTCTTTAAACTGATTTTAAAGGAAATGGCCAAGTCTTATAAAATTTAGACGTTTCTTTCACTGTTAAACCAGCCACTTTCAGCTGAAATGATAGAACACAGACATACCCCAGGCAGCTTAAGCTTAGCTTAAAGAGTTAAGCAGCCTTAAGTCTTTAAGAATTCAATACTGGGGGGACCTTCAAGATGGCAGAAGAGTAAAGCCATTGAGATAACCTCCCTCCTCACAAACACATCGAAAATAAACCTACAAGTGGAACAACTCCTACAGAACACCTACTGAATGCTGGCAGAAGACCTCAGACTTCCCAAAAGGCAAGAAACTCCCCACGTACCCGGGTAGGGCAAAAGAAAAAGGAAAAACAGAGACAAAAGAATAGGGACGGGACCTGCATCTCTGGGAGGGAGTTGTGTGAACAAAGAAGAGAAAGGGAAATCTCTCCCAGCAGCCTCAGGAGCAGCGGATTAAATCTCCACAATCAACTTGATGTACCTGCATCTGTGGAATACCTGAACAGACAACGAATCATCCCAAATTGAGGAGGTGGGCTTTGGGAGCAACTGTAGACTTGGGGTTTGCTTTCTGTGTTGAATTTTTTTCTGGTTTTATGTTTATCTTAGATTAGTCTTTAGTACTTATTATCATTGTGGATTTCTTTATTGGTTTGGTTGCTCTCTGTATTTTTTTTTTCTTCCTTTTTCCCTTTTTGTGAGTATGTGTATGCTTCTTTCTAGGATTTTGTCTGTTTAGGTTTGCTTTTACCATTTGTCTTAGGGTTCTGCCTTTTTGGTTTTTTTTCTTCTTTCTTCCTTCTATTATGAGCCATGTGGCTGGCAGGGTCTTCTTGCTCCAGCCAGGTGTTGGGCCTGAGCCTCTGAGGTGGGAGGGCCGAGTCCAGGACACTGGACCACCAGAAACCTCCCAGCCCCAGGTAATATCAATCAGCGAGAGCTCTCCCAGAGATCTCTGCCTCCACACTATGACCCAGCTCCACCCAAAGGCCAGCAAGCTCCAGGGCTTGAGGCTGCATGCCAAACACCAAGCAAGACAGGAACACAACCCCACCTATTAGCAGAGCGGTTGCCTAACATCATACTAAGTTCACACACACACCAAAACACACCACCGGCTGGAGCCCTGCCCACAAGAAGGACAAGATACAGCCCCACCCACCAGAGCACAGGCACCAGTCCCTCCACCAGGAATTTTACACAAACCACTGAACCAACCCCACCCACTGGGGGAAGACACCAAAAACAACGGGAACTACGAACCTGCAGCCTGCAAAAAGGAGACCCCAAACACAGTAAGTTAAGCAAAATGAGAAGACAGAGAAACACACATGAAGGAGCAAGGTAAAAACCCACCAGACCTAACAAATGAAGAGGAAACAGGCAGTCTACCTGAAAAAGAATTCAGAATAATGATAGTAAAGGTGATCCAAAATCTTGGACATCGAATGGAGAAAATACAAGAAATGTTTAACATGGACCTACAAGAACTAAAGAGCAAACAAACAATGATGAACAACACATTTACATGTCATTTACAGATGACATGATACTATACATAGAGAATCCTAAAGATGCTACCAGAAAACTACTAGAGCTAATCAATGAATTTGATAAAGTTGCAGAATACAAAATTGATGCACAGAAATCTCTTGCATTCTGATACACTAACAATGAAAAATCTGAAAGAGAAATTAAGGAAACACTCCCATTTAGCATTGCAACAAAAAGAATGAAATATCTAGGAATAAGCCTACCTAAGAAGACAAAAGACCCATATGCAGAAAACTATGACACTGATGAAAGAAATTAAAGATGATACAAACAGATAAAGAGATATACCATGTTCTTGGATTGGAAGAATCAACGTTATGAAAATGACTATACTACCCAAAGCAATCTACAGATTCAGTGCAATCCCTATCAAACTACCAATGCCATTCTTCACAGAATTAGAACAAAACATTTTACAAAAAAAACCCCCCAAAAAAACCACATTTTACAATTTCTATGGAAACACAAAAGACCCCAAATAGCCAAAGCAATCTTGAGAAAGAAAAATGAAGTTGGAGGAATCAGGCTCCATGACTTCAAACTACACCACAAAGCTACAGTAATCAAGACAGTATGGTACTGGCACAAAAACAGAAATATAGATCAGTGGTACAGGATAGAATGCCCAGAGATAAACCCACAAACATATGGTCACCTTATTTTTGAAAAAGGAGGCAAGAATATACAATGGAGAAAAGACAGTCTCTTCTATAAGTGGTGCTGGGAAAACTGGACAGCTAGATGTAAAAGAATGAAATTAGAACACTTCCTAACACCATACACAAAAATAAACTCCAAATGGATTAAAGAATTAAATGTAAAGGCCAGACACTATAAAACTCTTAGAGGAAAACATAGGAAGAACACTGTTTGACATAAACCACAGCAAGATCTTTTTTGACCCACCTCCTAGAGTAACGGAAATAAAAACAAAAATAAACAAATGGGACTTAATTAAATGTAAAAGCTTTTGCAGAGCAAAGGAAACCATAAACAAGACAAAAAGACAACCCCCACCTCCGTGGTTAAATTTATTCCCAGGTATTTTATTATTACTGGTACAATTGTAAATTTTTTTCTTAATTTCTCTGATAGTTTGTTATTTGTGAAGAGAAAAATAACAGATTTCTGCATATTAATTGCATATACTTCAATAAAAATAAAAACAAAAATTAACAAATGGGACCTAATTAAACTTAAAAGCTTCTCTGCACAGCAAAGGAAACCATAAACAAGACGAGAAGACAACATTCACAATGGGAGAAAATATTTGCCAGTGAAACAACAGACAAAGGGCTAATCTCCAAAATATACAAACAGCTCATGGAGCTCAATATCAAAAAAACAAACAATCCAGTTAAAAAGTGGGGGGAAGACCTAAATAGACATTTCACCAAGGAAGTCATACAGATGGCCAAGAGGCACATGAAAAGACGCTCAATATCACTAATTATTAGAGAAATGCAAATCAAAACCACAATGACGTATCATCTCACACCGGTCAGAGAAACTCCAATAAAGTTGTTAAAAAAGAAATAAATGAACTTTGGCTACTGTCTCACACCATATCAAATATCAGTGCTAGATGAATTGTATGCCTAATATGAATGGTAAAACAAGCTTTTAGTAGAAGAACATCTTCATAATATTGGGGCAAAGATTTATTAAACAGGACACAGAAATCCTTAACCATAAAAGAAAAGATTGGTATATTGGACTTCATAAAAATTAGTGCTTTCTGGTTTTCAAAGGTCACCATTTGGAAAGTGGAAAAGCAAACCAAAGAGAAGGTGTGTATAATAATACATCAGACCAAAAACTCATTTCATTAAAATTTTAAGAAGCCCAGCAAATCAATAGGAAAAAGACAGACAACCCAATAAATATTAACAGGTGACTTGAACAGGCACTTAACAAGTGAAAATTTCCAAATGGTTAATAAAGATATAAAAAGGTATTCCATATATCATTACTTCTCAGATAGATGCATATTAAAACCACAATAAAATACACACTCACCATAATGGATGAAATACACACTTGCCAGAATGGCTAAAACTAATAAGGCTCGTGGTACATAGTACTTCTGAGGAGGTAGAGCAACTGGAACTCTCATGCATTGTTGCTGCGAGTTTAAATTGTTACAAGCACTATTGAAAACTATTTGGCAATATCTTCCACAGCTAAATATGCACCCATCCTATAATTTCGTAGTTTTATTCTTATGTATAAACCCAAGAGAAATGAGTGCACGTGTGCACTGAAAGATGTGTACAGGAATGTTCATGGCAGCTTTAGACATAAAAGCCAAAAATTATACACAGCCCAAATGTCCACCAATGGTAGAATGGATCAATTATAATATACTTATATGATGGAATACTACAGAGTAGTAAAAAAAGAGCAAACTATTGTTACTGTTACATGCAACAACATAAGTGAATTTCACAGACATGATGATGATCAAATAAAACCAGACACGAAGACTAAGGAGTGTATAATTCCATTTACAGGAAGGTCAAGAACAGACGAAAGTAGAATACTTTTGTGACAGAAGTCAGAAGAGTGGCTACGTTTGAGTATGGACTGGGAGCCTCACCTTGACCTAAGTGATGGTTATACGGGTGCATATATATGTAAAAATTCATTGAGCTGTCACTTAAGACGGGTGCACTTTATACGTCATACTGCATTAAAAATATGATCACTAAAAAAAAAAAAAATCAGTACTGTCCTCAGATGCTGTGTGGAATGGTGAGAACATTTAAAATGCCAGAGAAAGAAAACTGCCAAGCAGGGAGCAAATGATTTGAACTTGTCCTGGATTATCTAGAGAAGTCTTGGACATGCAGAATTGTCAGCTGTGCGGACTTTCATGACTAATCAAGCTCCCCAAAAAACTAAGGAAGAAAAATCTGTAATAATATGACTAACCACACCAGAGTGACTTAGAACATATCCATGTAGTGCTGTTTGTTCCTAATTTATTCACATTCAGCATTGATTTAGTACTGAGTGCTTTAGAAACTATTTAAAGAGTTAAGCATGACTGAAAGATCTGTAAAGGGTCTATTTTGATATTAGTAACATACATATAGTCAACTATACCCACTTCATCTCCCTAATATTTGAAAGATATAATATAGTGTATGTATATGTATTCATGTATATGAAGTCAAGAAATATGTGTATGTATCTGTACATTTATATATACAAAGCTAGGTATATATACATATTTCTACCCACACAGAAATAGGTGATATATAGGAAACTATGGCAGAAAGATCTTTAGCTATACCAGAAATAAATAAGTATGGAGAACCACCACAAATTAGTGAAATCTGTTCTATAAAGTATCAGTAAGGAAATCATGCTTGCATTATTGCTAAACACAAGCAATAAGTGGAACAAAATGTAACTATAATGAAATAGCACTTAATGCGGCTCTATAGAGAAGCTGCTATAATGGCTAAAACATTTTTATTTACAAATATATTGCAATCAATATTTTACATATTAACGTAAATAAGTGTATCTTATGCTAGAGAAGGAATTGAAAAAAAAGGTCGCTGCCTTTAAAAGGATAAATTATTGTAATTCTCTTGTATTTGTGGTTATTATATGGTAAAGGAAAATTTCAAACCAGTCTTTTCAGTCAGGTAGGGCACACCTGCATTAATACTATGTATTTATCTCATTTATACTCTCTGGAAACTCTGTGAAAAGTCTACAGTGCTGGATAACAACAATATGGATTATTATCTGACTAAATCAATCTTCTGAGAACGGCATAATTAACTTCATTTAATGAGAAGGGGAATACCTCTATTTTGACCATATTTTAGAACCTCTTCCTTCCAACGCCAGCATAATTAAAGGAGACCACTCACTCAGAGACACACCGAGTAAGATAAACAGATTGCAGTGTGGGGTTTAGGATAGGCATGAAGTACTTCCTTTTTGCAAGTTAATACTTCTGTTTCATGGATTGACAGGCCAATGGTAGGTTTATTTATAAAGCCATTTTCTACTCCCCACATCTAAGTTTCTGTAGGAAAATAATGCACACAGTTCTTACAAAATCATCTTCTGCTCATCTAATTCAAGATCTGTCCTCTTTTATTGAGAGAAGAAATTATCAAAATGTGAAAGTCTAAAAATAGTGGCGTATAATTGATAGCCTAATTCTTTCTTAATTATAGGTGTGTTATTACAGTGGTGCTATAATTAGGCAAGAACAGCAGCTCCAAAATGAGTCAGACTTTACCTTTCACTCTATACGAGGATGTACACGGGTTCCGTGAGCAGAAAGCTCTGGAAAAGGAAGATGCAGGGTCTATTTCCTCACACATCTTGCTGGTTACAAGATTGTCCCCTGTTTCCTCTCTCTAGCACAACAAAGTAAATATTCCATTCATATTTCTTTTACTGATTATCATTTAAAGAACATATAGATTTTTAAATTAGAAAATTCACAGCTTGAATCGGAATTCTAAAACTAATGCACACACGCTGACTTCCCTAAAACAATATTAATATAACCCATAATTATTAAATTATGTACCTGAAATCTGAGTTAAAAAATCTTTAGATTTAAATTGAGTAATTATCATCCTAACGATGACAAAACAGTTTCGTATAAATGAGATGAAATATTCTTCTTATAATTTGATATAAGATGCTTTCATCCCTTCAAAGATGTATCTTTAGTTAATTATCATTAATGTATCATTAGTTAATACTGAGACAAAAGACTAGGCTCTCAGAACTCCGAATTCTGTTTTAAAACTGGCCCTTTAATCTCTAAATGGTCTTAAACAAGTTATTTTTCCATCTTTTAGTTAGCTATACATCTTTAAAATTCAGACAGTGACTACCTTCTCAAATCAGTTTCTCCGATGGCTAAATCCAAAGCTCCTGCTGTGATAAAATCAGAAAGTTGACTTTCTGATAGACACTGTGATAGTAGAAAGTTTATAATAATATAAATGATAAAATCCCTCTTCATAAACAGCATAAGAGACAAAAAGCTATCAGTAAAGCCAAATTAAGCCATATTAGGAAACATAAGATAACTGTTAGAACGTTAAGTATTAGCAACTGGTAAAAGTTGTGTCTTCCACGTGTCATGAGCTGTCTCGGGCATTAGAGTAAGTATTAAATATGAGACAGCCAGAGAACAAAAAGCACAGTACCTGTCCTCAGTCTGGGGCCGGCCCACTCCCTCTGCATCCCCACTCCTGGAGGATCAGGCACCACGATGGTCAATCTCCCATCACTCACCCTGTCCTGCACCCACCTTCCAGGAGCCCCAAACGCCCCTGAGGTTAAAGGACAGTTGAGAGAGAGGACAACCCAAGCGTGTGGTGAATGTTAGTTTTAGGAACAGAAGCAAGGAGCATTTCCTTTGCACCTCTTTCCACCATAAGCTTAGAAACTCAACCAGACTACTGCTAATAGACAGATTGTAGAATATAACCTAGGTCTTAAGGGGAAAAATGAAAAATCAATGATATTTTGCCTTTATAATGTCTATGAATTAGCTTCATCTCATCCAATACGTTTAGAATAACACTCTGTAAGAGAAATTCTTTTTTTTACAAAAAGGAATCTCTTACTCAATTTCCATATACTAAAGCAATAAACTCTGTGGGGAAAGGTATGAGATGCGATGGCTACCGCTGCAAGCCGGAGTATCTCTGAAAACACCTCTGAGAGTCAGAAGCAAAATTAAGACTGCCCTCACTATTGTCGCCGTGGTACCCAATTATCCAACATTAATACAGTTAGAAAAACTATTCAAAATTACTCAATTTAGCAGCACCTTTTCATTTAATCCAACTTTTAAAGAAACACACCTTTTGTACATACTTTCCCAAATCACAGCCATGCCGTGTTTTAATGGTGGGATTAACAGCCATGCTCCTATTCACTTTGGCGATGTGTGCTCTTCCATTAGCCTCCCTTCACTGGTACAAACAGAATGAACAGTGCGGCTTTTAAGTACTTTTGAGCCCACACCTTCCTTCTCTAGATAAGGAGTAGCTGACTGCTATGCTATAGCGCTGAGACCTAGCCAAGGTCACGCATCAACAATTCCTTTTGAAGGTATATTGAGAGGAACTGTGAGGCCCCGTCTGGATTTCCACCATTATAATCCTCTAACATGACATATGCCAACACGGAGGTGACCGAAACACAGCAGGAGAGCAGCAAAGTAAATCCCGAGGAAGGAAGGAAAAGCAGTGTACGGAAAGCACTCTTTAGGAGTAAAAGTCCTCGGCACACTTGTTATCTGCTAGAACTTGGTCAAGTCCTCACATTTATCCGAGCTTAAATTTAATAACGCACAACATTGCAAACAAAAGTGATCGCCCCAACTATCAGACAGAAATACTGTGAGATTCAGAGATGACGCATAAGAAACTGCTTTGGGAAACTACACGCATAAAGGTTATCAGGTTGCCGAAATACTCACATCACTTCTCTATTATTCTAGGGAAGGAAAGCACCACGATCCTATATAGGCGAGTGGCACCCCACAGATATGTCAGCGTGTGTGCACGCGCGCATGTGTGTGTGTGTGAGTGTGTGTGTGCGCTGCACGTGGGGACCATGGTCTCCATGGGGTTACTGAGCTGAAACACAAGAGTAGCAGCATCCTTTGCCCAGAGTCACACAGCCTTCTCACCCTGTCTCCTGGGGAATTTGCATATTCTAATCATGAAATCTTGGCATCCCGCTGATTACGGCGCGTGTTTCTATGATCGAGTTCAGGTACACTGAAAAGCTCCGAGATCCTGAAAGTGCAGTCGACGAGAAGAGTTGGTCCTCTTGTTGTCCAAACAAGCTAACGAGAGTAACTCTCAACAGACAGTGTCTGGAAACAATTACGGTTATTTTCGTCAATATAAGGAGCGCTACGTAAACCATACGATCTAACAAGTCTCTGCCTCGTTCATAGGGCTCATTTACTTCAAGAGCGCGGAATACCAATAAAATATACCAGTAAATATACCAGTAAAATAAATATATATACCAGTAAATATATTTATACCAGTAAATATATACCAGTAAAATAAATATATATACCAGTAAATAATATACCAGTAAAATATACCAATAAATATACCGGTAAAATATACCAGTAAAATAAATATACCAGTAAAATATACCAGTAAAATAAAAGCAAGCCCTATCGGGACACAAACAATTTAAAAATGTTTCAAAATACACTTCTAATTGAGAATCATGCGATATTCTCATCTATCTTAATAGGTCCATTGTTATGATCAGGCTAGAGCACTGTGTTATATCAAGAGTACTGCAACTATTTTCAGAAGTAGCAGTAAATTGTCATTAGTAACAAATCTGCATTACAGCGTTCATACACAGCATCAAAGTCAAAGTACTGCTGACGGACGGACCACATCTCGGCTTACGTCGCGGTACCTAGTGGAGGAGTCAAGGTCCTGCCCACCCCACGTACAGCCAAGTTATTTTCTGTTGTCAGCCGTCTGACAACACCACTTTTTCTCCCGTGATATCTGGAGCACAACTCATGTTATTTGGCAAAGAGACCAGTGGCAATGCAGAAGGAGACAGGCTTCAAAATACAGTCTACCACTTCGACTGGACGTTGAAATTCCTAATCCTAATGCAGAAGTAAACTGGCCTGGATCTCACTCAAAGTTAGGTACACCCGAAGATGGATTATCAGAGACCATCGTATGCCCCGCATTTGGCTTAATGTCAGTACCAAAGTTTACCTGCTATATTTAGGCATTTTAATAGAATGAGTTCTTACAGAGAGATAATAGTATAATGAAAGAAAGTTATACCAACATCAGCCTCTGGACTGGTGCCCATAAACAGAGACCATAATAAATAAGGCCACAGATCTTTTAAAAACTAAAATACGTTTAATAGACACGTTGTAATTATGATTCCCATTTTAAAAGTCGAGAAGTTGAAGGCATTTGTTAGCCTTTTCTTGGAGGGTTTAACAGAAAGTTTGGAATTTCCACATACGAACACAATCTGTTTCCTGACTTAGAATTAACATAACGGATTGGAAAGTGAGTTTTCAACTGTAAATTATGTAAGATAGATGGAAGCCATGCTTTAACATAAAACGAAATACAACATCCTTTTCTTTTAAAAATAATCACCTAAATTTAACTATACTTTGCTTCAATTTTGTTCCAAAAGGACAATCAATTTTTTTAAAAAACTAGATTTCTTTGCAAAAAGTGTTTTTCTCCGAAGGAGTCAGGAATCAAACAAAAGGATAGAGATAGTGCTAAGTATAGCGGTAGGGAAGGGAGCGGGGTAGAGTCAAGGTTATAAACAGACAAAGAAAACAAACTTATGGTTACCAAAGGGGAAACAGCAGGTGGGATAAATTAGGAGGTTGGAATTAACATACACTCTACTCTCTACTATATATAAAATAGACAACCAACAAAGACCTACTGTATAGCACAGGGAACTCTACTCAATCAATATTCTGTAATAAGCTAAATGGGAAAAGAATTTGCAAAAGAATAAATTATATGTATATGTATAACTGAATCACTTTGCTGTACAACTGAAAGTAACACAACATTGTACATCAGCTATAGTCCAATATAAAATTAAAAAAAAAACCAGAAATAGAATTAGAGACAGGGATGGAAATTACTTGCGCATAGCACTTTTGTGTAGACCATGGGAGGAGGGGCAAGGGGGCACAAAGTTTAATTACAAGAACAAAATCAGAAGTTAGGAAGCAGAATCTCTTACCCTGAAAAATTCCTTAGTGGAGCCAGAGTCTAATGTTCCATAAGCAATTTCTGTTTGCTTAGAAAGATCCTCCGCACTTTCAATGGGAGACACCATCCTCTCTACGGTCAGGAAGGCAGCTAAGTTAGCCGTGTAGGAGGAGATTATGATCAGGGTAAAGAACCACCAAACTCCTCCAACAATGCGCCCAGACAGGGATCTGGTAACAAGTACGAAACGGATTTGTAAAGCGAAATGAATGACCTCATAAGAAAACAAGTTAGCAGTATTATGCAAATATCGATTTATAGGGAAATATTTAACTTTATACTTTTCAATATATCTGCTAGTTGATGATACTTGAAATTATTAAACCTTCTGAGCAAGGAGTACAGATTTGCTAGATTTGATGAGACATCCAGAGGCAGAACTTCAGATTCCTGAGATTCTTTCATAGATATCATGGCCAAATAGCTTATGGTATGAAGTATCGTAACAATCAATTTCAAGAAGTGTGCAAATAATCTATCCAACGCTCATACTACTTTATCCACTCATGACAGAAGTAAACGAACAACAGAATCTAAGATCAACGGCAAAACTCAGAACAACGTCGACAAACAAAATTAAATATCAAAAACAAAAGAGTATGTACCACAGATGTGGCTTTAAACACCGAAGAAACCCTCCTTTTAATCCAGCCAATGAAGTTCCAAAACCCTCAAAAAAGGTCCAAAATTCCATTAGGTATTTCTTTTTGTGCAGAAACATAGGTTTTAGATACAGTGCAAGATAAAAATGGAAAATAGTGATACTATAAACAAAGTGTGACACAAAATATTATTCTTAATGAATAAAACTCTGATGCTTCAGGGCATGGACAGCTATGACCCTGTTCCTTTGTGCCTCCTGCTTAAGAAAAATAAAGAAAACTCAAGGAGAAAAAATTAGACATGTAAAACTTTGCCAAGATATAAATTCCTAGTCTGAAATATAATAACAATATTTCTGTGACCATAAATTCTTACTTAAAATACTTTTCAAAAGCTTAATTGATTCCCAGTAATTTACTGGTAGATAAACCCTAGGTAGATAAATGTAGACATGTAGATACAGAAAGAGATATATAGGGTATTATTTGGTAAGATTTGGTGGGGTTCTACATATAATGGTATTTGAGTAGTATTAACACACCAGTATAAAAACTTTTTCTTTTTTGTTAATAACTCTGTTATGCCTAAAAATTAAACCCTCTACAGTCAAGAGGTAACACTTCTAAAAATGTAAATCATGAAAATGTGCCAATTTATGACCTAAACTAAACCTCCTGACAATTAATAACAAGAAATATTTTTGATGAAACACAGATACTACATCAAATTATTAGGTCGTATTTGTAGAATAAACTACTCAAGCAGTCAAGAAAAGGGGTGAAGCCAAAAGTAAAGATTTTTGGATAAAAACATCTGCAGCTAAAATAAAAGAGAAAAAGAGAGAGAGCACACAAGCAATGAAAAAACAATAATAATATAATTAAGAGCCTTTATCAGTCTCTAAGAGTTGCAAAGAATGAAACAAATATGATAGAATGGAAAAAAGTTAAACAAGTCTCACTTATATTCTGAAAAGGATATTAAATACATTTTGATTTTGGAAAAACCCTACGTAGACACAGCCACTCTCAAAATGTTCACTATTTATTCCGTCACAATGGAAGGTATAATTATGTGACATGTAACCTATACTGAAGAGGGCAGATTCAGTATCTGACTCCTCACAGCCCTTAAAACAAAATGGATTGCATGGTAATTGCTTTTGATACTATACATTTCAGGTTTATTTGTAATATATTTGAGAATCATTTTTATAAGTCACTCTGTTCTAGTTGTAAATTTAATTAAATATGCCAGTTTGTTTACAGTGTGTGAGAAAACCCCCAAAATTTATTCGACTTGTACATCATTCAAAACAGAATTCTTGAGCAATTTATTATTTACTTGTAAGTGTTTTCAAAGGATCAATTACGATTCCGAATGAGTTCCTGAGAAATTCAATATTATGTTTCATGGTGACAGACAAAAATGTTTTTCTAATTAAAAATAACTTTCGTCTCTCAGTGTCTGCACTAACGGAGCAAATAAATGCACATATTCTGCCATTTCTTTTAAATTTCTATTAAATAATTATTTTAAGAATGAAATTTTTTAATCAC
The DNA here is from genome assembly GCF_003031525.2 of Neophocaena asiaeorientalis asiaeorientalis. Lineage (NCBI taxonomy): Eukaryota > Metazoa > Chordata > Mammalia > Artiodactyla > Phocoenidae > Neophocaena > Neophocaena asiaeorientalis. The sequence goes on from NW_020173335.1 coordinate 3,215,221, forward strand.
TTTAATCCTTTAAGGATATTGGGGGGAAAAAAAAGAAAAAGAAGAAGAAAACCGGAGAATAAGAGTCAACTTTACAACATTTTGCTCTCATAATTCTGTGGTCCTAGTCTCCACAAAACTACAGTTAACATATTCTAAACTTAATTTCAGGCAATGACCAATTCACTTCAATAAACCGTTCTATATTAAAATTTAAATGTGTTCTACTCATATAAATAATAGAGTTCCATACCATATTTTACTTGGAAAAAGTTGATAAATATCGTTTAAAATATATAAAGGGCATCTCTAAAGTGATCTGTGGATTTCATACATTATTATTAAGTTTTCTTAGGTACTAAGCTGCTCTATTCTTTCCTAATCTAGAGTTACCATCATTGCATTCTAAATAATGATAGTTTGGTTCATTTAAAAAACTCCTTGAATTTCCCAATATTAGGTAGTAAGTTCAATTGGTAAATGCACATATACCATAAAGTGAAAGATACATATGCTTGAAATTTTTAATAAAGTGAATTTTGCTTATATATATATACATATATATATATGTATATACGTATATATCTATTCATATATATTCTGTGGCCAAAACATGCTAACAAGGAAAAATATGCTATCTAAAATTGACACATCTTACCAGGAAATAAAAATGATTCCATGTGGAAGTTTAGTGAGTCATGACTCATAAATGAAATCACAAATGAAGAAAAAAGATAATATTTTAGGAAGCAGGCTTGTTGAAAATTAGAATGTCACTATGTCATGGTGGACCCTGGGAAAACACAGATTGTTAAATGTCCCTTGTGCCCCAGCTCCTATGTGTCAGTATGTTTTCTGCTCCTAGACAAGCACTGGAGGCCAAAACCTTCAGAGCCCTGGTGCATGAGGAGCGGGGCAAACAAACCTGGGTCCATCGATGGGAACCCAGGTCGATATGTCCTGTGTCCTAAGGAACCTTCACATGCTTCTCCTGCTTATTCAAAAGGCAGAGCATAGTTTGTGGAACCCTAGGATAATTGCCTGGTATCTCAGGACTATGGTAACATCAGACTTCAAGAGCCTTCTTACCAAAGATGAATCACTTCATTATTATTATGAGCTACAGTGCTCTCTGAGATTCCAATCTGGTTAGTATTTTCCTCCTTCATCATTAGAAACTTCTCTTTATGCCTTTAAGTTCAATCAGATCAACTATAGAGATGGAACTATGAATCTTACATGTTTTGTCAGAGGTCATAATTATATA
>NW_020173335.1:3216527-3283545 GCF_003031525.2 Neophocaena asiaeorientalis asiaeorientalis
TATATATATATATATATATATATATATATATATAGTATGTAATAATTATTATTATATGCTATACACTAGAATTATATATCTCTCTATATATGCAATGCAAGTGCCATTGATATAGTTCTAATTTAGTGCAGTTCCATAGAGAAGCCACAGGGAATTTGATGGAATAAAGATTGTTCAGATCCATAAAATTCATAAGAATGTGCCCTGCTATCTGAGAAGTAGGTCATTGATAATTTCTGCATACATGATATAGTCCCTTTATCTTGATGGGTGTAGTATACAGAAAAGGTCGCGGAAGATACAAAATTTTGAGCTTCACATACAGGTTTTTGAAATTAATCACTTCTTATCCCCAAAGTGCTCAAAAACTAACAATAATGAAATGGTATTTAAGAAGCCTTTGCCTCTGGTAGTTATTAAGATACCCACAGACTCAAAGGAGGGTAATTGAGCCCAAATTAAGATGTGCCGGTAGATCGATAATCATATAGGCTTTAAGTGTGAAAGCAACCTCATTAGGAAAAGTAGGATTTATTCCTCTGAAGAACCAGACATGGCTATCATTCTTAATCATGTACGTGACACGAATAAAGGCAATGTGTGTTTTGTGATACGTTCATTGTATTTAGGCATTCTAGGGCAGGAATTAAAATATTATAATGAGAGTAGGGATGTAGGAATTTATTCCCTCCTGTGTGTGTATTGCCATTCAATACGGCACAAGCGTTTGTAACAATCAGCCGTCATTATCACCCGCCTATATATTTCTAGATACTTGGAAAATATATTATCATACATTCTTTTTAACCCAGCAACCTAACCTTTTAAAAAAACACAAATTTTACAAATATCTCTCTCATGTCATTTCCATGAGCTAATGATAGGGGGGAAGAAAAAAGAGAGAGAGATGAGATGTGTGCAAATGGAGTTTTGTCGCTTTTGTAGTTAGTAAGTAATGTTGCCCATTTTCCCATATACAGGTCTGTGGATCAACACACAGATGACTGTAAAATGAGAATATGCAGCAAAAACACGGTACCCCTCCAAGAAGGCATGAAATGATAGGAACCTTATGCATTTTATAGCCTCTCCATGGTGTGTATAATCTCACCAGGGAAATATAGGATCAACGTTCAAAGAACATTGCTCAAATATTTCACAGGCTTACGCCGACGGTAAGAGTCTGTCCTTACGAGTCTTACACTGCTTGGACAGGTAGTCGGCGGCTGCTAACTTCTTTACAGTGAATTCATAAACACCATGAATGTCCACTCGAGACCTAAAATGCACAAAGTTGAAGCGGGTGAGTAACCAACCTTGGCGAAATATCGCATCCTTGCTGCATAAAGGCACCCAAGGAAAACCAGAGACTATTAAAAATCCCAAATTCATTAGTTGATTCACTACTTTGTGTTTCTCTTCCATCTTCAAACTCCTCAGTGTGCCACTCGTAGGGGCTAAATCTGCTGACCAGGAATAAAACTACACTGACCCCTATGTAGGCAAAAACAATGCACATCCAGATCTCATAGGCTAAAGGATCAAGAAATGAAAACACTCCTGGTTTGGACTTCTGAGGCTTCTTGATCATGATTGATATCCCGAGGCTCATAAAGGGCTTTGAGAAATCGATCACCTCCTCTCTCACAAGGGTGATGGTTAATGGAGCAATTGCAATGTCAGCTTTCTGTAAGGGAAACAAAGGAAAATAATAGAACCAGGAGTCACGGTCAGAGAGGAATCGTGGTTACGTTATTTGATCAAAGGGAAGGGAAGGACATCAGGAAACTGGGAATAATCATTTCCCTGGTGGAATCCCAGTAAATACTTAACAGAAGAAAAGCAATTAGTTCCCCAAATATCCCTCCTGTTTATAAATACAGAGTACACCCTTCTGGCTTGATTATGATAACTACATCTGCCTCTATGCCTTGGCAATCTCTGAACAATGCATATGGCCCATAGGCTTCAAGACAGGTGAGATGCCTGTCTCCATCTGCATATTTGCTTCTAACTTCATCTTCAAATGTGCACAAGGAAATAACACAGCATTCCTAGAGCAACGTGGGAAACCCACAATCTCAGACATTGGTACTTCGCATGGAAGGCAAGCATTCTCTCAACAAGAGTTCAAACGTAATGACTTTACCTTTGAGAAGCGCAGTACTTACCCCATATACAAGTTCTCCAACCATCCCATTCCAAATTTTCGTGTCTGCATCCCTGGCCCCATACTTGCCATCCCCAACAATGGTCAACTTGTACTTGAACCCACAATGCTTGGCTATTTCTGCAGCCAAGTCAACACAGTAGCCCTCGTAGCGCTCATTGCCTTCAAGCATTTCATGATTTTTCTTCATCATAACATATGGAGATTCCTATATGGAAAGAAAGTGCTCTAGTTGACCAAAACGACTGTGTTACTGATCTACTCGCATCCACTCAAATCTTCTGGTTTAATTATTACCTGTAAGCCAGAGACGTTGTAGAATACAGATAGTGGAAAATATGACTGGGAAAAAATTAAGTATAATGCTTCTGATCAAAGGTCCTCATCTATCTTTCATTATATTTCATGCACATGGCTGGCACCTGGCCAAACCAAAGTAAACAAGAGACTCAAGAGCACAAACTGTTAGTATGTCCCCTTGTAGTGTTTGTGATCCTAGTATTTAGAGAGGAATAATGTGGTTTAACATCTGTTTTAGTCAACTCTGGATCCAGCACTCTCTTATCCTAAGTTAGGGCTCCCCTGACTCCAAAGAACCAGCATTCACCCAAACCCCTGTGCCACTACGAGTTCGAGGATAAGGATCTTGTGGAAATCAGGTCCACGATCAGTGATGCCCAGACTCAAAGAGTCGTTGCCATAGTGATGTATGGAATCTACCCTCTCAGACTTGAGAGCTCACTTGCTCTTTGAGACAGAATATCCTAGAATTACGCTACACGGATAGCTAGGGAGTAGCATCCCCCCTGTGAACACCATAAAAAGGAAGCATGAAAACATGACTCAACACCAGCCCCCAAATTTTCTCCACTGGAAAGTGGCACTGAGGATATTTGGGGTTCAGTGAGATACCTCCTCTCAGTGGCATGATTCAGGCAAAAATCCTCAAATCTAGCTTACATTTATTAAGACTTTTCCAAGTGCCAACCAATGTTGTTATCCAAATCCCTTATTAACCTATGTTTTTTTCTCAATATCGTTACCATAATGAATCTCACAAATTCACTACATCACAACGTAGTAAAACGAAATCAGACTGCTTTGCTGCAAAATCACATCTTTCCTCCATTTCTTTTCCCCAACAGCTTCTTGTCATAATCAACATCTGCCGTCCACCTATCCAAAGCCTCAACGTTCAGGATCCAGTTCAATTTTGTCTCATCCAGCCAATACACGTCCACTTAGCACTAGCTATGTGCCAACTACTGTGCTGAGATTCGGAGTTAAAAAGAAGGGAGATCACCCTTGTCTTTCAGGAGTCCACCTTTCCATACGAATATAGAGAAGCTGACAACATCATTAAACCATGTAACGAATGTAAGGACAGAGTGGACCCAGAATCGTGTGGGAGCGGAAAGGTAAAACACGGGAGGAATACAAGGAAGGCTCTTCCAGGCTTGCCCTAGGTGTTCACCCGTGTGAGCACCAGGTTACCAATTATCTGTGGAGCCGAAGTTCAGTCCTGAAGAGGATAAGACGTATTCTGAGTGCCGTAGCTCGTGTTTGTGAGTCCTTCTGACAGAATACGCATGCAGCGAATGACTAAAACATTCAAAAGCATCACTGTATCAGTTATTCTCCTAAACATAAGCAGCGATTCCAGTTGACAGATATTTTTCTTAAGAAAAATAACGTAAAACAGAGGCACAGGTAGCTAATTACCAAAATTGTAGTGACGACCACAGTCTTATTCTCCAGCCCAGAAGTATCGTTTCCAGAAGGGAGTTCGGTGAGAGTAACAACCATTTTGTCCACTTCGCTCCAGTAGCCGATCTGCAAAAGGGTACAGAAGGTGGGCACCTGGACATATGACCTTCCTACTGGCAAAGCACTGAGTTATTTTCAAACCCATGTTTGAATCTGAAATTACACCTACACTAACTAGGCTTGTTCTAAACAGAGATGTACCTTTTATGCACGTGAATCTAATAGCAATAGAAAGAGACTATAAAAATAAACAAACAAAAACAGTTCTTAGAAACGGCTTGTCTCTTCGTGTTCACTTTTCACACTCTCTAAGGGTAATTTGTGTGGGCGTGATCATATAGAAACATAAATAAAATCCAGACAATGGCATTTCAGCCATAACAGAAGAAAAAAAAATGTTGACTTGAACAGTTACATTCACATTTGCACCAGCTATGTTTGGTCTCCCGAACCATAATCTTTCAGGAACAGTTCTTTTTCTTCTCATTAAACTCTTTTTCTACCTCTGTCTAAAAAAAAAGTATAACAGTTTTATTTATTATATCTTAAAATTACATTTCAGGGTTACTTACCAGAAATAAATAGAGTTTATTTAGAAAACATATTTTAAAATATATGTTTCTGAAAGTTGTTGAATCCAGCTATGTGAATATATGTCTCCAGGATTCTGGAAGATGAGGTGATGGGTTCACTAACTCACCTCCTCACACAGAGAGAATGCCTTCAACTCGCTAATGATTTACCTTCCGTGGCCCATTCGTTTTGAGCTCCATGATGTTAATTGTATAATTTATTCTTTTTCCATTCTGGTCAAACTTGATATTTCCTGAGAGACCTTCAACCTGCACCTAATGAGGAAATGGGAAAGGAGTACAATTATAAATTCACTTCCACCAGATACAGAGTGGTTGACCAGATGACTCTCCCGGGATGCAAGTCAAGAAAATGACACTTATTAGGTTTCTGCTCTTCAACTTACCTTTGTGTAGTTAGGAAATAATACTCCCTCTTTATAAAACAGAAGAGATAAAACAAGAATGACTAATTCAGCAGGAAAAAATAGGGGCCATCGTTAAGTCACATTACAATCATTTTCAGTGACTGACCTGTTTGAGGGCCCTTTCTATTTCTACCCCTTGTCCCCAGGGCACAGCTGGGTTTGCCAGACAGTCTCCTGCATTCCCCCTTCGGGAGATTTCAATTCTCTGCTTCCGTAGGTTTCGAAAAGCTTCGGTCATCACTTGAACGGCGTCATAGGTCAGAGCAGAAGTATACTGAAAAGTACCACACACATTTCATAAGAATGGGAGAAAATTCAGAGGCTCACTGTACACTGGCAATCAAGATTCCAGTTGCCCGCCATACACACCATATCAGGGTCTGAGAATTTAGGCACAATTTCTATCTCTAGAAACCTAAGAATGTAAGAGGAGTAGTATGGAATATTGGAACTATGGACTGTCCCTTCGATTCTAAACATTTTCAATTATATTAACATCTCATCTATTTCAGATGAGACTTTTCATAATAATTGTGTTGATGTTTTCACTTTTGTTTTTTCTAACTAGTTTCTCATTAGAGCATCACTTTATGGCCTGACCTGGTGATATGGGAAATTATGAAATTAACAAATCAATATTTCTCCACTGTCTAATGAGAGATTCACCTGGCAATATGGAAAGGATACTGATCATTTTGGGGATCCTTAATCTCTAATTCCAACCCTAGTGATGTGCATATATATGTGCAGTGATCTTTTGAGTGTCTGTTTTTAAACTCTCCTAGGTGATTACGATACTCAATTAGAAGAACAGCCAAACTTCATGATTTCTAGGTCCCCTCAGGCTTCAATAATCTATGATAATACTAGTTACAAGCTTATGGTATTCAGATCCCAGTGGGGCAGAAGGATTATTTTAGGAGCCTGGGGCCTAGCAGAAAAAAACTACTATCCATACATGTGTACTAGGCATGGTCAGGGGCTGGATAAGTATTATTATGGCATGTGTACATACTGCCATTTATCTACGTTTGATGCTGCTGTCAATAATGCTAAATCCCATTGTAACAGAAAGGCTTTAATTACTGCTGAGAAAATTTCTGTTATTCAGTATTTTTCAGTCTTTAGGTAACAGAAGTACAGTGAAGCTGGGGCCGGGGGGAATGCCATATCATACTGATTTTGTGGCACTAAAAGTTTTGACCACACATCCAAAACAGGACCTCAACATTCCCAAATAATCCTCCGCTTTCTTCAGTAACTTGGTTCTTCCACTCTCAAAGGTGACTATTCTATACCTTCTTTTTATCTTCTCTATATACTTCTATACATTTCTCTTTCTCTCCTGCTGACTCCCCTGCCTTCCCGGTCACCAAGAAAATAGAAGCCAACAGACAGAACCAGCTGACCTTTCCACCGAAAACTACCAAGCTCCACCTTCCCTCCGTCTCCGTCCTGAGCTGGCATCCCTTGAGGTGGCCGTGCCCCTTCTTCAGGACAGCCACTCCAGCCTCACACTGACTCCGCCCCTCATGCCCCTGAGGACATTTTTTTATGCACTTATACTCTCAATATCCCGCATCAGCCTTTTTTCCCTATTGGATCATCTCTATTAGCAATTCTACTGCTCCAGTATCTCCTACCACAAGTAAAAGAAGAAAACAATAGGTAGGTAGGTAGATTTGATAGATAGGTGGGTGATGATGATAGATAGATAATAGACAGATTAGATAGATAGATATCGATAGATATAATAACTGCTTTTTAGGTCCATATCTCCTTCCAATTTCCACCATCTTTTTCTGTTTCCTTCACAAGAACATTTGTTAAGACAGATTTTCTAAATTTTCCATTTCACATCACCCTCCTTGCTCTCTTGAAGTGATCTCATTCAGTCCATGGCTTTAAATCGCATCCATTCACTCAAACATGACTTCCTCAGCAGTGTCCTTCCTGCCCAGCCCACCCAGTCACTCTCCTGCATGGGACCTTGTTCATCCCCTTCATAGTCTCTACCAGCATCTGAGTATCTTCTTCATGCATTCTTTGTCTACTTCATCTCTCCTCCCCAATAGAACAGTTACTCTAGGGAAGCAGAAAACTTATGTCACCACTGAATTCTCAGAGCCCAGGGCACAGTTGGAGGAAGGAAGGGAGGAAGGAAGGCCAGAGATCTTGATACTGATTCTATCTTTATGGGACTCACATTGCCTTCCAGTTCAGTGAAAAGATACATAAACAGATAATTGCAAAATATCATTAGAGTGTTATAAATCGGTCCAGTGGTGGATAGACGCGTGTGTTGTTTATTTTTAACATGAGAGCTGGTACAATAAAGCAAATGAGAAAGTAATTTATGTGGTATGAATTATCCTCTCCTCACATGCAGAAATTGTTCTGAGTTTTTAATGCTAAAAATGGTAATGTGAAGTTATCACTTAATCTTGGCATGAAATAGTTTAGTTGAATCAGTTTCATTTTATCCAATGAATGAATCAAATTTGATGGGAAATTTGGTAAGAAGAAAGAAGAAAAAGAAAATGATTTGAGCCCGCAGAACTGTGATTGATGCTGTTAACTGTGATAAGATATTCACATTTACTGCTAAATTTTCTTAAGCAACGTCACTGCAGGCCTATTCGTGAGTCCTTCTTGACAAATCTAGAATATCTCCTGGATGACTGCAGTTAAGTTTCCTGGAAATACCTCTACTAGATGGATCTAAATAAAACCCATCACTATTTTTTCCAAAATCTGCAACCTCTTCCTTCAAACTGTACATGCAAGATATTAGCAAAATATACTGTTACATATCCATTTAGGCAACTTATATTCTTGGATTGAAAATGTAATTTTCAATTACTGGGAACTTATCCTGAGAAAATATTCTCAAATACAGAGAGTTTTCACACAAGCTATTCATTTCAGTATCATTTGTAAAATGCAAAAATTAGAAGGAACCTAGATTTCTGAGAGTAAAGGAACGTTTAAAAACCACGCTTTCTGGGACTTCCCTGGCAGTCCAGTGGTTAAGACTTCTCCTTCCAGTGCAGGGGGTGTGGGTTCGATCCCTGGTTGAGGAGCTAATATCCCACATGATTCGCAGCCAAAAAACCAAACCATTAAACAAAAGCGATATTGTAACAAATTCAGTAAAGACTTTAAAAATGGTCCACATCAAAAAAAAATTCTTAAAAAAAAATACACTATGCTTTCTGCCTTGTGGAAGTATTATGTAGCCATTAAAAAGTTCTACTAATAACAATTTGTAACAATACAAATAATGTTAGCTATAAAATAAGTGAAAAACAGTATTACAAGTTAAGTTTTTTCAACAAAAAGTGAGAGCAATAAACAATGGTTGTATCCCTTCAACAAAAAAAGGAAAGAAGAATAAACAAAATCGTTAGAATAACAGGGAGGAAACATACATGATATTTCTTTTCCAAGTATTCTACAATAACCATGTACCTTTTTTAAAAAAATGTATTATATCAAAAGTATTGTTTTAAGTCATATCTACTTAGGAAAAGACTTCTTGGAGAAATGGAGATATCACATCAGCTTTTTCCTGCCTCACTTATATGACTGTCTCTATTCTCCTAGGGGAAAAGAAACCAATTAGTTTGTTTTCTTATACAGCAATCCATCCACTGCTAAACAGAAACCTGTACTGCAGTTTGTATCTGAGAGTAATGATCACAGTTAAAAGGCAGACTCTTCCTTCAGTTACCCTGCTCACATTACTATGAGAAATCTATAAAGCCATCTGCTAAATGTTTCAGTGGTCTATAAATGTTGGTGAACTACATTAAAAAATAAGAAGAGGCTGAATGAACTAAAGGTATTTAAGTCCACGCAGTGTGTTATCGTTATGACTCAGGGCATGAGCTCACTAAGAAGAAAAATCCTTCCAACCTTTTTCAAATGTTCAAATCTAATCAAGTCTCAAGCCTATTATCACTGTAAATTAAAAGTCACAATCATAGACACAATTCGGGGCTGAGAGAAAATCAACAGATTCTGTATCCGTACCTCCTTCTTGTTTATGTTCTGCATATGTGGCTCATTTATTTTTCTCAACAAATATATCACATTTTTGATTGGACAGTTAAATATTTCAGTTTTATTCTACCATTCACTAAACTAGATGTAAATTCATTTGAAGGGAACGTGATGGTGATGTAAGATCTCCTTCTTCGAAAACAAATGCATCATCTCTGCCCTGATGTTCTGTGAAATCCCTCAGCTGAGTTGGAAATTTGTATCTCACTGGGGACCGTTATGTTCTGTGATGCTATCTCACAGTCACTCCTATCCACACTTGAAGAAGAAATCTGGGAAAACGTTTTTATGGTCCATTTTCCAAATGTGCTTTTTATCCCATTTCAAATGTATCTTTATTGAGACTTATTTTTCAAAAATAAAATAAAATATGCATTTTAAACATGTTTGTTAGGCCCAATAGTGATCAGATATTATTCAATAATGCATTCCTATAATCACTGATACCTGAAAGGGTAGTCTTACAGCCAAAACAAGAAAAAAAGAGGAGATGAAAAGGAGTTCTATATACATTTCAAATTTAATGAATATTCAAAGAGGATAAATGGGCTATAATATAAAATTTTATGGATCTTCATAATGATAGCACCTGTTCCGAAACATATGTTACCTGCACGGTGTGAAGACAGAAAAAGAAATGCCATTCAAAAAGGAAGTACTAGGCTTTAGCATTATCAAAGTGTTACAAAATTTCCTATGAATGGCCACTTTCCAAATATCCGTTGACACTTGAAATTGAACTGAGTATAGTTTAGAAAGCATGGAATACAGCACCTTCTGATTTCTATCAGGGCTGCCTCAAGTCCTGATTTTGCCATTTACAGCTCTGTTGCCTTGAGCAAGTTAACTAAAGCATCAGTGTCCAAAGTTTCTTATCGATAAAATAAGGAGAACAATGTCTGCTCTACATCATAGTAGTGCTGGAAAGGAAGGTGAGGGAGAAAGGAAGAATTCAGGTTGACCTAGTTCTCTACGAGCCAAACCTGAGTTGGATAGTTTCCTAGTAAGTCCTTTAAAAGAAAAGGAACAAAAACCTCTACGCAACAAATATTTTTATTCCAATTTTATAGGTGAAGACTGCAAGTTACAAGTTATGTTTTTCTCAGGGTCACAAAAATATGTGACAAAGGTGGAGGAATTTGAAGTAATGAGGGTGACTGACCTTCCTGGTTTGCCTGGGCCTGTCCCAGTTTTGGATCAGAAAGTCTGGAGTCCCAGGCACACTGGAACTGTTGGTCCCCTTATTTGGCAAATTCCACATCAAATGAATAAAGTTATAGGAAACAAGAAGCTGGATGAGTTGAAAAATATGCTAAAAATGCAAGTTATTAACCAGCATGTTTGCCTTCTTTTTTCCTTTTATTATGCTCTAACTTGTTCAAAACTAGCTTATTTTTACAACATTTTGAAAACTGCCATCCTGATCTACAAGAGTCTCGGATCCAATAAGTTCAGGAGATGGTTCTCATGTTGGCATATTAAAGGCCCTGAGAAATACTGCAGTAACAATTCCAGTTTAACTTTGTTTGGTCAGCATTGCCCAAACTAATTACCATTTAAAATTTTTCCTTAACGTCAATTACTCTCCATAAAACTAGCATTTGTGTAACATACTTTGGGCTGTAAGTTTTATAGACTGATACATTTTCCATAATCATTTTTAAAATAGCATCAATTATTTAGTTAAAATTATCAACAGAATGATATCTCCCTAGAGAATCTTACACAATATAACAATTCTCATTTCTCCATTAGAAAATCATCAACATAGTCAAAAATGATGAGCTCTAGGAAAAATAACTAAGCTTATAAGAAAATTTTAGAAAGTCTTTTTTTGTAAACTTCTTGGCAATGGCCTAGAATCAACTAAAGCCATAGAAAAGAAAAACATTATTATGAAATACATTATAAACTTAAAATTATTCACTTCTCTTCATTTCAAATTCAACTGAAGTCTAACCTCTGGAAAAGACCTGTCTGTGATAAGGTCATCGTTAATTCCCTCTAAGCCTTTTGGACGTGTGACCTTTGTAGCTTCACTGCATAAAGCTGCAAAATCTTCAGTAAGACTAAACATCACTGGAGGAACAGGAACTCTCACTCATTGTCGGTGGAAACACAAAATGGTATATGGCTACTTTGGCAGACAGGTTGTTTCTTACAAAACTAAACAGACTCTTACCGTATGATCAGCAGTCACACTCCTTGGTGTTTACCCAAAGGAGCTGACAGCATACGTCCACTCAAAAACCACCACACGGGTGCTCAGAGCAGCTTCATTCGCAATTGCCAAAACTTGGAAGCAACCAAGATATTCTTCAATAAATGAGTGGATAACTAATCTGGGGTACATGCAGACAATGCAATAAGATCATCACTACAAAAGAGCAAGCTACCAAGCTTCGCAGACAAGGAGGGACTTTAAACGCAGATGACTAAGTGAAAGGAGCCCACCAGAAAAGGCTACAGACTATATAATTCCAACTATATGACCTTCTGGAAAAGGCAAAACTATAGACAGTAAAAACTACGGAGACAGTGGTTGCCAGGGGCTGGGGGGAGGGAAGGACGAATAGGTGAAGCCACCTTTAGAGCAGTGGAGATGCTCTGTCTGAAACTAAAATAATGAAAGCATGTTACTGTCCATTTGTTCAAACCCGTAAAATGTATAACAAGAAGAGTGAACAGTAATATAAAGTGTAGACCTTTGGTAATTATGACGTGCCGATGAAGGCTCATCAATTCTAACACATGAATCACTCTGTGAGTGGAGCTGATATTGGAGGAGGCTGTGCAAGTGTAGCAGAAGAGGATACACGGGAAATGTCTGTACTTTCTGCCCAGTTTTGCTGTGAACCTAAACCTGCTCTACAAAAATAAAGTCTTAATTAGAAAGCTAATGAAAACTCAACATCTGGGCTTCCCTGTGGCGCAGCGGTTGAGAGTCCGCCTGCCGATGCAGGGGACACGGGTTCGTGCCCCGGTCCGGGAAGATCCCACATGCCGCGGAGCGGCTGGGCCCGTGAGCCATGGCCGCCGAGCCTGCGCGTCCGGAGCCTGTGCTCCGCAGCGGGAGAGGCCACAACAGTGAGAGACCCGTGTACCGCAAAAAACAAAACAAAAACAAAAACAAAAACAAAACTCAACATCTTTAGTAAGCACACAAGCTGTATCACATTTTCAAGGGGGAAAAAGACAGCTCCACTGGCAGGAAACCACCATTAATATCCTTTGTTATCATTCTCTATGAAGAATAAAAATAATTTTTAATACACTGGGGTGAAAGACTCTTGAATGTAAAAAGAATATATTAAAAACAACATATCTTTGCCTAACTTAGCCAGATTGGCGATTGACCCTGACTGAAAATCTTGCTGAAGGACCAAGACTTTTACATTCCGAAACTCTAGATTCACTTAGGGATTCAAATTTTCAGCTAAAACGAATCAGATTCATCAAGATAGAAAAAAGATACTCGAATCAACACAGTGCTTGGTTTTGATCCACCCTGAGAAGAGAAAAGGCTTCTCTTAGAGGCAGGTATTTTACCTGTCCGTTGCATAAGTTCCTCCCCCCGATGCTCCCCACTTCTTAGGCACCTTCTAACAGGTGAAAGTACCTTACTTTTTGTAGTCTATGAACAACAAAACCAATATTTTCCAGGGTAATTTAAGATTTGATTTCAGCAGAGGTGACCTGCTCAAAGTCACTACAATCTTTAAAAGACAGAGGAGCCTCTTGAGGGTCATACATTTGGCAAAAATTAGAAATGTTAGCGTATGCTTTTGCATGCCTAAACTTGCACGTCACATGATCATGGTATTAGAGATTTGGGAGAAATCTCAGAGATCGTGGACATTTATTCCCTTAGCAGACCAAAAAATGTGGACCTGAGATGAACCCAGATATCCTGTATTATAATTCAAGCAGTGGTAATGTATTTTTATTGTTCATGGTGTAAGATGTATTGCAATAGCTTAATAAATTATTTTTCAAGTAAATTTTATGAAATATGTAATGTTGTCAATATCAAATTTTCAATTTATGGGTTTATTTCAGTCATAAACACACTTTTTTTTTTTTTCTTTTGGTACGCGGGCCTCTCACTGCTGTGGCCTCTCCAGTCGCGGAGCACAGGCTCCAGACGCGCAGGCTCGGCGGCCATGGCCCACGGGTGCAGCCGCTCCACGGCATGTGGGATCTTCCCGGACCAGGGCACGAACCCGTGTCTCCTGCATCGGCAGGCGGACTCTCAACCGCTGCGCCACCAGGGAAGCCCATAAACACACTTTTTAAACCACAAAACATAACGGACTAAACTTGTCAAGCCTCTTTTTTGTTGCATGTCAAAATACTTTAATGTTCGTTGTAGGGGACTACAGTGTGCCAGCAGTGGGTTTCGTCAGTTAAAACATTCGAGAAGCAGAATTAATTCTATGAAGCCACCAGGGCACTATTTAATGCACAGCACTAATTACCAAACTCAAAAAGATTATGCTATTTCCAGACAGGTCTAATAAGTCTCTTAGGATAGCAATTAAGAAAGTTCAAATTGCTGCTTTAAGTCTTTTCCTGAGTAAAACGGGATTCTTGCAGGAAAGCCATTATTTAAGTGGCACGCAATGTCAGTCCTGTGTTAGGGGTGAATTCCTTGACACTGGCAGGCCTGGCAGACACAAGTCAAACTAGGTTCAAACTGTCCACTTGACAAGGTAGAATGGATGGTTACATCTTGCGGGTTGTTGAGACCCCGAGAACCCTGAAAATCCAGCTCAAAATAGAAATGTGTGTAAATTAGTTTGGAGATAGTGGCAAATCATCCCTATCATCTGCCTCTTTGTCAACATCTTCTTGAGGAAGGTAAAATGCTCCCTTTAATTGTCCCATTTAAACCCAGGCGCCGCGATGGGTCAGGTCTGATTACTACAGAATTTTCTATTTCATCCCGTAAAATAGCACGACTTTTCTGTCACGGCTGAGTAAAAGAACACAGCAGATGCTAAGGGCAGGAATTTAAACCCCATCCTATAGCAATGATAATTACTTATTTTCTTCTTTCTCTGTGACGATATTTTCAAAGTGTTGCCCTAGTTTCCGCTTTATTCCTCTTCATTTCAGCAAATCTCTGTTCTGTGCCTTCTGTGCAAATCCTGGCATGAGACGAGGGACCAAGAAGACAGAAGGAAGGAAGGAGACTGCTTTTCTGAGTCTTGTTTTCCATCCACAAATACCTCTCAGCTGAATTTATATTAATACATTATAAATGCACGGTTGTGATTTTTGCGATTATTATCTCTAAAGAAATGGAGAGAACTGGGCAACAAATCCATTTATTTCCCCACCTCAGACCACAACCACCATTCAGACAACTGACAGCCGCTGTCTGCATTGTTCCTGCATCGCCCTAAAAGCTCTCCTGCCACCGAGTTCTCTTGTCGCCAGGGCAGCCCATTAACTTTCTGTTTCACAACCGTGGTGATGGCTCTCCTCTAGGGGGTCCCTGCTGCTCACAGAATGAGACTAAACATTCCTTAGTAGGTCAACAAGGCACTCAAGATCTGGAGCCTGCACATTTATAAGTATTATTTCTCAGAATTCCCCCCAAACACCTCTGTTCAGCCTCCAGCCTTACAGAAATACGTACATTTTCCTTGCACACCAGACTTTAATTTCTCATTTTCTCTATGGGAAGTTACTGTCCCTCCTTTCTCCTAATACCTACCTCTCCTTCAGGTTTTAAATTCCATATGATTTCCTCAAAGAAGGAAGCCTTTTCTTACGTCTAGAACTGGGGTTAGAAGCCTCTTAAGGGTGCTACCACAGAACTTTTGCTTTCCTGTATCTGTTCATTCAGAAAGCCTTTACTAAATAGCTGCTCTGTGCCAGGCCTTATTCTAGGAGCCTGGGAGCAAACAAAACCAGTGAACAAACAAACACCAACAAAAACTCCCTGCCCACATGTCACTTACTTTCAAGATGGAGAAAACAATTAACAAGGTAATGAATACATTCATTATAAATACAGTAGACTAGGAGCTATTAAAGGGAAAAATACGAAAAAGCTGGAGCAGGGAAGGGGGAGATGACTCACCCTAATGGGTGGGAGATTGCAAGTTTAAATAGAGAACCTGCTTCTGGGGTCGTTAAGGAGATGGAAACTGAACAAAGAGCTACAGAGGGCAGGAGGTTTAGCCTTGCAGATGCTAAGGGCAGAAGAGTCCAGAAGAGGACAGAGCCAGTGCAAAGACTCTGAAGTGAGAACATGTCTCCCGTGCTTAAAAAATGGCAGAATGATACGTGCACCCCAATGCCTATAGCAGCTCTATTTACAACAGCAAAGACATGGAAACTACCTAAGTGCCCACCGACAGATGACTGGATAAAGAAGATGTGGTACATATATACAATGGAATATTACTCAGCCATAAAAAAGAATGAAATAATGCCATTTGCAGCAGCATGGATGGACCTAGAGATTATCATACTAAGTGAAGTAAGTCAGAAAGAGAAAGACAAATACCGTATCATATCACCTATATGTGGAATCTACAAAAAGGGTACAAATGAACTTATTTATAAAACAGAAATATATTCACAGATGTAGAAAACAACTTATGGTTACCAGGCAGTGACGGGGGGCGGGATAAACTGGGAGATTGGGATTGATATATACACACTACTACATATAAAATAGATCACTAGTACGAACCTGCTGTAGAGCACAGGGAACTCTACTCAATACTCTGTAAGGCCCTGTATGGGAACAGAACCTAAAAAAGAGTGGATACACGTATATGTATAACTGAGTCACTTTTCTGTGCACCTGACACTAACACAACATTGTACATCAGCTATAGTCCAATAAAAATTAAAAAAGAAAAAATAACTGGCAGAAAGGCCACTGTAGCTGAAGCAGAGGGAGTGAGGGGAGAGCCCGAGAGAGGAAGGCGGAGCATGTAGAGCTTCGTGGCCAGTGGGGTGAGTCTGGCTTGCACTGCTGTGGTATGGATGGCCACAGGGCTGGGGGGCCGGAGAGCAGCAGGGACATAATGTAATTTACATTTTAAAAGGACCACAAGCATGGGAGAGAGAGGGGTCAGTCAGGAGGCAGGGAACCCCGTCTAGGAGATCATTGCAGTAGCCCGGCAGCAGGGCCATGGGGGCTGGATTTAGGGTGGGTGCAGAAGAGGCGTAGTGTTTCCTGACAGACTGGATGTGGGCCACCAGGTAAGAGAGGGCTCCGGGACACTTGCAAGTCCTTGGCTGAAGGAACAGCTGAAAAGATGGGGTTGCCATCAACTGAGAGGGAAGGGTTGTTGTAGGAATAGTGTTTCAGGGGATGAAGAGGGAGCAGAGGTGGAAATCAGAAGTTGAGAATGCGTTGATATTAACGCGTCAGTAAGACAACTTCCACCAAAGTTAATACAAGGTGATGGCCGGTTTCTAGCCTGAAGACGATCAACCCCTTGAAGACTGGAACTTTGTCTTTTCTCTGACACCTAGAACAGTGACCGCTTGCAGAGTAAAAACTCAGTAAAATGTATAATGGATTGATGGATGAATAAGTGAATACTGCCCCAAATTAGCACATTAGTGAAAGAGAGTCAGATTTTAAATCTCTAGAGTTATTTTTGGCACAGGACATAAGAATGAAGAAATTTAACATTTGCAATTTATATTCGGTGGTTATTAAAATATGTTAAATATTGAAACACATAAGGTTTACTTGTATTTATTGAATAAGATTGATTTTAATTAGGAAGCTGTGGAAGGTGCATTGACTTTCAAGGAAGACTAGAAGTTTTAAATAGTTATTTATTTAATAGTCCCACAACTTGATATAAATTATATAATTTCCAATGCCTAACCATGGAGAGGATTTGATGTAATGAATTATATTTTTACAGGCTCTCATGCCTATAGCATAAGTTTACAATTTAAATTATCTAGCAACATACCTGATACAGTCCATGACCCAAAACACAATGTAAAAAGAGATAACCGCATTCGAGATATTTTCGCTTGGACAGATGATATATGCTTGTTTGTATTAGGAAATGGTATATTGTTCCCTATCTAGTTTTTCTTCCTTTTTCTGCCCGTGAAAGAATCATGACAGAAACAACCATGAAAGTCCTGTCTTGGAATTACTCTTTACACCTGTTGACAACTCACTCCTCCCGATTTCCCTGGACCTGTTATGCTGTTGCATGGCTCACGGGCAAAGCCCTGCTCAGGCATCCTACCTCTGGAAAGCCTTCCTACCGTACTGCCCTTATCATGTGTAGGAGCTGCCACAGTTTACATGTATCACTCTCTATTATATTCGCTTACTGGCATGTTTGTATCCTCCATAAGACTTTGGATTATCAAAGGCAAGAGTCATTCTTTCAAAATGTATTGCGTTCCCGGCTGTCTAGTACATGAGCAATATCTCCGTGCTAGGATGAACTCCCACCCAAAGGCACATCCTCCACACAGATTTTCAGTACTTTTTATCACGCTTCAAAGACCATATAAGATATATCTCTCACTGGCACCTCTGTTTCCAAAGATGTGCTAAGTAAGTCTTTGTAAATGTTGTTCAATTTTGGGGCCGAGGGTCAAAAAGTGATTGAGAGCCTACTTTTTGGGGGGTGGAGGGTGAAGTAGAAAAGAACAGCTTTACTGCTTTGCCAGGCAAAGGGAGCCACAAGCAGGCTCCTGCCCTGAAAAACTGTGTGTCCCAACCCGGAAGGATTTGGTGAGGAGTTCTATAGCAATGGTTCTAGGGCGGGGTTGCTGATAAGGACCAGGGTGTGTGCAGGGCCTGCGCTCCTTTAATCTGGCCTCCAGGACCTTCCCTGAGTTCCAACCGGCAGGTTCAAACAGCCGCTAACCAGGGAAGGGAGGGGATGCAGAGACAAGGGAGGGGCAGTCAGGAAACAACAGTGTAGCCTTGGGGCAGGGTCCTTGTACTACCTCAAGGGATACACAGAACACGGAAGAGGCTGTGTTTTGTTTTGTTTTGTTTTGTTTTTAACATCTTTATTGGAGTATAATTGCCTTACAATGGTGGGTTAGTTTCTGCTGTATAACAAAGTGAATCAGCTACACGTATACATATATCCCCATATCCCCTCCCGCTTGCGTCTCCCTCCCTATCCCACTCCTCTAGGTGGTCACAAAGCACTGAACTGATCTCCCTGTGCTATGCGGCATACCATATGCTAACACACATATATGGAATAATAAAAAAAAAAGTTCTGAAGAACCTGGGGGCAAGAAGGGAATAAAGACACAGACCTACTAGCGAGGCTGTGTTTTTAAACTTTTAAGCCTATGCTCTTTGAGGCGCCCCACAAGGAAAGGCCATCACGATCTTTCTGAAACTTGTCAGAAGAAACCAAAAGGGAGCCGCTCTGGAGGGAAATGTTACAGCCAGAAGGGAGCAAAGAAAGGTCACCAACAGAGTGAACTCTGGTGCTAGGTCTTAGCAAAAATGTTAGCAGAATGCATTGCCAAAGATCTCTTATCCCCTAAATCCGCTTGCGCTTTGAGGCATAGCATGTGAACTTTAATAACGATATGACTTCCGTGAGAAAAAAGTCATCTTTTGCTTTCATCCTTCTCACAGGCAGCAGCAGCGGGAGGCTACACGATGACTAGCAGAGTGTTCAAAGGAATGTCAGTCCCATCTGAGGGGGAATGCCACACGCACGCTCCATCAGAGGACTTCACTGGCAGCACATCTGGATGCAGGGAAGCCTGCAATCCCAGCAGATGTGGGCCTCAGTCAGACCCCTGCTGAACACAGGAGGAGACAGACACTGATGGGGTCCCCTCCCTTCTAAGCAGCCCTGTTAAATGGTGGCACGCCCACGGCCCTCAAGCCCTTTATAAACGTATATGTGCTGAATCTCAGTCAAGGTCACCAAACGAGAAGTCACCTACTTTAGAGAAAAAATTAGCTCCGGGCTATGCTTTAGCATCCTATGGGATGCTTTCCTAAATTTGACGTTGAATTAATAGGATCCATTTACACACCCCAAAGTAGAAAACTTAAAAGTTTCTAATTCTTATCTAGCACCAGTCTCACAACCAGACGCAAATTTAAAGCCAAACATATCTGTTTTTTTCATTTTGTGCAGAAAACAACATCAACAAAACTTCTCCAGGATGTATGAACGTAACTATGAGAGCAACTGAAATGACACTGTCCCTGACTGGTTCTTGCGCAGCCTGCACTATGATACACAGATAACACAGGTAAACAGATCACTATACATTTGACAATACTCTGCAGCTTTTATTTTTCATAAACCTAGTCTCCAAAAGTGAACAGGACCTCATCTCACTCACTCTTCCTCCCGCTGGTTTTACTCTTATCTCTGCTCTCAATCAGGTGACGAACAGAAGAAAAAGAAAACCCTTCCTATCAACAGCAGAAATATGTCATATTTGGAGGTAAATATATGCAGGTATGTATTTACACAATAAAGTACACTGAATAAACCGGTGAAGACCTCAAGGTGTCCAGACACACAGAGAATAGAAGATGAGTCTGGAGAGCGCTTATTACAGAGCAGTGCATGACATTTAGCGTTCAGAGTTTCTTTGATTACATAAATCATTATATTTATTTTGTTAATTATGAAAACAAATTGAGACTTTTATCTTCTTCCTAAGGTGTCCCAGAGAACAAGCTACTCACCCGCAGTTAGATAGAAGAGATGGAGGTGGAGGTGGGGATAGACATGGTGATGGAGGTAGAAGTAGATCCTGATAGATATGTACCTTAATTGTAGTCGTGTGTGCTCCAGGGTATTCTTTTTCTTCCAGTGTTGACCATCTCTCTATAAACTTAGATACCATGGAGTCATCATAGTCTACTATCTGAAATCCAGAGACGTTTGCACCTCCAAACTGAATTTTTAATAGGTCTCCATCGGTAAATCCCTGGACAGAGAACATATTTATGTCATGCTTTCTATTAAGAACCAAATAGAACTTAACGTTAAGCAAATAGCTCTATACATTGTGGTTTTACAAATTTCAAAGAACTCATGAGGGAGATAAAAAGCCTATAGTAAATGTTTCATGTATTTTAACGGCCAATATTCTTCCCCAGCACCTAGCCTCATCCTGGTCATAGCGGGTCCTTAATCAATGATTGTTTACTGGTCATACTTACATAAAAGTTCTCTGTATTATTGAGAAATCTTCCAAGGATAAGAACTGGGTCTTATTTACTGTATTTACAACAAAGCACCACCAGATACTTAAACATTAAGCTACATCTCCAAGAGCTACAACATTGTGTGATGGTTATTTCTATTTAAATTGTCCACTCTCTCAGGTGATATCAAAACCTTGTAAATGAGAAGGGAAAGTACCAAATGCTTTGTCATTATTGGAGAACGATTACGTATTTTCATTTTAAGCATGAAACTTAGTTTCTATAAAATGTATTAAATTTTAAAAAGCCACTTCTACTGCATTGTTAGAATGAATTCAGTCATTACTAAAACTATCCTAGAGTGTTTCCGCTGCCATAAAGTACATCTCAGTTTGGGAGTACATTCTCTGAAAGATGAAATCACAATTAGAAGAATTGGAAATATTTTGACCTAAATATGAGAGCCTTTTCTTTGTTGTTGATATTAAAAATATAGTTTAATATTATTTGTGTGGAGAAGAATAATTACGCTGTTATTGGCTTGTATTTTTTCTTTTTATCAAATAATGCAAATAGAGGAAAATGTATATAACAAAATTCATAGATTTTCTGTTCTGACCCACGCATGCCTCAGTTAAGCTGCTTCAAAACAATCAATTTCAGTCATTTTTGTTTTTCGTGTATTTACCTCTGTAATTCTGCATGACACATTTGTGTTCTTCTTTCCTAACTCACCCATGTTAGATTTTCTTCTTCAGTTTATACTCGTGCCAGATGAGTACGTAGGTCTCATAAGCAAACCATCTACCTCCTCAGCCATTTTAATGTTCGCTGTTTTCACAGTGAGAATTCTGTTTTTCAGAGCAAAGCCAAATACCGTGTTTGGATTGCACTTTCCTTCTTGAATAGTATTTTATTCTAATGTTGTTGACTGCTTCATTGTTTTCACTACTAGAGCTTTCTCTTTCTTATTTTTTCTCCAGTTGCTCCATGTAAAACTTTTCATGTTTATATGGGTAAAAGTTTTTTCAATTAAAATATTGAAACATATCAAGTCATCTCTCTTTTCCCCTGCCTCCTGGAGCCTTCCACCTTAACGCTGCAATCTCAATGGTTCCTCTTTCATCTGCTCTGCAATTGTTCTCCTGAAATGCCCCTTCCCCTCTTTTCTGAGTAGCTTCTCTGTATCCTCCATCACTTTTCTCTCCTGTTTTACCCCTTTCTTCAGCTAGAGTCCTCAGTAGTCTCCTGAGACACGTGGAGTTACCTTTTTTGAGACACTGAATGTCTGTAAATACCTTTGTTTTCTCTGACACTTGACTGGTATTTTGGCTGGGTATAGCATTTTAAGTTGAAACCCTGATAATCTGAAGGCATTGTTCTACTGACTTACTGTTTCTACTGAAAAATACAACAGCATTATTTCTAATTATTTTTTGTCTGTGACCTGCTTCATACTCCTTCCGGCTTCCCACCTGTCGTAAACTTTAAGATCTTCTATTTATCTCTGAAAGTTCATGGCGATATTTTACGAAAGAAGCCTTTTGTCTTTCATTATTGTGTGTACTCAACAGGCAGATTTATGTCATTTAGCACCGGAAATTTTTCTGAATGTTTCTCTGATAATTTCCTTCCCCTGTTTTCACTATGTCTGTTTAGAAGGTTCATTAATAAGACATTGCAACCGCTAGATTAAACGTCTGAGTCCCTCAGTTTTCTCCACATACACCGTTTTTTTATTGTATTGTCATTTTGCCACATAATCTGGAAGATTTTCTCAACTTTACCTTCAAACTCATGTAATTTTACTAGTTATTCTACGAAAAAGAAGTTAACTTCCCAGAGCTCTTTCTTGTTCCTTGAATTTTTTTTTATAGCAGCCTTTTCTCCTCTTTATGGATAACATTTTATCTTATTTCTCTGAAGATATTCTTACAGTTTGAAGCATTTTTCTCCTGATTCCTGCCTGCCTTGTTTCTGTGTACTTGTTTATTTGTATTACATCCCTCATGGCAAAGACTTTTTTCTCAAAAGTCTGGTAATGCTTGGCTGTCTAAGAGGAAGATGCCAAAACATTTCTTGGAATTTCTATGTGCACGGGCAGGGCTGGTTGATGAGTGAGCCTCACTGTAAGGCAGAGTCAGGAGGGCGGATTGCAGGGCTTTTTGTCTGATTCTGAAGGGCTGAAGAAATGAGAATTGGATCCCTTATGACCGCTTCCTCATCCTTTATCCCCTTTAATGACGTATCAGGAACTGGACTACAGCCTGTGTTTGGGGAGCCTAATCAAGCATTCAGCAATTTCTGAAGAAATAAGTCACTAACAATATCTGAGGATTTTTCTATCTTTTACAGCCACTTCCTTTAACACTCATTAGCCACTGGACATGGAAGAAGGGACATTCTCAATCAAGACTTTGGAAGATGAAAGCCCTTCAACTTTGGATGGCATTCTCCAATTTTAAATGTCACTGAAATTTTCAAGCGCCCTAGAGATTCTCAGAAACTGCAGCCCTCTACAGATTCTTTGAATTTACTGATTCACTAGAAATTCCATATGGCGAGGATACCAAGTATTCAGAGAAGGAAAAACACAACTTGAATTCAGATAAAATGTTATGTAGATTTCTCCCTATAGCAGCATGACAGCAGCAAGAACTTGCTTTTATTTTTGAACCTTTTTACGCTGGTCAACACATGTTTCCTTTTTCACAGCATCTAATATCAACTCTCAAATTATTGATGACCTCCTTCTGCCATTATTTCTCAATGTCCCAATATAACCTTCTCCATCTGGACATTTTTAAAGATCACAGCTTTCGGTGTGGCTCTGTGCTGTTCATCGATGGCACAGGTCACACAGGGACTGATGGCCAGGCTGTTCCCTGCACAGAATGTGGTTCTGGAAAGCCTGATCACACAGCTTCACTTATTTTAACTCTCGCTGCTCTGGTCGGGACTCATTTAGGATCTATAAGCCATATTATACGGGTAAGTTCTAAAATATTATTATAGCGATGAGCCATTTCATTGCCAAACAGAAATTTTATCTTGAACAACCAACTTCTCCCAATATATGTAGGTCCGAGGTTGAATATTCTTTATCACTGGTGCCACTTTCTAGTGAAAACAATATTTATCACTTGTAAGGCTGCGGGGTTTTTAAATCTCTCCATGACTATTGGAAATAATGTCTTGTGACATAACAATCTAACACTCCACAAGCGACGTCGTAAATCCTCATCTGTATAAACAGGACATTTTCACAGTCCTGTAATGCTACTGAGAACACACTCATTCTCTGCTTTTGCCGCTCTTTTAATCACCTTTTTTTCTGAGGCTGGGGAGACGGAGCCCTCAATTACACAGAATCATACTTGTTTAAAGAACGTAAACCTTTGCAGCAGGGGAGCCTCAAGCTCGCGTTAATGCCGATCTAAAAACTATTTCGAAAACAGAAATTTCTAGTGGTAGTTCTAAATTGACTTTGATCATACTTAAGAAGGGAGATACAGTTAATCACGGGACTGTTTCAGTATAATCTTAATTTGAGGGAATCTCAGTGGAAAAGTGATCAGCTATTCAATTTTCATTGTGTTGCTTATATAGTAAGTAGGAAATCAGACATAAATAATACACAATATATAAGTATTCTGGGTATTTCCAGGCTTTATTTTGCACCAAGACATATTCTCACAAATGTGCATTTCAAATATTATAGATACTAAGAACTTTAAAGAAATGGGCAAAGGGTAAAGTTTATGAATTACGGTGACAGTGAGAAACATGGGGAAATTTGGACACTTAAATTTTATATCTTTTTGAAAATTTTCCCTTAGTTAAAATACTCCTTTAACACAAAGTATAAGCTTGTCAAATACTGCTCTATAATTTCTCACATCATTTATAACAATAGGAAATTGATTAGAAAATATGAAATGGAAAGTAAATCTAAAGTGTAAGAAATTCAGAAAAATATTGCCACTTCTAATTGATTGATATAATCAAAATATGTTTCTTAAAATACCACTGATAAATGCTGGCCATAAAATTTTTTTGAATTAACAGGCATCTCTATTAAAATAATAAATATCATTAATTCACCTACCAGATTTGCAATGATGTAATGGTACCCTTTAACATGTTTTCCAATGGTAATAACCTAATAAAGATAAAGAAACAAATGTAAGTAATGTAAATGTAAAAGTACTTCTGTTATGACCTGATTCAGAAAATAAATTTTATCTACTTTGTCTCTTGATAGTCTACAATGAGTCATATTTGATAAAATATAATTATCAAATTCAGATAATATTTCTCTCAGAAAAAAGTAACCATACATTTTAGTGCTTTATAAATATTATCTTTCAAGAAGTCAATAACTAAACAAAAGTGATTACCTTGGTTTCGTTAATAGTGAAAATAAGGTTTCAATATTTTAAGAAATGTGAAATCAAAAACGTGTTGAATCCCTAATAAGTCATAATTTTATTCCTACAAAAGCTATTGTTTTTCTTTTCAGTGAAACATAGACAGCTGAACCCAGCATCTGGGATTTTATATTCACAATCTACATTCAAAGATAAACACAGAGTTTATAGCAGTACATGGGTCTTAAAAGAATATTAATAAGCATATAACAGAATTGTTATATAGATCTATAAAATAAAATTCCAATCTTAAGAATCTTGAAATACTTATAGTCTAGTTCAAATGAACACGGTTATTTCTGGTTTAAGGCAGCAAAATGTCAGAGAAGCTAATTTCTCTCCACAAATCTAAGTCAAAAATCATGGCACAAGTAGTCATTTGGCAATGCTCCCAACAGTTTTGGACATTATTGCATCAACTGGACTCTTCACTGATCTCTATCACTTATAAAGGGAAGTAGGTAAAATGGACATGCTGCAGTCCTGGTACTGAGATACTCAAATGTAATTTCTATTTTTAAGAAAATAGTCACACTAACGGAAAGCATTAACTGTTATTAAAAATGGAAAAGGTTAGATCCCCTCCCTTACTGAACTGTTTTGGTGGCTTCCCGTTGCTTTTATTAGCGTAATGTACGAAATCCTTCACATACTGTGAAGTTCAGGCCCACCTTCTCACTCTCTATACTAGAGCCACGTGGCCCTCTTTTTGTTTCTTGGTGCAAAAAGAGCTTCTTTCCATCACCTCAGGGCTTTCATAGATCCTGTTTCCTCTGCTTGGAAAGTTCCCTCCACACCAAACCCTTTGTCTCTTAAGGCACAGTGAATCTCAGCCCGGTGTTACCTCCTAGAAGACTTCCCTCCTTCATCCCAGGCAAAGTCAGATGCTCTAAAGCACCACACTTAGTCAAAGAGCAAGGGGAGGGCCAGATCCTAGAAGGATTCCACCGTATGTCACTTTGATAGTACATGGTCACAAATTTGGAAGGGAGTTAGGCTTATCTTATCTGTTAGCTTATTTTTTTGTAACACAACTGAGTTGCCTTTTGCAAGAAAATGAATGCTCTGTGTTGAAGGGAGAATTTTGAAGAAAAGATGTCCTCCTGAATAAAAATATATTAATTAGCATCAGCTGAACTGAGACGGTCATGCCCCTCATATTTCCTACTGGCATTTGTTGATTGCGCTTATTGGTCATTCTACTTTCACAATCGTGCATGTTTTCCTTCTGGGAATTCAGAAAAAACACAGTATTAATGGTGCTACGAGAAGTAGAAGTAGTTGAGTTTAGTGTTCATTGAGAAAAAGGAGAAATATGAAGAATGGTCTAGACTTACTTCTCTCTAAGAATTAGT
Organism: Neophocaena asiaeorientalis asiaeorientalis; assembly: GCF_003031525.2. Classification (NCBI taxonomy): domain Eukaryota; kingdom Metazoa; phylum Chordata; class Mammalia; order Artiodactyla; family Phocoenidae; genus Neophocaena; species Neophocaena asiaeorientalis. The sequence continues at coordinate 3,242,473 of NW_020173335.1, forward strand.
ATCAGCCATACCATCATATCTTTGTTTTATGGAGCCGTTAGTACTGCATTTACAGTAGTAAATTTACATCAATTTCTAAGTGTTTTTGACGTCTGAGTCCTTCCCGCACCTAATTACAATTAGAAATAAGTGTCTCTAAAGTTTTATTGAATGATAAAATACTCATAGACTAACAGCATTTAATTATATTTCTAACTTTAAGCAATTATGAATATAAAGTTTCATCTCATCTCCATTCTCTTGACAGAGTGAGTAAGTCAATAGTGTTTCCTTTTCTTGAAATGTACCTCAATCCCACTTTCTGCCTGGTAAACTCTATTCCTTGAAGGCCTCCCATGATCTCCCAATCGAAATGATTTTTTCTGCAATTTTTTTTCACATAACATCCTGTTCTGTTCATTCATAGTATTACCATTACTATAATTGCATATTAATGTAACTATGAAACATCATGGCTATTCACCTTGATGGGCATGCCTGTTTTGTTTAACACTACGTCTTGGATCTCCTGCAGTGCCTGTCTGGTAAGCATTAGACACTCAGGGAAATTCACTGAACGAACAACTGGAGGAATCCAAGCCAGCCAGCCAAGTGGTACCCATGTGTGACCCATTCATACATCTTCCCACCCCTGTTAAGACAGGTACTTCCTCCTGCATGCTCTTAGACCACATTGCACTACAACTTGTAATACTGCAGTGTTTATTATGTGTGTACATTTTCCTTCCTCTTTAAACAATGAATTCAGAAGGTAAAGTCAAGACCCTTACCTTTCTTGGCATCCCTCATTCCAGATACATACAATGTCCTCAATAAATCCACACACTCACATAATACATTCAGATAAAATATATGTGCAAAATACTGTGTACATGTTGAATGGATGTCCATATGGACATTTATTTAATCACGATCATATATTTGCTACAAAAAATTTCATTCCATGAAATAATGCCATTTGGAGCAACATGGATGGACCTAGAGATTATCGTACAAAGTGAAGCAAGTCAGACAGAGAAAGACAAATATCGTATAATATCACTTATATGTGGAATCTAAAATATGACACAAATGAACGTATCTATGAAACAGAAACAGACTCACAGAGAACAGACTTATGGTTACCAAGGGGGAGAAGGGGTAGGGGAGGGAAGGATTGAGAGTTTGGGATTAGCAGTTGCAAACTATTGTATAAAGAATGGATAAACAACAAGGTCCTACTGTATATCATAGGGAACTATATTCAATATCCTGTGATAAATCATAATGGAAAAGAATATATATATGTGTGTCTGCATATATATATTTATATATATATATCTGAGTCACTTTGCAGTACAGTAGAAATTAACACAACATTGTAAATCAACTATGCTCCAATAAAATAAATTTTTTAAAAATTCCATTCCACTCATGCAGCTTAATATTATCAAAACAAGCAACCCAATCTAAAAATGGGCAGAAGACCTAAATAGACATTTCTCCAAAGAAGACATACAGATGGCCATGAGGCACGTGAAAAGATGCTCACCATTGTTAATTATCAGAGAAATGCAAATCAAAACTACAATGAGATATCACCTCACACCGATCAGAATGGCCATCATCAAAAAATCCACAAACAATAAATGCTGGAGAGGGTGTGGAGAAAAGGGAGCCCTCCTACACTGTTGGTGGGAATATAAGTTGGTGCAGCCACTATGGAGAACAGTATGGAGGTTCCTTAAAAAACTAAAAATAGAGCTACCATATGATCCTGCAATCCCACTTCTGGTTATATATCAGGAGAAAATCATGGTCCAAAAGGATACATGCACCCCAATGTTCACTGCAGCGCTGTTTACAATAGCCAAGACATGGAAACAACCTAAATGTCCATTGACTACAGGAATGGGTAAAGAACATGTGGCACATATATACAATGGAATATTACTCAGCCATTAAAAAAGAATGAAATAATGCCATTTGTAGCAACGTGGACAGACCTAGAGATTGTCATACTGAGTGAAGTAAGTCAGATAGAGAAACAGAAATATGGTATGATATCCCTTATAAGTGGAGTCTAAACAGAAACGATACAAATGAACTTCCAAAACAGAAACAGACTTAGAGAACGAATTTATGGTTACCATGGGGGAAGGAATAGTTAGGGAGATTGGGATTGACATGTACACATTGTTATAAAACAAACAAACAGAGATGAAGAATGCAATAACTGAAGAATACACTAGAAGGAATCAATAACAGAATAACTGAGGCAGAAGAACGAATAAGATAGCTGGAAGACAAAATGGTGGAAATAACTGACAAGAAGAATATAGAAAAAAGAATGAAAAGAACTGAAGACAATCTCAGACACCACTGGGACAACACTAAATGCACCAACATTTGAATTATAGGGGTCCCAGAAGAAGAAGAGAAAAAGAAACGGTCTGAGAAAATATTTGAAGAGATTATACTTGAAAACTTCCCTAACATGGTTAAGGAAATAGTCACCCAAGTCCAGGAAGCACAGAGAGTCCCATACAGGACAAACCCTAGGAAAAACACACCAAGACACATTAATCAAACTATCAAAAATTAGATTCAAAAAACATATATTAAAAGTAGCAAGGGAAAAATAACATACAAAGGAGTCCCCATAAGGTTATCAGCTGATTTTTCAGTGGAAACTCTGCAGGCCAGAAGGGAGTGGCAGGATATAAAGTGACAAAAGAGAAAAATCTAAAACCAAGATTATTCTACCCATCAAGGATCTCATTCAGATTCAACGGAGAAGTCAAAAGCTTTTCAGACAAGCAAAAGCTAAGAGAATTCAGCACCACCAAACCAGCTTTACAACAAATGCTAAAGAAACTTTTCTAAGCAGGAAACACAAGAGAAGAAAAAGACCCACAAAAACAAACCCAAAACAATTAAGAAAACGGTAATAGGAATATACATGCCGATAATACCCTTGAATGTGAATAGATTAAATGCTCCAACCAAAAGACACAAACTGGCTGAATGGATACAAAAACATGACCCATATATGTGCTGTCTACAAGAGACCCACTTCAGACCTAAGGACACATACAGACTGAAAGTGAAGGATGGAAAAAGATATTTCATGCAAATCGAAATCAAAAGAAAGCTGGAGTAGTAATACTCCTATCAGATAAAATAGACCTTAAATAAAGACTATTACAAGTCTCAACATAGGAGCACTCAACATAGGAGCACCTCAATACATAAGGTAAATGCTAACAACCATGAAAGGAGAAATTGACAGTAACACAATAATAGTAGGGGACTTTAACACCCCACTTTCACCAATGGACAGACCATCCAAACAGAAAATAAGTAAGGAAACACAAGCGTTAAATGACACAACAGACCAGACAGATCTAATTGATATTTATAGAACATTCCACTCAAAAGTGGCAGAATACACTTTTACCTCAAGTTCACATGGAACATTCTCCAGGATACATCACATCTTGGGTCACAAATCAAGCCTCAGAAAATTTAAGAAAACTGAAACTGTATCAAGCATCTTTTCTGACCACAACTCTATGAGATTGGAAATCAATTACAGGAAAAAAACTGTAAAAAACACAAATACATAGAGGCTAAACAGTGTGCTACTAAATAACCAAGAGATCACTGAAGATATTAAAAGATACATAGAAACAAATGACAATGAAAACACGATGACCCAAAACTTATGGGATGCAGCAAAAGCAGTTCTAATAGAGAAGTTTATAGCAATACACTCTCACCTCAAGAAACAAGAAAAATCTCAAATAAACAATCTAAACCTACACTTAAAACAACTAGAGAAAGAAGAACAAAGAAAACCCAAAGTCAGTAGAAGGAAAGAAATAATAAAGATAAAAGCTGGTTCTTTGAGAAGATAAACAAAATTGATAAACCATTAGCCAGACTCATCAAGAAAAAAAGGGAGAAGACTCAAATCAACAGAATTAGAAATGAAAAAGGAGAAATCACAACTGACACTGCAGAAATACAAAGGATTATAAGAGACTACTACAAACAACCATATGCCAATAAAATAGACAACCACAAAGAAATGGACAAATTCTTCGAAAGGTACAATTTTCCAAGACTGAACCAGGAAGAATTAGAAAATATAAACAGCCCTGTCACAAGTAATATAATTGAAACCATAATTAAAAATCTTCCAACAAACAAAAGTCCAGGACCAGATGGCTTCAGAGGCGAATTCTATTGAACATTTACAGAAGAGTTAAAACCGATCCTTCTCAAACTCTACCAAAAATTTCAGAGGGAGAAACAATCCTAAATTCATTCAATGAAGCCACCATTACCCTGATACCAAAACCAGAAAAAGATATCACAAAAAATGAAAATTAAAAACCAATATCATTGATGAATATAGATGCAAAAATCCTGAACAAAATACTAGCAACCAGAATCCAACAGCACATTAAAAGGATCATACACCATGATCAAGTGGGATTTAGCCCAGGGATGCAAGGATTCTTCAATATACACAAATCAATCAATGTGATACACCATATTAACAAATTGAAGGATAAAAACCATACGATCACCTCAATAGATGCAGAGTAAGCTTTTCACAAAATTCAACACCAATTTATGATAAAAATTCTTCAGAAAGTGGGCAGAGAGGGGACCTACCTCCACATAATAAAGGCCGTATACAACAAACCCACAGCAAGCATCATACTCAATGGTGATAAACTGAAAGCATTTCCACTAAGATTAGGAATAAGACAAGGATATCCACTCTCACTGCTCTTATTCAACATAGTTTTGGAAGTACTAGCCACAGCAATCAGAGAAGAAAAAGAAATAAAATAATACAAATTGGAAAAGAAGAAGTATAATTGTCACTGTTTGCAGATGACATGATACTATACATAGAAAATCCTAAAGATGCCACCAGAAAACTACTAGAACTAATCAATGAATTTGGTAAGGTTGCAGGATACAAACTTAATGCACAGAAATCTCTGGCATTCCTATACACCAACAATGAAAAATCAAAAAGAGAAATTAAGGAAACACTCCCATTTACCATTGCAACAGAAAGAATAAAATACCTAGGAATAAACTTGCTGAAGGAGGCAAAAAGACTTGTACTCAGAAAAGTATAAGACACTGTTGAAAGAAATCAAAGATGACATAAACAGATGGAGAGATATACCATGTTCTTGGATTGGAAGAATCAATATTGTGAAAATGACAATACTACCCAAAGCAATCTACAGATTCAATGCCGTCCCTACCAAACTAACAATGGCATTCTCACAGAATTAGAACAAAGAATTTTATAATTCATATGGAAACACAAAAGACCCCAAATAGCCAAACCAATCTTGAGAAAGAAAAACAGAGCTGGAGGAATCAGGCTCCCTGACTTCAGACTATACCACAAAGCTACAGTAATCAAGACAGTATGGTACTGGCAAAAAAACAGAAATATAGATCAATGGAACAGGATAGAAAGCCCAGAGATAAACCCATGCACGTATGGTCACCTAATTTCTGACAAAGGAGACGAGAACATACAATGGAGAAAAGACAGCCTCTTCAATAAGTGGTGCTGAGAAAACTGGACAGTTACATGTAAAAGAATGAAATTAGAAGACTCCTTAACACCATACACAAAAATAAACTCCAAATGGATTAAAGAATTAAATGTAAGACCAGACACTATAAAACTCTTAGAGGAAAACATAGGAAGAACACTCTTTGACATAAACCACAGCAAGATCTTTTTTAACCCACCTCCTAGAGTAATGGAAATAAAAACAAAAAATAAACAAATGGGACTTAATTAAACTTAAAAGCTTTTGCAGAGCAAAGGAACCTATAAACAAGACAAAAAGACAACCCTCAGAATGGGACAAAATATTTGCAAAGGAAACAACAGACAAAGGGTTATTCTCCAAAATATACAAAGCAGCTCATGGAGCTCAATATCAAAAAACAAATAATCCAGTTAAAAAATGGGTGGAAGGGCTTCCCTGGTGGTGCAGTGGTTGAGAGTCCGCCTGCCGATGCAGGGGACACGGGTTCGTGCCCCGGTCCGGGAAGATCCCATATGCCACAGAGCGGCTGGGCCCATGAGCCACGGCCGCTGAGCCTGCGCGTCCGGAGCCTGTGCTCCGCAACGGGAGAGGCCACAACAGTGAAAGGCCCGCGTACCACAAAACAAAAACAAACAAACAAGAAAGAAACCAAAAAAAAAACCAAAAAATGGGTGGAAGACCTGAATAGACATTTCACTAAGGAAGACATACAGATGGCCAAGAGGCACATCAAAAGATGCTCAACATCACTAATTATTAGAGAACTGCAAATCAAAACTACAATGAGGTATCACCTCATGCCAGTGAGAATGGCCATTATCAAAAAATTTACAAACAATAAATGCTGGAGAGGGTGTGGAGAAAAGGGAACCCTCCTGCACTGTTGGTGGGAATGTAAATTGATACAGCCACTATGGAGAACAGTATGGAAATTCCTTAAAAAACTAAAAATAGAACTACCATATGACCCAGCAATCCCACTACTGGGCATATATGCTGAGAAAACCATAATTCAAAAAGAGTCATGTATTACAATGCTCATTGCAGCTCTATTTACAATAGCCAGGACATGGAAGCAACCTAAGTGTCCATCGACAGATGAATGGACAAAGATGTGGCACATATATACAATGGAATATTACTCAGCCATGAAAGAAGTGAAATTGAGTTATTTGTAGAGAGGTGGATTGACCTAGAGTCTGTCATACAGAGTGAAGTAAGTCAGAAAGAGAAAAACAAATACTGTATGCTGACACATATATATGGAATCTTAAAAAAAAAAAAAATGGTACTGATGAACCTAGTTGCAGGGCAGAAATAAAGAGGTAGACCTAGAGAATGGACTTGATGACATGGGGTGGGAGGGTGAAGCTGGGTCAAAATGAGAGTAGCATCGACATATATGACCGAATGTAAAATATTTAGCTAGTGGGAAGCAGCTGCATAGCACAAGGAGATCAGCTCAGTGCTTTGTGACCACCTAGAGGGGTGGGATAGGGAGGGTGGGAGGGTGATGCAATAGGGAGGGGATATGGGGACACGTGTAGGCATATGGCTGATTCGCTTTGTTGTACAACAGAAACTAACACAGTATTGTGAAGCAATTATACTCCATTAAAGATCTATTAAAAAAAATAAAATGGATAACCAACAAAGACCTACTGTATAGTACAGGGAACTCTGCTCAGTGTTATGTAACAACCTAAATGGGAAAATTATTTGAAAAATAATAGATACATGTATATACATAACTGAATCACTTTGCTGTACACCTGAAACTATCACAACATTTTTAATCAACTATACTCCAATATAAAATAAAAAGTTTTAAAAAAAAGATTAAAAAAAATTCCATTCCATATGGTCCCAGTTTCTTTTGTAGTTTCTCTCTTCTAGTTTCGGAAATAATTATTTTCATATAGGCTTTCAGCAACTTGTATTATTATGAGTCATGAATACCTAAATTTTTAAAACAAAGACTAACAAGTATTATCAAAATTCAGTTTTAATGGGAACCTCCTCTGAAATTCAAATGAGTTGTTAGACTCACATTTGAACAGAGGCCTTCGGGTTAAAAGCAATCCCAGCTTCCTCTCCGGAGACAAGAATCAAGACTGTTCTACTGAAATGTTGACCTCTCTGATATAAAACATTTAGTTTGTTGTTATAACAAGCTAGTTTTATTCAGTTATTCAATATTTCATGAGAGATCCATTTTGTGTATCTTAGGCCCTGTATTATTCTATAACAATTAAGGGTTCATCAAGGTTTATGTTTGCAAAATGCTTTGTTTTACAGATTAGTGAATCTAATTTTCTCCTCAAAGCCTAAGAAGGGCCAAGATATGCATACTTAATTGTGTATTTTCCTCCAATCCTATATTATTCCAAGGAATAATTTTATATACATACATTTGTGTATGTAAGTGACATACATAAACGTATAACATATATATATAATTATTCCAAGGAAAATATTATAAACGTATACTGTCAGCTGGAAAAGAAGCAGAAACCAGTGGAGGAGACCTTAGGCAGTAAATCCTGATGCTTTTTAGCACCAGCTCTGGTCACCTACCCTACCTGCATAACATAGTGGATTTTATTTCTATCGTGTGGAAATCACTGCATGGCCGTCCCATCCTGAAAGATCTTAAAAGGAAGCAAGGTGATGTGGTGAGCACAGATATCTCTGATATCATATTATTCTTTAAAATAATGCAAATTAATACATCTAGTTTACTTTTCAAGCAGCAAGGACTGCATATATCACTCCTACATATTTTATTTTCATAGAGTAATAGTTTCACAGTGACACAAAACCTACTTACTTAGGAGGGAAAAAATTACTTCTTGGAAAAATAAATACATGCTTTTTCTGAAGACCGAAATCCACTCAGACAACAATCCAGGTTTAGCACACCACACTATATCCTAATGTTTGAAGTACTCCACGTCTTGCCAAAGAATCCATGAATTACTCACTTTTCCCTTAGGACCCAGACTTATTTTCACTTCGTGCCTGCCCATTTCTTTCTCTCTTAACAGCTCAAAAGAACTGAATTTTAAATTTCCACTTCAAAATATCAAAATTTAGGACAACACGATAGACCACACGATCAGGACCTGTATATTGCATACAGGTAATGGTTCGTGTGACGTGCCAGCACTACTGGGGACGCCCTGCTCTTGCTAAGTGAAGCCAGGGGCAAGGTCACCGCTGATCCTTGCCGGGTCCTCCACGGGCCCTGGGGAAACAACCTGCTGCTCAAGCACCGCCCCGAAACGCTCCCTGCAAACGCCGAGGCTGCACGCACGCGCTCGACTGGGCGCCCTAGGAAACAGGCAGGAGCCCACCTGGTCCACGATGTCGTTGACTTTGTCCCGCTCACAGTCCAGGATGACCCGCCGCTCCTTCTTTAGCTCCAGATCCTGGAAGAGCGAGCGGTAGGTCTCATCTTTCTTGTCATTGTTGATGTTCCCCACGTTGATAGCAGTCACTTGCCACTTCTTTTCGGCAGCGGAATCCAGCACCGCCTGCAGGGTGGACAAGCCTAGGAAAGCAGAGAGACAGGGGGGCTGACGGCAAGGCTCGACTAACGGAGAAGCGTGCTGCGAAACTGACACGCATCTGGAAGGCTGCTACTTTTCTGCAACGAAGGGATGCTGACGCCTCTAAAGAGCGACAGCTACGAACCTTAGCAACACCCACTCGTTGCCACTTCGCATCAAGAGCTCTTTCCTCTACCTGGGAAAACTGTACCCCCTTCATTCGGGCTTCTCAGCTGTTTTCTTTTGGACATTACCAAAGTGTGATGTTTTAATACCTCTGGGGTTTGGGGGGTTTTGTTTGTTTGGCCACACCGTGCAGCTTGAGGGATGTTAGTTCCCCAACCAGGAACTGACCCCGTGCCCTCCGCGGTGAAAACTCCCAGTCCTAACAACTGGACCGCCAGGAAATTCCCTACCTCTGGTTTTAATGAAATCAAAGGACATCCATTCTTTCTTGTATAGAATAGAAAAAAATATTTCTTTATATATGACACACTATCATTTCACATTATTATCCTGAAGACGGTGAGTCTATTTTCAGTGAGATGAATCTAGGTGGGCTATGCGAGTCTGAAAACCAGTCATCTCTGAAGCTGCTCGATTTCCTCCTATCGTTTTCTGGTCGGCAGTTGTTGTTATTATTTTTTTTTTTCCTCAGCCTCTGTTATATCATTTTTGTTACTGGGACTAATCCTGTAGGAATTAAATGTTCACCTATTAACCACATGGTAGCAGTTAGTTTTCTCGTACACACTGGTTACACTTACTTAACTTCCCAAATGTGAGACCACTTTACTCGTCATTAGTAACTTTGTTTATAGCATCATACGACTTAGGTCATATCGAAAACTGTATTTTTGTTTTTAATTGGTCACACATTGCCTCGTATGTAGGATTGGGAGGGAAAACAACTTGGGAACATCTTTCCTAAAGTTAATGCTGCAGTTTAGCACTTGGAAAACTAGTATATAGACTTGTCTTCCATGTCACTTCAACTCTTCACAGCCAACCCAAATTCCTCATTTCTATGAATAGCTTAATGAACAACAAAAATCAAGGCTCCAAAAAGAATTCAGAACTCATCACATCATCTTCTTTATTGCAGAAAGACAAGAATATTGGACCCTTTTTACCCATAAAATCTGGGGTTTCCCTTATGTGAACACATGACTCTAGAAGCTTAATTCATGTTCTAAACTTTATTGAAATCTATTTACGACAGCAAAAAAATGCATATTCTAAATGTTGTTGAAAATTACCTGAGCCTGGAAAATATCATTAAAATTCTCATTGATTCCATATTGCCAAGCGTATATAAGATGAGCCTAGAGCACCTTGTGACCCCCCAAAGCAGGGAGCTCTCCAAAACTATCGGCCTCGTGTCAAATGACCCAGGAGCAAATTTGATGAGAATCACTTTAAACAGAGATGACGCAGTTGGAGTAGCAATAAAAATAATAACTGCAAAAGGCTTAGATACATACATTTTCTAATCCATAGATTAGTAATGACATTTAAGAAAAGTATTTGATTGCCTTTGAATGCTAAGGAGCCAAGCTATTATTTTGAAATCTGGTAAATAAAGGTAAAGAAACAAGCATTTTCCCACCTTTCCTATAAGAATTCTACTCAGGGTAATAGTTCATTAAGGGACGGGTTTTTTGGAAGAACTCCAGCTAATAAATGATGAACGAATATAGATTCAGAATCATAACCAATCTTGTAACACCTTGTGAATTAATGAATCAAGGCAAGAATCGTTAACTGCTGCTAACAAAACAAAAAGAGAGATGCGTAGAAGTTACGTGCCTTCAAATGGGGATACTCAACACCACCTATGAAATATTCATGCCAAGAAGTGAACATGAATCTCAGCAAGCATCTAGATCTAATTACCCTTTGATAACGAATATATGGCAAAGAGTAATATGTTAATCAAAGTCCAGACTGTGGGAAGCTCTACATTACCTTATAAAAGCCTAAAGAGATATGTTAACCAACTGGATATGTGGACCTCACTTTTATCCTGATTCAAACAAACTGTGAAAAAAGAAAAAAGATGATGCTAGGAATGAATTACTGTTAACTTGTCTATATATGATAATGATATTGTAGTTATATTTAAACCAAGAGAATTGTTCTTTCAAAATATAAACTGAAATATTTATGGCTGAAATAACAGGATGTCAGGTATTTATTCAAAATAATTGTCAAGGGGGGCTTCCCTGGTGGCGCAGTGGTTGAGAGTCCGCCTGCCAATGCAGGGGACACGGGTTCGAGCCCTGGTCTGGGAAGATCCCACATGCCGCAGAGCAACTAGGCCCGTGAGCCACAACTACTGAGCCTGCGCGTCTGGGGCCTGTGCTCCACAACAAGAGAGGCCGCGATAGTGAGAGGCCCGCACACCGCGATGAAGAGTGGCCCCCGCTTGCCACAACTAGAGAAAGCCCTCGCACAGAAACAAAGACCCAACACAGCCAAAATTAAAATAAATGTTTAAAAATAAATAAATAATAATAATTGTCAGGAGCAGGATAGAGATAAAGCAAGCTTCCTCTTACCCTTCACTAATAAAGCTGGCTTAAGTGTCCTTTCAGGTCTTCTTCAGGACACATTATTCTCTCCATGTTGTTATTTTAAATATTTCATCATGAAAACTGAAAATAATTTACTTTTATTTCAAACGGAAAAGTCGAACAATAAATTAAACTTGAAATGAATTTTGTGGGGTTTCTTTGGGCAAAACAACAAAATTAGTTTCCTCCATCCAGTCTTGTAACAAAAAATACAGGGTACTCAAGAATTACTCAAGGGATAACTTAAACAGAGACCACATGCCGTTGTAAAAAATCTATTAATGATAAAACTTCTTTTAAAAACTTCACAGATCACCTATGATTTCCGTTCACTGTAAGTAAATTAAATCCTTCCAGGATGCATTCCAAGTCCTTTTCCTGTTTTTCATCATCAGTGAAGACAGAACCAAAGTTGATCACCATGATCGACTCAACAGCTATCAATGTGCTTGAAAACACTTATCAAGTTTATTCAGTTTTTTTTCCAAGTAGGAAAAAACGCTAATTTTCTAAACCTTTTTCACTGTCAAAGGTCCTACTTTGCCACATTCCAGTCATGATGTGACTGTTCCTTGTCACCTCTTTAAAACAACACATCCATGGGTGGTGTTCTACACACTACATATTACCATACAGCACTTATACGTGAGCTTCCTTTCTTCTAGGTAATCAGTCATTTCGTGTTGCTTTCATTTAACTATGAACTTAACCACATACTAAGTTAAAGTTTCAAGTGGTGATGCTCTTGATATTCTGTCCTATCCTTTAACATATATAACAAGAAATGTTAAATATAAATGCCAATGTGTAAATGAATCTCAAGTGATATTTCTAAACTTAACATTTATTGGCAGTTCACCTTGTCCAAAATATGGAGAGGATACATATATAAAATCAATAAAAATGCATTTAAAGAAATAGCTGATTCAAACTCATCCATTTTATGTATCAAAAAATAACTCACAGTTGGTGTGGATTCTGTTATGAAAACTCTTAGAATTAATATTTTGTAACCTATGAAACCTAAAAAAAAAATACATCCATTTATTAAGATGCTAAACTGCCCAAGTGGTACGTAATCAGACGATGAATTTAGTTTCATCAGAAGACACTGAATATTATTCAGTTATCTCCTAAGGACAGCCGGAAATAATTCACCAACCATGGCATGATGTCTCACATTTTGAAGAGACTGCTGTCCCATGCTTATTAATCAATGTTCTCCGATTTGGTTTTTTTTTAGTAGTAGCAACTGACTCTCTCAAATACTTTCTCAACTTGATCTGCCCCTTTCCTACAACTAAGAGTTTTCTATTATGTCTGGTTAGTTTTAAATTAATAGATCATTTTAAAATTTAAAAAAACCACTGAAAATGCACATCACAAATAGTAGGGTGAAATCAAATTATTCTTACACAACACAAACTGATGCTCTTAGCCTCTTGGTAACAGATTCCAATTAGGAAAGTATTACCTCTTTCCCTTCCACACAAACTAGCCTAGAAGTATCTTTATAAATACACTCATCCCTTAATTCAGAATATAAACTTGTATGGACACTGGGAATTCTATGTAAGTATCGGTTTGTTCAAAAACATTAATAGCTGGTTATTCAACTCTAATATCTGTACCACTAAATCAGGACTTTTAAATCCTGGTTTAATTTCTTATTATTTTATTGCTTATGACAAAGAGAACTGGAGATATACCGTTGTTCATCTACAAATAGAAAAAAAAATTGGAAAATTAACTGCTCTTTCTAAGAAATATATTTAAAATATATTCTGAAAAACCTCAAGAAGGGCTTCCCTGGTGGCGCAGCGGTTGAGAGTCCGCCTGCCGTTGCAGGGGATGCGGGCTCGCGCCCCGGTCCGGGAAGATCCCACATGCCGCGGAGCGGCTGGGCCCGTGAGCCATGGCCGCTGAGCCTGCGCGTCCGGAGCCTGTGCTCCGCAACGGGAGAGGCCGCAACAGTGAGAGGCCCGCGTACCGCAAAAGAAAAAAAAAATCCTCAAGAATATGACAGGAGTATAAAATTAAGTTCTACACTCTACTAAATGCTCAGACTTCTGGATAAAATAAAGAATAGCTAAAGTACTGCTACTTACTTCTGTATTATGTTACTTCTTCGAGTGCCTCATTGTTGCTGGACTAGTTACAGCTGTACACCCTATTTATAAGCTGACACTCTCCCTAAAATTCTCTCCAAGAACCGTCAGTAGTTCACAGTCGCATCTTAAGTTACTGCTCCTAAGCCTGTGACAAAATTACAGAAAAGCCTTCAGCCCTGAAACAGGTGAAGTCTAGATGCCTTAGTTTGCACATTAATAGGTGGGATTAAAATTGACTACTGCATACAGGTATATTTCACTCAGACCACGTCTTTCTTCTTGAAAATATTTTTTGTTCCATTTAAAATTCACAGCCCTTATTCATCTTTCAGGCACAGAAATTAATATTTTATGATCACTAAATCACAGCAGCACGCCTAGGCCAGGTTAGATTAACATATATTTCCCTCACTGGCTTTCTCAGGAACATCATAAAAGCAATGTATAATCTGGAAGCATTTTTATTCTAGGCATGATGCCTTTTTTGGAACTGGAATCAATGTGCCTTTCCTTCAGGGGACAAATAGTGTGGTTCAAAGTTAAAACCAAGTTATAAAAGCATTAGTTCTGGTTTTACCAACTGTCTACAGAAATGTATGACCTTACCTTATTAACATTGACACAATAAATAAAAACCACATTTTGATTAAGTCCTGGTTCAAATGTAGTACATGTGAATCCCAAGACAAACCTATATTGAATGCATTAACATAGGCAACCCCATGACTCTGTATCTCCAATGTGTTGAAGATCCATCTACCTACTCTCCCTGCCATCTACCTCCTCTCTCTGGAACTTTTAGGAAGGGTGTTGGGTTATCCATTGAGGAGTGCCAGGCTGCTGCCACATGACTTGGATAAAGAGAAGACACCGGCATTCCTAAAGGGTCACATGGCACCAAGTGAACAGTTTCAGCAGTCCTCTCACTGGTAAACTTGAACTAGTCAAAAGCCTATACAAAGATCAGGATGCATCCATGTCTTCCCTTGTCTACAACTGGGATGTAGTCTCCTGGACTTGCTGCTCGGCCTTTGGATGGACAGTTGGAATCGGGAAAGGTTTCACTGGCAGTCCTAGTTAAAAGCAGTGCAAAGAAGAAGCATAGAAAAACTGTGTCCTTTTCATGTAGCTTGTATCCAGTGCAGAACGTTGGACAGCCATTCTCATGCTTGGGCTATTCGAAAGAACATCAATTCATTTATTTAGAAATTAAAATTTAACAGCATGTTTACCTGATCCAGACTCTCAGAAAATTAGAGATTATTAAAAACAAATCCTTACGGTCAAGGACCTGGAAAGAGTGCCATATCAAAAACAGACAAAACTCTTTGAAATTGAGGCACATGGAGACATAACTTGAAAGATCAAATCATGGAGCCTATTTTTAAGAGCACTCATAATATAGTAAGGGCACACAGATTCATTCTCAAGTCGTGTAACACAAAAACAAGGAGGTGCTTCCTTAAAGTCTAAGAGAAGTGGGTTAAGGACCATAGGGGGGAAAAAAGTTCGTGTGATAAATGTATGAATAAACGTTTTAAAATGTGATATGACAGCAAAGCTCTAACAACTGTAATTGGTAAGAAAAAATCAGAGAGCAAACACGCCGTTTCCACGAGTCAAGTAAAACATTACATAAGGGTCTCCTGCCAGTATTTTGAGTCTTACACATTTATCTCTGAAAATAGATTCGGATGAAAAGCCAGTGTGATACTCTTCATATTAAAACATGAGTATCCATTTGAAAATATCTTGAAACTGTATCCACAATGTCAGTTCTGGCTTTAATATATAATTACTTAATGTTATCACTGTAATGTTGACCTCTCCACAGATGCACCCGAACTCAAATCAATTTGCATAATTTAATGACTGGAGATTATCGCATCATTTCAATTTCATTTAATAGTCATAAAGTGTTAATAAAATCATTAAAGACGTGTCAGGTTCTTTTCACAAGTACATAAGGCCACCCATCATCATCCGAGCCATAGTGACGCTGAAGTGTGTCCCTAAAGTGAAAACACCACCTTGCACCTAGTCAAAGAGTAGAGAGAATTCACCTCTGATCCTTCAATTTAGCAAGCAAGATCCAGGTTCTAATACCTTTCACCTAGTCAAAGAGTAGAGAGAATTCACCTCTGATCCTTCAATTTAGCAAGCAAGATCCAGGTTCTAATACCATCTCAAACTTAAAATACACAGATGCTCGACTCATTCATTTATTAATGCTATTTATCGACATCAACTCTGTGCTAGCATTATGTTAAGTGCTGTATGTACAGTTAGGTGTAGTGGGTACTGCCAGGGCATTGCCTTCCTGGGCTTAGAGCCAGATCTTAAATGAAAAGAATAAAGCTTAGTCTGTGTGATTAAAACAGCCCCTAGAATATACTGGGAGCTCACTTCTTGGGTGAAAGAATGAACATCAATATTAATTACACCTTGTGGTAAGTACTATGTAGGGAAAGAAGAGATTGCTTTGAGAGAAGATAACAATATGAAATGCACCTCCGAGGGAATGTTATATAAACTAAGACCTGAAGGAGAAAAATTTCGAAGTCTGTGCAGAGATTCAAGGTGAAAGAATTTGGTGCATCTGAGAAAGTAAAAGAATATTCGTGAGATGGGTTTAGCCTAGTGAGTGAGAAAGGCAGTGGTATAAGTGGGCAGGAACCAGATACTACAACACCTTACAGTCATGTTAAGAAATTCCAGTTTTATCCTCATTATAACGAGGAGCCACTGGAGTATTTTAAGCAAAGGAGCAAGGTCGTCAGGAAAGCATTTAAAAGCATTCAAAAAATAGAGCTACCATCTGACCCTGCAATCCCACTCCTGGGCTTATACCCAGAGGAAACCATAATTTGAAAAGATACACACACTTCAATACCCATTGCAGCACTATTTACAACATGCAGGACATGGAAGCGACCTAAGTGTCCATCAACAGAAAACTGGATAAAGAGGATGTGGTACATATACACAATGGAATATTCCTCAGCCATAAAAAGGAATGAAATAATGCCATTTGCAGCAACATGGATGGACCCAGAGATTAGCATATTCAGCAAAGTAAGTCGGAAGAAGAAAGACAAATATATGCTATCACTTATATGTGGAATCTGAAAAGATGATACAAATGTACTTATTTACAAAACAGAAACAGACTCACAGACATAGAAAACAAACTTATGGTCACCAAAGGGGAAAGGTGGAGGGGAGGGATAAATTAGGAGTTTGGGATTAACATGTAACACACTACTATATATAAGAGAGATAAACAACAAGGACCTACTGTACAGCACAGGGAACTCTACTCAATACCTTGTAATAACCTATAATGGAAAAGAATCTGAAAAAGAATGGATACATGTATATTATAACTGAATCACTTTGCTGTACACCTGAAACTAACACAACATTGTAAGTCAACTATACCCCCATATAAAACAAAATTAAATTAAAAATAAATAAAAGCACTCAAAACTTCTGGCTCCTTTACGGAAAGTGGATTGAAGAGAAACAAGTACAGAAATGGAAGGATGAAGGATGAACACATGGGGCTGTCCTGGCCTGGAGTCATGACAATGACACAGAAGAGTGGCTAGAAGTAAAAGACGTTTAGATGGTAGAAATCCTATGAAGAGGAGACAAGAGTTAAGGAGGACGTAGCAGAGGGCAAGAGGAAGATGATGATAAGCCCTGTATCTCATTTATCAGAAGGATGGGCAGAGGGCCATCCAGCACACCAGAATCCGTATTTACTCTCAGCTGATCTGTGTTTGAGTTTTTCACTCCCCATGTGTATAGCAAGGCTCTCCTTGTCAGAGCAGCAGGAAAGTTGTTGACAGTCTTTCTTCTCAGTGTCTAGAGTGCTGACTGGCTTTTCCACAGAGGCTTCTCATCCTCAGGACTGGAGGCTGGGACAGGGAATCAGACACCAGGCTGGAGCATGCTAGGCTGTGACTGCTGTAGCCAATGTCTCCAGACTGATCGTGGAGAGGGCTGGCAGCTGGCTCCCGGCTTGGCCGCCCTCGCAGGTAAGCAAGGTGCCCTCTCCTGGTAGAAACAGGCTTCTGGTTTTCACTTGAACATTTAAAGCAAGTTGCTTCGTGGACAGGCTGGTATCTATTAGGTACTCTGGCAATGGTGGTTGTCAATACTTTTGAGTCTGTGGGTGGATACTCTCTCGAGAAAAATCATCTACGTTCATGGGCACAAAATGTTCATTCGATGTTACGAAGTACACAGACCCACTGAAGCTGAATCACAGACCCAGGAATGGTTAGAAATATCTGAAATTCTATGACACGTAAGTCAATCAGGTCCGCTAATACCAAACTTCACAACAAATGAAGCGGGAAACACACAGGAAGGACCCTTACCCCTGAAATAAAAACTAGTAAAATGAGCCAAGACTCTACCTAATCCAAAGCGTCTCCTCGTAAATAGCTGTAGAAGAGCTGTGACAAAGCACAGGTCTGCTGTCAAAAGACCTCAGTTCAGCTGAACCACGTGTGGGTAGCTGATGAAAAAATCAACTTCTCTGAGATTCAGGGATCTCATTCTAAAGCAGGGTTAATAACAACTGTCCCTGCCTGATAAAATCTTTGCATGTGGAAATATTTAATGTCTATACATTTCTGTAGACGTTCCTATTTAAAGATTTATTCAAATCTTACTTAAACCAGTTTTCAAGGCCGTCACTTCACTGACCCTGGACTGGGAAGACAGTCATCCTAGGGTCTTAGCTGCTGGTACCAGAAAGTGCTTTGTGCATTACAACTGAACATTCGGGCGTTGTGCGAACACAATCTATCTCTGTAAATGGTACATCCACAACGTTTTTGCTTGTTTGTTTTACTCTAAATATGTTACACAGGTTTCTAATTGCATTACTCATTTACACAGCATAATTAAGCCAAGTTACCCTTGGACTTCAACACACTTACATAGCCCTATAAAGTCACACTAAGTATCAAGTGTGGGCACTGAATGTGACCCATTACAAAGGGAGAAGGATATTGTTACTTACCTCTGTCACTGTCATAGAGGTATGCAAACTTATCCCATTGGTAGTACTCAATCAAGCTGAGAAGTGCTCCTTTGAGGTCTGGTCGCATCTGAATGACAAATGGATGGGTGCCATCTGTCGGGAAGCTGGGAGTGATGAAAGATACATGGAGCGTCCCACAGAATGACGTGATGGTGTTTACAGACTTCTTGTCATAAAATCCAAAAATTGCATATACTCCTCTTGAAAACTGGGAGCAGACTAGAAGAACAGGGGAAACAGAAAGGATAAATCATTGGAATTGGCATGCAATCACATGCATTTGCTTGAAAGTAAATGCCCTTTTGCATAAAACACAAAAGAATCAACATATTGAAAAATACAGAGAGTTGATATCAATAATTCATCAAATTTTTGAGTGCTTATTTACTTAACACCCCACTTGAGGAATTCAAAGAATTATAAAGCATTAAAAAATAATTCTGGCTACGGGACTACATGAAACTTAAAAGCTTTTCCACAGTGATAGAAACTGTCAACAAGTTTGAAAAGGCAGCCTACTGAGTGGGGGAGGAGATTTTCAAATCCTACATCTGATATGGGGTTAATATCCAATATGTACAAATAACTCGTACAACTCAACTTCGAAAACAAAAACAACCCAATTAAAAAATGGGCAGAGGACCTGAATAGACACTTTTCCCAAGAAGACATACAGATGGCCAACAGATACATGAAAAGATGCTCCACATCAATAATCATCAGGGAAATGCAAATCAAAACCGCAACGCGCTATCACCTCACACATTAGAATGGCTGTCATCCAAAAGACAACAAATAACACATGCCGGCAAGACATGGAGAATGGGGAACCCTCGTGTACTGTCGGTGGAAATGGAAATTGGTGCAGCCACTACGGAAAACATTATAGAGGTTCCTCAAAAAATTAAAAATAGAACTACCGTACAATCCAGCGACTCCACTTCTGGGTATTTTTCTGAAGAATAAAAAAACACTAATAATGTACCCCAATGTTCATAGCAGCATTACTCACAATAGCCAAGACATGGAAGCAACCTAAGTGCCCATCAACAGATGATGGGTAAAGAAGACGCAGTGTATGTACACAAGGGAATATTACTCAGGTATAAAAAGTAAAAAAGAAAAAACTCCTGGATGGACCTAAAGGACATTGTGCTAAGTGAAATCAGTCAGGTAGAGAAGGCAAGTCGTGTATGCTTTTATTTCTATGCGGATTCTAAAAAACGGACAAACAAAAAAGAATGAACATAACAAAACAGAAACGGAGTCATAAATACAGAGGACGAACAGATGGTCACCAGAGGGAAGGGGAGGGGGTGAGTGAAACAGGTGAGGGAGCTGGAGAGGGACAAACTTCCAGTTTCAGAATAAATCAGTCACGGGAATGAAACGTAGGTTGTGGGGAATACAGTCAATAATACTGTGTACGGTGACAAACAGTAACTAGACCTATCTTGGTGATCATTTTGTAATATACAGAAATAACAAATCATTATGTTGTGCCCCAGGAAATAACAGAGTGCTGCTGGTCACTTACACTTCAAAAACAATACTGATGTGTATAAAATGGATGACTAATAAGAACCTGCTGTATAAAAAAACAAATAACATAAAATTAAAAAAAAAAACCAACAAGCAAACTCATAGAAAAAGAGATCAGATCTGTAGTTATCAGAGGTGAAGGCTGGGGGAGAAGAAACTCGATGAAGGTAGTCAAAAGGTACGAAATTCCAGTTCTACGTGATAAATAAGTACTAGGGATGTAATGTACCACATGATAAATGTAATTAACACTGCTGAATGTTATATATGAGAGTAGTTAAGAAAGTAAACCCTAAGACTTCTCATCACAGAGAAAAATGTTTGAATTTTTCTTTTATTTTGTATCTATATGAGATGGATGTTCACTAAACTTATTGTGATAATCATTTCATGACGTATGTAAGTCAAATCATTATGCGTCATGCCTTAAACTTATACAGTGCTGTACGTCAATTATCACTCAATAAAACCGGAAGAAGAAAAAGAATATATACACATTCTTATTTAACAAGCCATGTAAGTATAAACATATTTTAGGACAGCCCCATAAAAAAAAATACAAGTAAAAATCATTAGTTATAAAGAACAAACTGCAATTACCTGGGATTTATACATATTCATAATAACTCATTCCTTGTATTATCTGGTATTTTTTAAAGGCTTTATCGTGCTAATAATGCTTTTATATACAAGATCGGCGCGCTCATGAAAAGTTCTAACGCTGACCAAAACCTCTTTATGAGAAGATGGATGCAGGGCTGGCACCACACACAGAAACATGTCACCCAAAAGGGACATCTCTCACCTTGAGAAACGCAGTCAAGGAGCAATTGTGTGAAGCTCAGAACTCCTACTTTTTTAATCTTTCCCACGGACTTAACTCATCCCATGTGTTCTACTCCATGCAACACAAAGAATATTATCAAAATACTTTGGCATAGAATCATCATTCTTTAAAAAAAAAAAGACAATATTTTATTTGGAAGTCCCCATCACTCCCACAATCCCTTGTTCTCTACCAGTACTTGTATTTCAGTGAAGGACCTTCTCCCAATCCCTCCGCCACAGTCAGACCATCACTAAGTCATGGTCATTCTAATACCTAAATATACTCAAAGGTGGTCCCCTTATTTCTCTCTCCATACCAACCATCCTAGTTCACTGATAGCATATACCATGTATCTTGGGCTTGCCCTGTGGCCTAGCATGGTACATGAACTCATATATTTCTTATGCTAACCCTCGAGGTAGGAAAGATTATTATTCCTAAATTACCGACAGGAAAATTGAAACATAGGGAGAGTAAGTGACTTACTCAAAGTCAGACAGCTAGTAAGAGATGCTGTATTCAAACCCAGACAGGCAGATTCAGAGTCCACACTCTTAACTAATGGATAATATTGTGTCCCTAACTCGGATTATTGGAATACCTACCCAACTTTCCTCCTTCATCCAATTATGCCCCTTCCATTCACTTCTCCACAATATAACCAGAATAATTTTTTGAAACACAAATTTGATCCTATCTCTCTGAGAAGTAAGGGTTACTTTGTCCAAGAATAATCCCTGCAATGCACAATACAGACCACACATGCCACAGCGCTTAAGACAACCAAGTCAGGTCAACCACATGTTTTGAGTTAATGAATAGCTGATATTTTTTAATCTCAAAGTTAATTTCCATCTAAAATATGAAAGTCAGCTCTCCAGTAACATAATCTAACAACCCAAAACATAATACCAGGCATCCTTGTAAATTTATTAAATCTCATTTAAAGGATAAGGCCAATACTATCATATTTCATTTTATTTTACTCACAAAAATAAATGGTCTATAGAAAAAGTAGATTTGTTTAATGAATAAGAGCATTGCTAAAATACATAGATTTGAATAGCTAATTGCAGACAATCAATAAATGATGGGTAATAATTTTTAATGACTATCGTGCGATATGAAATGAAAGGAAAGCCAGATTGGCCAGCTCTCTGAGTGGCCCTTATTCATCAGATGTTTCAATTTTCGTCTAAGTATTTATGTCTTCAACTCGCTTCTGCCTTCCTGACATAAGACGTTTCCTGGGATTTCTAGGTTATGTCTGTGTAATGGTCGACCGACATCTTTACTGACCATCTTCTGCAGAACAGACTAACATGGCTCAGGAAACAGCTGTACGTATTTCTTTACGTTTATCTAATACTTTAACATAAAGCAAAGATGAGATTCCCGACTTTTATTCATATTTATGTTTTTGTCCTCGTCTGAGGACAGATGTTGAGAACCACCTTTAATGTGTTTGACTCTGCTCATTCCTGACTTACATGAAAAATCCCTTTCACTGTTCAAACCCTTCTGGGCAAACTCCGCCGTGATTTCTTATTTTATGCACGGATGTATGCATCCTGACGTGCATATCTTAAATCTTAAGCTTGTTCAGAAATTGTTGACTCCATAGGACGTATAAAAATGAGAAGTTGCTCTAAAATTCTCTCTGGGTCTGTTTTATTTCATTTCCTGCAAAGTGTTGGCATGTCGTCTAAAAACTATAGGGATGTCAGGCAATATGATTTATGAATGAGACCTCCACATCCATCCTCAGTGAAATCGCCCGGTAAAGGAAGCCACTGTTTGAATACACAGTCTGAATAAGAAGCCATATCTTTCGTTTCCCATTTGTTCTAGACTCTGGAGTGAGCTGTCAAGGGGCCTCCTGGCTGTCGTGACCATCTGGAAACACCTGGCATTGGCCCAAGCATGGGCACGAGATGCACAAGACTTCATCAGAAATGACAATTCACCTAACGCAGAAGGCACCTTTTTGCATGCAGTTCAGCTAATTCTCCAATGACCATAATTGTGGAACCATGGCCATCCCCTCCTGACTATCCCAGCCACCTCTCAGCCTTTTCCCCTTGCCGTTTATCTCATCAGGGCACATATTCAATTGTCCACTTGCCTACAGTTTCTATTTTCCTAGATATCCGTCTCTGTGTCGCTTTACCACGCACACAATGAACAGCCATTTGGTCGGCATTGCTCACCTCCCCTGACCTCATGTCTGTCATTCTCCCTGTCCCCCCAAATGATAAGGATATCACTGCGTTTACACCCAGGACTCAGTCAGAATGCTGACCTGAGCTAAGGTGTTTTGCTTACCCAGTTTGCAGTGACCATCTCAGGATGAAAATCTGAGCGTTGTATTCCTAACACTCCATCCCCCAAGTATCAGCGGGTTCGCGTGCTAATACTGACCTTCTCCCCAATACAGCACAGATACAAGACCCTACTGACCTGAGACACAAGAACATTAGTTCTCTACTTTGAAACGACTCCTCCTTTAATTAGAAATGAAATTACTCTTTTTCATCTCTACCTTATTCTCCAGCAATACTCCAAAATTCAAAGTCATTTCCCTAACTTATATCCATCCTCAAAGAAGGAAGATTTACTGTCACTAACACTATCAATATTCAAATGATGTGTCATAGCTCTGGAAACAGTTTCAAAAGACAACTTTCTAAAATGAGTTAGATAATATCCCACCCCATATATCGTCACCTTGTTCTGTGTCACCTCTGGGGGCAGAGAGAAGGAGGAGAAAGCTCTCAGTTTCCCCTCTAGATTCATGGCCCTATGAAACACTATTAGAAATTTCTGAATGATGATGCTAATTAGTATTAGATTTGCATGCATGTCTTAAAACTCTAAGCTAAATGTAAGGCTGTTCTCACTGAGTACGACTTTAATTAACTATTTAATATCAACTTTGAGAAACTCAGCAAAGGCAGGTCCCTTTAAAAGATACTTTAGGGCAAACAGCAGAAATGACCATCTCCTGGGTGTAGACAACTGGTTGATTACTCCACGTTTTATTACAGGCCCAGGTGATAAAAGCCAATAACAACGCTGATGTGGTGCATCCAAGTCACATCTTTTTCTCTTGGGTCATTCTGCTTATTGGTGCTGCTAAGGTAGCATACTCCATACAGTCTGGAGAACCTTGCATGGTTATTTAGTAGAAAGAGAGAAGAACAGAGCCTGATGTATTTTTGTTTAACATTTTTTTATGTTTAGAAGTTGCCATTCACTGCTGTGAAACCCACAGTCTGCTTCATAAGCAGGAATGGCGCTTTGCAGTTTGTGCAAAGTCTTGTGAAAGCTTCATCACCAAGCAAACCTGAGCTCAAAATTTGGAGACCAAAGAAAATCTCTCTCGTCTTTCATCACACAACTTCTGGCATTATCTCCTTGTAAACAGTGACCCCAATTTTACTACTGAAATCTCCCTTAAGATCCCCTAGTCACTAAACCTAATAATTTTTTCTCAGATCTAGCTTTCTTGGCCTCTTTGAATTTATTAATCAAAAACTTGATTCTGTGTTTCCATACAATATTTAAAATTATTTGTTCTCGTTCTATGAAAAACGCCATGGGTATTTTGACAGATATTGCACTGAACCTACAGATTGCCTTGGGTAGTATGTTCATTTTAACAATATTAATTCTTCCAGTCCAAGAACACGATGTATCTTTCCATCTGTTTGTGTTGACTTCAATTTCTTTCATCAGTGTCATATAGTTTTTTGTGTACAGGTCTTTGACCTCCCTGGGTAGGTTTATTCTTAGGTATTTTATTCTTTTTGATGTGCTGGGTCTCAACATCACTAATCGTCAGGGAAATGCAGATCAAAACCACCATGAGATATCACCTCACACCTGTCAGAATGGCTCTCATTAAAAAGAATGCAAATAACAGGTATTGTTGAGGACGTGGAGAAAAGGGGACCCTCATACACTGTGGGTAAGAGTGTAAATTGGTGCAGCTGCTGTGGAAAACAACACGGAAGCTTCTCAAAAAAACTAAAAATAGAACTACCATATGATCCAGCAATTGCACTCCTATGTATATATTCAAAAAAAAAAACCAAACAAACAAAAACACTCATTCAAAAAGATACGTGCACCTTGTTCATAGCAGCACTACTCACAATTGCCAATATATGGAAGCAACTTAAGCGTCCATCAACAGATGAACGGATAAAGAAGCTGTGGTACATATATACAACGGGACATTACTCAGCCATAAAAAAATGAAATGTTGCCATTTGAAGCAACATAAATGGAATTGGAGGGCATTATGCTAAGTGAAATAAGTCAGACAGAGAAAGAGAAATACTGTATAATATCACTTATAGTGGAATCTAAAAATACAACAAACTAGTGAATGTAACAAAAAAGAAAGCGGCTCACAGATATAGAGAACAAACTAGTGTTTACCAGTGAGGAGAGGGGATGGTGGAGTAGCAATACAGGGGCAGGGGATTAAGAGGTACAAACTACTAGGTATAAAATAAACTACAGAGGATATTTTGTACAACATGGGAACTATAGCAAATATTCCATAATAACGACAAGTGGAGTATAACCTTAAAAAATTGTCAACGACTGTATTGTACTCCTGTAACTTATATAATACGTCCATCAACTGTACTTCAATTAAAAGAAAACTATCTGGCCAAAAAGAATAAAAAACAACTTGCTTCTAGAAATGCTCTCTCTTTCCACTGCTACTAGCAGTGCTCTCGTCCAATTCCTTCTCCACATGGCTACCAAGTAAAATGATATCACCTTGGTGCCCTTGCTCTCTCTATAATTACCTTCCACTCTTTTTCCCCCTATATCCCAAATTAAATCTATCCTTAGAGGTCTCATCCCTTTAAACAAGGTTAAGTTCAACTTTTTATGCATGCTTCCCAAACCTTCATATCACCTCTGTTGTCTCCCTTTATCTATTTATTTACTGAGCAACGTATACTGTAAACATTCAGCATGACAAGCACGGGGTTAAGTTTAGAAAATGCCACAGGATAGATATAGTACATTCTCTTTTTTAAAGTATAGTTGATTTACAATATTAGATTGCTTTCAGGTGTATAACATAGTGGTTCAACATGTTTATAGATTGTACTCCATGTAAAGTTATAAAACAATTGCTATATTTCCTTGAGCAGTACAATATATCCTTATTGCTTGTTTACTTTATACATAGTAGTTTGTGTCTCTTAATCCCACACACCCATCTTGGCTTCCACCCTTCCCTCTCCCCACTGGTAATCACTAGTTTGTTCTCTAAAACTGTGAGTCTGTTTCCATCTTATAATATGCATTCATTTGTTTTATCTTTTGGATTCCAAATATAAGTGATAACATACAGTATTTACCTTTCTCTGGCTGACTCATTTCACTAAACATAGTACCCTCTAGGTCCATCCATGTTGCTGCAAATGGCAATATTCCATCTTTTTTACGGCTGAGTAGTATTCCATTGTGCGTGTATATCTGTATCTCTCTCTATTCTGATATATAGATATATATACACCACTTCGTATTTATCCATTTGTCTGTTGATGGACACTTAGGATGCTTCCATATACTGGCTATTGTAAATAATGCTGCTATGAACATTGGGGTTCATCTATCTTTTCAAATTAGTGTTTTCGTTTTCTTTGGATATATACCCAGGAGTGGATCATATGGTAGCTCTATTTTTAGTATTTTGAGGACCCTCCATACTGTTCTCCATAGTGGCTGCAGCAATTTACATTCCCACCAACAGTGCAAGAGGGTTCTCTTTTCTCCACATCTTCACCAACATTTGTTATTTGTAGACTTTTCAAAGACAGACATCCTGGCAGGTGTGAGGTGATATCTTATTGTGGTTTGACTTGCATTTCCCCATTGATTAGTGATGTTAAACATCATTTCATGTGTCTATTGGCCATCTGTATGTCTTCTTCTGTATGTCTTCTGCCCATTTTATAAGGAGGTTGTTTGTTTTTTTGAGTTGTATGAGTTGTTTATATATTTTGGATATTAACCCCTATTCAGTCATATCATTTGCAAATATTTTCTCCCATTCTGTGTGTTGTCTTTTCATTTTGTTGATGGTTTATTTTGATGTGCAAAAGCATTTAAGTTTAATTAGGTCCCATTTGTTTATCTTTCCTATTGTTTCCTTTGCCTTGGAAGACAGATCCAAAAAATTATTGCTACTATTTGCATTAAAGATGTTCTGCCTATGTTTTTCTTCAAGGAGTTTTATGGTTTCAGGTATTGCAGTTTAACCTTTAATCCATTTGGGGTTTATTTTTGTATATGGCGTAACTTTTCTAATTTAATTCTTTTACATGTAGCTGTCCAGTTTTCCCAGCACCACTTATTGAAGAGACTGTCTATTCTCCATTGTATATTTCTGCCTTCTTTGTCATAGGTTAATTGACCATAGGTATGTGGGTTTATTGCTGGGCTCTCAACTCTGTTCCACTGATATACGGATCTGTTTTTGTGCAAGTACCATGCTGTTTTGGTTACTGTAGCTTTGTAGTATAGTCTGACATCAGGAAGCGTGATACCTCGAGCTTTGTTCTTTTTTTCTCAAGATTGCTTTGGCACTAGGGGTCTTCCAGATAAATTTTAGGACAATTTGCTCTAGTTTTCTAAAATATGACATGGGTATTTTGCTTGGGATTGCATTAAGTCTGTAGATTGCTTTGGATAGCATGGACATTTTAACAATATTAATTCTTGTAATCCAAGAGCAAGAAATATCTTTCCATTTCTTTGTATCATCTTCAATTTCCTTCATCAATGTTTTATAGTTTTCAGAGTATAGATCTTTCACCTCCTTGGTTAAGTTTATTCCTAAGTTTTTGAGGTTTTTTTTGATGTGATTTCAGTGGGATTGTGTTCATGCTTTCTCTTTCTGATAGTTCATTGCCAGTGTATAGATAAGCAACATATGTCTGTATATTAATCTTGTATCCTGCAGTTTTAATGAATTCATTTATTAGTTCTCATAGTGTTGGGGTGGAGACTTTAGGGTATTCTACATATAGTATTATATCATTTGCAAACAGAGACAGTTTTACTTCTTCCCTTCCCAATTGGATGCCTTTTATTTCTTTTTTTATCTGATTGCTGTGGCTAGGACTTCCAATACTATGTTAAGTAGAAGTAGTGAGAATGGGCATCTTTGTCTTGTTCCTGATTTTAGAGGAAAAGCTCTCAGTATTTCGCTGTTGAGTATGATGCTAGCTGTGCGTCTGTCATAAATGGCCTTTATTATGTTAAGATATGTTCTCTCTAACCCATTTGGATGAAAGTTTTTATTATGAATAGATGTTGAATTTTGTCAAATGCTTTTCCTGTGTCTATTGAAATGAACATGTGATTTTTATCCTTTATTTTGTTAAGGTGGTGTATCACATTGATTGATTTCTGGATATTAAACCATTCTTACATCCCTGGAATAAATTCCACATGATCATAGTGTATGGTCTTTTTTTATATATTGTTTAAGTGTGGTTTGCTAATATTTTGTTCAGGATTTTTACATCTATATTCATTAGAGACGTTGGCCTGTAATTTTTTTTGTAGTGTTTTTGTCTGGTTTTAGTATCAGGGTAAATTAATGGTGACCTCATAGAATGAATTTGGGAGTGCTCCATCCTCTTGAATTTTTTGTAGTAGTTTGAAATAGATAGGTATTAGCTTTTCTTTATATATTTGGTAGAATTCCCACTGTGAAGCCATTTAGTCCTGGACTTTTGTTGGCCTGGAGTATTTTTTTAACTACAAATTCAATTTCACTACTAGTGATCAGTCTGTGTAGGTTACCTATTTCTTCCTGATTCAGTCTTGGAAGATTGCATGTTTCTAGAAATTTGCCCGTTTCTTCTATGTTGTCCAATTTGTTGGCATATAACTGTACAGAGTATTCTCAGGGTTTTTTGTATCTCTGTGATATTAGCTGCTATTTCTCCTCTTTCATTTCTTATTTTGTTTACTTTGGTGCTCTTTTTCTCTTCATGACCCAGGCTAAAGGCTTATTAATTTTGTATATCTGAAAAAGAAAACAAAAACAAACAAACAAAAACTCTTTGATTCATTTCTAGTGTTTGCTTTTTTTTTGTCTCTATTTCATTTATTTCCTGTCTGATCTTTATTATTTCCTCCCTTATTCTGACTTTGGGCATTTATTGCTCTTCTTTTTGTAATTCCTTTAGATGGTAGATTAGGTTGTTTATTTGAGATTTTTCTTGTTTCTTAAATTAGGCCTACATCACTATAAACTTCCCTCTTAGAAATGCTTTCACTGCATACCCTAGATTTTGTGATGTGTTTACATTTTCATTTGCCTCAAGGTATTTTCTGATCTCCTTTGATTTCTCCATTGATCCATTGATTTTTTTTTTTTTGGTGGTACGCGGGCCTCTCACTGTTGTGGCCTCTCCCACTGCAGAGCACAGGCTCCGGACACGCAGGCTCAGCAGCCATGGCTCAAGGGCCCAGCCGCTCCGTGGCACGTGGGATCCTCCTGGACCGGGGCACGAACCTGTGTCCCCTGCATTGGCAGGCGGACTCCCAACCACTGTGCCACCAGGGAAGCCCAGTAGGTATATTTCTGATGTGTCTGTGGGAGGAGTTGATCTCCACGTCCTCCCACCCCTTCTGCCATCTTGATCTCAACCTCATATAGTACAGCCTTAGCTGGAGTTGACAGCTTAACTTCAACCCCTCACCCTCCCGTGCCACCCACTGGAGAACTTCTAACTCTATATCATTCCAACTAATTCCATACAAAAAGGAAATAAAACCCTGAAAACATTATCCTACAAACCATGTCTTCGTATTGATTTTTTTTTTCCTTTCTGCTCATGGCACCATAACACTTGCCATCACTGATTTTTGATATTTCAGAATAATTAATTCATTACTGCCCTTGTCCTGATCATGGAGTCTATAGCCATCTCTGTTTTGTGCTATGACACTCATTCCACATTAATCACGTGTTTTTAAGAACCTCCAAGGTTACTGTTCTGGGTATGGGGAGACAGCTTTTAAGCGTGCCAGGTAAGGTCTCTACTTATATGCAGCTTGTGTGGTACACTTCTTAAGTGTCTCTTGCACCCGTGCCTTCATTTTCTTTCTCTTGGTTTCTTCCCCACTTCCTCTATCACCTTCCTGCAATTCATGCTCTTGTTGTACGAGTCTTCCTGAAACACCACATAAAAGGCGTTCTTCCAGGATCATCTTCAAACTGTTTTCCTTCTTTTTTTTACATTCTATCTCTTAATGGTCTCATCTTAAAGGCCAAATTCCATTTTCCTGTGCAAATGTTTCCCAAACCTGAACCACTACAATTGTCTCCCTTTATCTATTTATTTACTGAGAAAAGATATACTGTAAATGTACTGTATATTATTATGTAGCAAGTATACTACATATACTGTGTGTGTATATAGTACAAATACATACTGTAAATATACTGCATATGATTAATTTTTTTTTAATGCATTTACTTATTTATTTTTGGCTGCTTTGGGTCTTCGTTGCTGAGCGTGGGCTTTCTCTCGTTGCGGTGAGCAGGGGCTACTCTTTGTTGCAGTGTGTGGGCTCTAGGCACGCGGGCTCAGTAGTTGTGGCTCATGGGCTCTAGAGCGCAGGCTCAGTAGTTGTAGTGCACAGGCTTCGTTGCTCCACGGCATATGGGATTTTCCCGGACCAGGGCTCAAACCTGTGTCCCCTGCATTGGCAGGCGGATTCTCAACTACTGCAAGGAAGCCCCTATGATTAATTTTTAAATCATGTATTTTAATGATCATTTCATATTTATTTCTTTGCTAATATGATTTTTAATTATAATGATTAATTCTTTTAACACCTCAAGTGTGAGTTTTCTAGAACAAAAAAAGAAACAGGGGAAAGAAATGCATAAAATATCACAGTTTTACATTGTTTAAAATCCTATAACTTTGATCTCAAATGTTAAATATCATAGAAAAGTTATTATTCTGTATCCAAGGATCTTGGGCTTTGACCTTAGATGGAGCAGTTGTAGTAGTGAAAACTGACAATAACCAGGGGTTGGATCCTGCTTTGCTGTTATCCAGTTTGACTCACTTGGGCAAGTTACATATTTCACTCTGTCTCAGCTCAGCCAACTGTAAAGGAAGATAATAATGTTACCCACCTATTTAATTTGGGATGGGGCTGCATGAAAGAAAAAATAAGCTCCAACAGTGCCCTTGAACTCTGGGCTAACTGAAAGCAGAGAACGAAGTGTTATTTATCTCTAACTGCATAGCCTGTCCCGTATTTGGCACAGATGAGGTACTTGGCAAATGTCATGTAATAAAACAGCAATTCTTCCAAGAAAAGTATCCTTCTTACCATCAACCAAATATGATTTTCCCTGAATCGTATCACCATCAGCACTCTGCCCTTACCTCCGTTATGGCGTGAAACACAGTATATTTGAGTGTGTGTATGTGGCGGGGGGCAGGGTCGGTGATCTGTGAGCTTCTTGAGAGTAGTGGTCAGTGTGAGAACAGGGTAAGAACACCCGACGCAGAAGCCCAGCTCCATCCTTCTCTAGTCACCCAGTGGAAGAGACACTGAGCCTGTGCCCGAGGTCCCTCATCTAGTGAATGAGGATGTTGATTCCTATCCTGCCTTCCTTGCAGGGATTCTTGAAAGTTTAAATTCGATAATACAGCGAGAAGTGCTGGGCAAAATATAAATCATTAAATAAATAGGTTAATGACAACAAATCCAACCATAATGATTTGTGTATCCTCTGCAATACCCAATTCAGGAATTCTCACAATTATGTTATCAGATATTTGTTGAATGAATGTATGATCTCAACTAACTGTATAACAAAGATATAAAACAGTTTTTATAATGAAATTTCATTTCTGGGGTATTTCTGAAACACTGGGGTATTTATGAAATCATAACAATATTTTCTTCCTCAACCATCAGACTGCAAGAAATTTAGCCTATCATTTCCTATAACAGGAAAAAAAAAACACCACAAGTATGAGTGTGAGAAGACAATCTTTGGAATCTTTGTGAAATTTAATTATTTTAAACTTTCAAAATACATTTTATATGTGAAGAAGTTCTACCAAGTGAGGTGATGTTACCAGCCTGAAAAAATACGTAGTGCAGGATACAACTAAAAATGTAGACGAAAGAAGTGAACTTCTTTGTCTTGGACAGACATCCAGTAACATATTTTGCACTTGAAAATATCCTCAGGGATTCTCACAATCTCGAATTTCTTACTTATATAATGCAATGGAATTGTTCAAGCCTGAAAACTTATCGTAAGCAACATTTAATCCTTAAAAAAATGCAACTGTTGGAACATATGGGATTTGGAACATTTGGTTTCCATATAAAAATTTGGGAGGATGTGAAAAACAGAACTGTCATTCTCTCATTCTTGGAAAATGTAAGTAAATCAATACCCCGTTCTCATAATGAAATGCAGTAAAACTATATACTCTCTATTAGAGGCTATTATTTAAAAGTTTACATATCTACTGAGGCACCTTCTTTTCCCAACAAGTGACAGACGGATTCCACTCTCAGCATCTCTCCTAAAACGCTCCTCTCCTTAAAAGCCGACCCTCTGCTCGTCCACTCCTGTCTCCCAGAGGCCAGCACAGTTCCTGGCAAAGACGCGCAGTTTGCAGGGAGTGCCTGAAACACTCACTGATTCAAAGGCAATGCGAAGAATAATAAACACGCACCACGACATCTTCGATAAATCACCTTGCTGACGACTCCCCCTAGAGCCCTGCCACAAATCGTTACTGAGAGATCACTTCTCCTTTGCATGCATTTTTTATCCCATTTTTCCTACAGATACCAAATGGGATGCAGCAGCCTCACTCAGTAACAGAGAACTAGGAAGTTGTGATAACACATTTTTCTTCCCCTCTAACAAACATTTACCTTTCCTGACCTGCGTGCCATGTTTGCTGAATGGGGTGAAATGTCACAAGTTTACTGCTGTAGCCCACATTATATGCCGCTTGAAAGAAAGCTATAAGATTTATTCTGGCTTCATCCATCGTCTTGAGAAAGCGGACAACAGGAGAACTGGCAGCTATAGGCAATAACTCGCAAGTGGATTTTAACGATGGGCTCTGGACGCGTAAATGGAAGAGAATCACCTCTGCTTAGGTAACACGCTGTTTCACAAAAGGTAGTACCATTCTTCAACCCCTGGACGTGTATATCCTCCTCATAAATACACATAGTTCTATCCTCTGAAAGTCCTTGCCTGACTTAAGCTCTGGGTAAGTTATGGGCACTGCATGCCCTGATCCGACTTGAGTGTGGTGGGTAAAGGGTGCCAGCCGCAATGTCTGGAGGCCTGGCTTCCAAATCCAGTGATGACACCAGCCAGCTCTGTGCTTCTGGAAGACTGCAGCTGTCAAACGTCTCGGTGCCCTCAGAGGTCTTCTGGAGCTCAAACTTGGGCCCGTGTGGCCAAACTTCAAAGAGGGAAATTATACAACATGTCAGGTGATGTGCGTTTATTACTCATTACATCCTTACTCGTGGAAAATGAGTGTGGGAGATGCAATACATTTTCTCAGACGGATTCTACCATTTTCTGCATGTTTCATTAGTCGTTTTCCTTTTTCTCTTCCTTCTTTTTAAAGTTTTCTCCTTTCCACTTGTCAGCTTTCCTCTTCTTTTTACTTTTTTTAACTTTTCTACTTCATGTTTATCTGTACGTTTAGCGTACCAGGGACATCCTCAGCTCCACAGCCACTCTTGATCGTGATGGTTGAAAAAATTCTACTACCTGATTGCAATTTAAATTGTACAAAATCGAAGGACCTTATTTTTACCAGATACAGACTTGATGATATTTCAGCGCAAATAAACACGTTGACTTTTGTGATCAAAACCTATGTTTAAAAATATGATTGAAAAATAATTGAATATAAACACTTCTTAAAAATTGAAAATTTTTTTAATTGAAAAATGAGAAGATTTCTACTTAATTTTTTTGAGTCACGTGACAAAAAATGCCTGCGCTTTATCGTCTTATTTGTCTGCACGCTCTCACATTGGATCTGATACCCCTCTTGGCTGTGAATGGCTCAGAGTTTCTGAGGCTTTCATGAACATTCTCGCTCAGCTTATTTGTTGGTAAGCAACAGGATTTCTACCTATAATGCCTCAGCACTTATGCATTAACCCATGTACGTTTATAGTAAGTCCCCTACGTACGACCGAGTTCCGTTCCGAGAGCACGTTCATAAGTCCAATTTGTTCGTAAATCCAACCAAGTTAGCCTAGGTACCCAACTAACACAGTCGGCTATCTAGTACTGTACTGGAATAGGTTTACAATACTTTTCACACAAATAATACACAAAAAACAACACGAAAAATAGAAACATTTTTAATCTTACAGGACAGCACCTTGAAAAGTACAGCAGTACAGCACAACAGTGGCATCCAGGGCTGGCATCGAGTGAACAGGCAGGAAGAGTTACTGACTGGAGGAGGGAGAATAGGTGGGAGATGGTAGAGCTGAAGAATCGTCAGCAACAGGAGACGGAGGGCAAGCTGCAATGTCACTCACACCTGACGCTGATGGCACAGGTTCTGGTTCCTTGCTGGATTCAATTCTGTCTACCCTCTTGAAAAAACGATCCAGTGATGTCTGGGTAGTAGCTCTTTTTTTCTCATCATAGATAACATGGTAGCCCTGGATTGCATGCGGAACAGATGCTGCGACCTTCGTGAACCGTTCTACCTTCAGGTCCTGTGCCTCAAAAACTAACAGTGCCTCCTCAAATAAAGAAAATCCCCTGCCATTTCCTGCGTCGTGAATCTCTTCGGTTCTTCAGTTACTTCTTCTTCCTCTCGGCTCTCTTCATCCTTTCTCTGGGCCCCCAATTCCTGGCACTTTTTACCAGTACCAGCTACATCACCGCTGCTTTTACACTTGCTTCCAGACATCCTGATCTTGAAATAAAGATACTGTGCTACTGTACTGTATACAGTCCTGTGCAGTAAAGTACACAAAGGCACAACCACTTGTAGAGGATGCATGCACGTGACAATGTACGCCAGACACGTGAACTAACTTACGTGACTGGACGTGCAAACGCACGTTCACATCTTTGAAAGTTCTCAACTTGAAGGTTCGTATGTAGGGAACTTACTGTATTAGAAGAGGAAACATTTTGGAACATCATATAATGAGCAATTTTATAAATGTACTAAGAAACACTCTGAAAATCCCCACAGTGCTAAGTCTCTGGAGGAATTAACGTCCGCACAGTGGACTCACTTTCAGTGCATTGGTCCTGGCACAATTAGGACCTAGGCCTTGGTGAGTAAGCATGGCATTTGGCTCTGATGGTGTGCAAAGGGTCTACCTGCTTCACTGATACACCCCCATCGATAAGAGGAACAAGGATAGAGATGATGGTGTGAAGAGTTCCCTCGAGAAAGGATTAGTAACTTACTGATGTTCTGGCCCTCCGATTTCTCTTTTTTTAACTTTTATTTTATATTGGACTACGGCTGATTTACAGTGTTGGGTTAGTTTCAGGTGCACAGCAAAGTGAATCAGTTATACATACATAGGTATCTATTCTTTTACAAATCTTTTCCCCGTAAGGTTATTACAGAGTATTGAGCAGAGTTCCCAGGGCTATACAGTAGGTCCTTGTTGGTTATCTTTTTAAAATGTAGCAGTGTGTGGATGTCAATCCCAAACTCCCAATCTATCCATTTATCTTAATAACATAAATGAAATGTGTGTAACTCAAAACCAGCAAGAATAAACTCACACAAATTTGAAAAGTATATTCATTAAAAGGTTATCATTTCCCTTCACTCTCTACGTTTCCCAGAAGCAGCCCCTGCTGGAAGCCATTTGGCTGGTACACGTCCACACTTGTAGTTCCAATTAGAGTTTATTTTGTTTGTTTGTTTCAGTTTGTTTTTGATTAATGAGATCAAAGGGCAACTGTCTTGTGACTTGCTTTGACATTTGACAGAGAAATTGCCGTGCTGGTAGAGACTTGGTTCATTCTTTTAAACCACTATTTAGTATTCCCTGGCTTGGATGTACCATCATTTCATTAACATTCCCTAACTTGGTATACATAGACTGTCATGAATTTTCGCTACTGCAAACAAGCCTGCAGCAAACATGTCAGTACGTGCAACTTTGTGCACTTGTGCTAGTATTTCTGCAGAACAGACTATTAAAATTGGAAATGCTTGCTTGAAGGTAATACTGGGTAAAATGTTCTTGCTATCAAATTATCACCCAAATATAGTGTACCAATTCACACCCCATCAAAATAAGATCAATTCCTTTTTTTTTTTCTTTTTGGTGTTCTTCACTCAGAGTGGATATGTTTCACCTTTTAACTTTTACTAACGGAATGCATAAAAATAGCATTTCATTGTCGCTTTAATAGTGACAACTTATATTTTTGTACACTTGTGGTAGAAGGCATGACTCAAGGTTTTTTTTCATGTATTAACTCTCTGAAAATTCAGAATATCCTAATGTATCCTCATTTTACAGATGACAAAACTTGAAAATAAGTAATTTTCTAAGATAACACCTCTAGAAAATGATAGAGGGGGTGTCAAACCCAAGCAGCCTGACCTCAGAGCTTGTACTTTTAGCCAATGTACTTCTTACTGGTAAACAGAAAAATGTGGGTTTCCATCATTATTTGTAAGAAAGTGCATCTATTTTTATATTTTCCTTTCTTAACTATTCCTATATTTTGCACATTTTTTCCTATTAGCTTGCCATTTAAATTTTATGTTTAATCCTCTTTATATGTTAAGTTCATAGTTTTTCTTCCTTTTCCTTTCATCTTTCACTTTGTTTATAATGACATTTGTAACCAAATTCTCAGTCTTTTCTTTGATGACTCCTAGATTTTGTGTCTTGTGTAGTAAGGATTTCTCATCCTAAGATTTTTCAAAATATTTTTTATCTTTGATTTCATAATTATCCTTTTTATAATAAATTCTTCTAATATGAATATCTGGATTTTATACAAGGGAGAACTCCAACTTTGTTTCCACATAAATATTCAATTTTCCAAACTCTTTAATTTAATCATTTATTTCCTCTTAATTTTAATTTTTTGTCATTTTATTTTTGTTTGAATTTTATT
This sequence comes from Neophocaena asiaeorientalis asiaeorientalis, assembly GCF_003031525.2. Taxonomy (NCBI): domain Eukaryota; kingdom Metazoa; phylum Chordata; class Mammalia; order Artiodactyla; family Phocoenidae; genus Neophocaena; species Neophocaena asiaeorientalis. The sequence goes on from NW_020173335.1 coordinate 3,279,924, forward strand.
TATTTTTTTTATACAGCAGGTTCTTATTAGTCAACCATTTTATACATATTAGTGTATACATGTCAATCCCAATCTCCCAGTTCATCCCACAACCACCACCCCCAGCTGCTTTCCCCCCTTGGTGTCCATACGCTTGTTATCTACTTTTATCATACTCTAAGCTTCTCTATGTGCTGAGGTCCATTTCTGAAGACAAAAACACATGTTTTAATTATGATACCTTTTTGGAAATTACTATCGCTTTCAATGTTATTTTGCAAAGCTTTCCTACCTATTGATTTATATTTTTTTTTCCCAAATTTTGGTTAGGCTTGGATTGAAATGCAAATTAACTGGCAAAGATGAACATTTAAAACATTAACTTTGGGCTTCCCTGGTGGCGCAGTGGTTGAGAGTCCGCCTGCCAATGCAGGGGATGCGGGTTCTTGCCCCGGTCTGGGAAGATCCCACATGCCGCGGAGTGGCTGGGCCCGTGAGCCATGGCCGCTGGGCCTGTAAGATGAACATTTAAAACATTAACTTTATAGCCAACCTCAAGTGACTCAGAACTGTTTATGCTTTTCAGTAAAGTTTTACAGTTTTATTCATACCTTACATACTTCCTATTAGGTTTATCCCTAGTTACTTTGTAACTTTATTATCACTATTGTTCTCAGAATTTTGTTCTTCATAGTTTATATTTTAGGTATTACTAGTGGCCTGAAAAATCTATTGACTTTAAAACGACACCTTTATATCTAGTGATATTATTGAACTCTCTAAACAAAAGTTCTGTGAGCTTTTGTTTGATTCTCTTGGATTCTTCTATGTGGAAAAAACATTTTGGGGTAAAAATTTTACTCAACTCACCTTTGGGCCATTCTACTTGGAGAAATCATTTCTCCTTAGTTTGTATTTCTATTATATTTCTTAAAATAATAATAAATTGAAAAGTATACCATTAATCAGGTTTCCATGCAATGAAAATTGAGTGAGAATTTGAATAACTATCTGGTATATTTGATCAATGTATATAATTAAACTCTTTTATACAGTCCATAATTCTTCCTTTCCCATAATATAATGGCTTTATAAAAGCCTCTATTTTGTGTGAATAACTGTTTCACCTTTCCACTTCACTTTACTGTATGGTCCATAGAGAATGAAAAAAACTTGGAGGAAATATAATGCAAGTTACATAGCATCAATATTTAGTCATTATCAATATGGTTCTATAGTTATCCATACCTTAGTCCCAGCACACCATAGGTGCAACAAGGCAAAGGAAAAAATAATTGGCCAAGCAATAAATCTCCACTAGTAAAGGCCAGAAGATGAAGTAAAACTATTCAGAGGGATGAAAGGAAGTGGACAACAAATGAAGAGCTGAGAAGAGGCATTTTGGAAGAGAGCACGAGAGCTCAGTGTAAGTTAGTGTGGCCATAACTATTTAATTTCTATGAAAGATGAAGCTGAAAAATAGAAATGGTAGCTAACTGCAAGGAAAATATTAATATTGTACATATCTTGTGCTTTACAGCATAAGTTATTTCAGCTGTATATGATTACTGAAAACAGGCACATATGAATTCAGTTAGTCTTCATCTCAAAGATATCTCAATGAGTGGATGCCTTGCTCTAGAGCACATGTGCAACTCTGTACCTAAATCACAGCATAAACAGAAGACTGGCAGTTTTTAGGTGGCTAAATTGAATGCAAATGGTGAAAACACAAAGCAGAAGCAAAAATCTCTACTGAAATGTGAACTACTCAGTTTGTCTGCTGGTCTTTTCCAGAGCTCCTGGAGAGTGACCAGACCCCTAGCGGATTATGCTGGGGAAGCAAACAAGCTTGGGAGAACAGAACTCCTCCAATAGTTTCTCAAGGAACCAAAGAGTATGTTCTGCGTTCAGAACGTGTCAAAAACAAAGCTACAGTGTATTCATACTTCAGTAAGGATGACAATGGCTCTTTCATCAATGGGAACAGTACAAAGTAAGTATTAGCACCAAACTGAAGAAAACTAAGGCATACCCTCTGAACCAGTATATACACAAACCCGCTAGCCTATGCCTGTGAAATTGTTCTTTCGGGGGTATTACCGGCAGAGAGCAATGATGTATGCAGCCAAGGCTGGTGTTTTATGAACGCTAGTCTTACAGAGCATCGAAGACGATATGAATATTGATGAAGCAGCTACACATGTACGTAAATATAACTTTCTTTTACCCAACACACTTCATGCTCTCAGAGAATCACAAACAGGCATAGGAACAAATGCAATCACATGCTAATTTCATAAAACGTGGCCAAATTATCTGCAAAATTATATAGTATTTTTCATAAAATGAAATTTCCCTTAAGGTAAATTGCTATACGGTGTGTTATCATTACATCATTCTATAACCAGAATCTACACTTTAATTGTGGCAAAAAGGAAAAGCTTGGAAATAAGTACAGTGAGCCTGATCTCTCTTTGAAGTAATAGCTAAAACTTAGCCAAAATATGAAATGCCAGGAACTCTTCTTAGGGATGACTCTACCAAGTCATTTAATCCTCCCAACAACCAACAACTGACAGGCAGTGAAGTTAAGCTTCCCAAGTTCATACAGCCAGTGGTTGTGGAGCCAGAACGTGAGCCCAAATTGTTTGAAACTGAACAGAAAATGTCACTCAAGAAACCTTGGGAGGGTTTGTAAATAAGTTCATTTGTATCATTTTTTTCTTAGATTCCACATATAAGTGATATCACATGATATCTGTCTTTGTCTGACTTACTTCACTTTGTATGATAATCTCTAGGTCCATTCATGTTGCTGCAAGTGACATTATTTCATTCTTGTTTATGGCTGAGTAATATTCCATTGTATATATGTACCTCATCTTCTTTATCCATTCCTCTGTCAATGGACATTTTAGTTGCTTCCATCTCCTGGCTACTGTAAATAGTGCTGCTATGAACATTGGGGTTGCATGTATCTTTTCAAACTATAGCTTTCTCCAGATATATGCCCAAGAGTGGGATTGCTGGATCATATGGTAATTCTATTTTTAGTCTTTTAAGGAACCTCCACACCGTTCTCTATAGTGGCTGCACCAATTTACATTCCCACCAACAGCAGTGTAGGAGGGTTCCTTTTCCTCCACACCACAGAAAGAGACTCACAGACACAGCAAACAAACTTATGGTTACCAAAGGGGAGAAGGGGGTTAAATTAGGAGTTGGGGGGTCACAGATACACACTACTATATATAAAATAGAAAACCAGGACCTACTGTATAGCACAGGGAACTCTACTCAATATCTTGTAATAACCTATAAGGGAAAAGAATCTGAAAAAGAATATATATATAGCTGAATCACTGTGCTGTACAACTGAAACTAACACGACATTGTAAATCAACTATACTTAAATTTTAAAAATTTAATTAGGGACTTCCCAGGTGGTCCAGTGGCTGAGACTCCGTGCTCCCAATGCAGGCAGCCCGGGTTCGATCCCTGGTCAGGGAACTAGATCCCACATGCTGCAACTAAGAGTTCACATGCCGCAACTAAAGATCCCACACGCGTCAGTGAAGATCCCACATGCCGCAACTAAGACCCGGCACAGCCAAATAAATAAATAAATGTTCTTTAAAAA
>NW_020173335.1:3284141-3284756 GCF_003031525.2 Neophocaena asiaeorientalis asiaeorientalis
GTGATATCACATGATATCTGTCTTTGTCTGACTTACTTCACTTTGTATGATAATCTCTAGGTCCATTCATGTTGCTGCAAGTGACATTATTTCATTCTTGTTTATGGCTGAGTAATATTCCATTGTATATATGTACCTCATCTTCTTTATCCATTCCTCTGTCAATGGACATTTTAGTTGCTTCCATCTCCTGGCTACTGTAAATAGTGCTGCTATGAACATTGGGGTTGCATGTATCTTTTCAAACTATAGCTTTCTCCAGATATATGCCCAAGAGTGGGATTGCTGGATCATATGGTAATTCTATTTTTAGTCTTTTAAGGAACCTCCACACCGTTCTCTATAGTGGCTGCACCAATTTACATTCCCACCAACAGCAGTGTAGGAGGGTTCCTTTTCCTCCACACCACAGAAAGAGACTCACAGACACAGCAAACAAACTTATGGTTACCAAAGGGGAGAAGGGGGTTAAATTAGGAGTTGGGGGGTCACAGATACACACTACTATATATAAAATAGAAAACCAGGACCTACTGTATAGCACAGGGAACTCTACTCAATATCTTGTAATAACCTATAAGGGAAAAGAATCTGAAAAAGAATATATATATAGCT
>NW_020173335.1:3284923-3312528 GCF_003031525.2 Neophocaena asiaeorientalis asiaeorientalis
AAAAAAAATTAATTAATTAACTAATTACTTTAAAAAAAAAAAAAGAAACCTTGGGAAACAGCGCAGTAGATGAGAAAATGAATTCCAGAGTCGTGACAGATACTTCAAGTGAAACAGATACTAGGGAAAACAATCTCTCCAGCCTTTTACTTAAAGGAAACAGCGCAGTAGATGAGAAAATGAATTCCAGAGTCGTGACAGATACTTCAAGTGAAACAGATACTAGGGAAAACAATCTCTCCAGCCTTTTACTTAAAGCTATATTCTAATACATATCTTAATATAAGGATCTAGTGTGTGTGTGTGTGTGTGTGTGTGTGTGTGTATGCGTGCAGGCACATACTTACAGGCTGTCCTTTAATATGTTTCCAGACAGAAATCTACCACCTAGAAACTTTATCTATAGATATTTATATTTTTTGTAGCTTCTACCTTTACCGTAACTTTTCTGTGAACAAGACCCAAGAAAACAATTCTAGGGTCATAAAGTAAGTGAAGATACATATTTATCTATGAATTTAGCTACATATCCAGGGCTTTTAAAAAATCTTGTATCTTACTATTATTTCCTTAACTATTTCTACAACCAGCACAAAATGAAATGGGGTATGGCAGGAACCTGCCTAATGTAATCCCCATATCCACATCAAATAATTAGGCAAAGTCTTATGAATTTGATACCTCTAGATAACTGTAACCTGTGATTTAATATTTGTAAATACAACATAATGCTTAGGGCACTGACATGCCTGTAGAGGCTTTCTTTACATTCATCAATGCTCAGGTACTAAAACCCAAGCCATTTTTTTATTATATTAAGTCCTTATTTGTTTATGTCCACATTACTCTGGAAAATGCCTAAAGGGCATATTTAAGTTATATTTTTTAAAAAGAGTCTATGTTCAGGTAGACCTTTTTTCTTTACGACAGTTTTTAGAACATTCATAAGCAGAATGACTTGATTATAAATCAAATTTGATTGGTCAAAGCAGAGTTCCACTTTACTTTCTGCCCCTTCACACCTGGAATAGCAATGAAGCTGCAGAGAAAGGTAAACGTCAAAAACAAATAAATATTGAAATTGGAGTAGAAGACTTTTCATCATTCCACCCCCAAACTAGCAAGGCTCAATTTTGCTTCTGTATCTGTTCGATGTTCCAGTTATCACACCAATATACCCCAAACAGCCAATCAAAATGAAAAGACACAAATTTACTCAAAACATCCCAAAGTATCATATGGGGTGAAGAAATGGGAGGCCCCGTGAGAAAATACTAAATGTGGAGGCCTTCTGATATGTCGGTGTGTTCCTAATTTCCTCAATATCATTATTGGAAAAAAATAAGCACATGTTTGAATACAGACTAGAATGAGAATATCTGCCTTATTTCTAACAGCAAGTTAAATTAATTGTTAAATGAGAAAAAAATTAGTCCCAATTCCTTGAATTTTGAAAAAAGATCTTATAAAATAAGATCTACACAGGAGAATTCTGGCACCCATTAAGGTCGTACGTATTGCAGTAAACAGAGAACTACGTTGAAGCCAGACCGAATATGATCCATGGCAGTCTTAGATAGTGCCCGTAACATTTTTAGGACTTGGTGGCCATAGTTATAGAGTGCTCGGTCACTGCCAAGAGCTGCTCCAGGGGAGGTCAGACAAGCAAAGGAGGTCAGAACAGCCAGCCAGCAAAGGAAGGAAACAGAGAAACTTCTCTTACTTGGCTTTCCTCTGGGTGGGAAAGCAAGACAAGACAAGCTCTTGTCTGAGACTTAAAAATAAAATTAAAGGCAAAAATAGGTTTAAAGAGAAAAATAAAGTACCAAGCACAATGTCTGATAAATGGTAAGTACCTGAAAAAAGGTAAACAGGTCTTAGTTTTGGGCTGTTGCTTTGTTGTTGTCTTTGTTTTGCTGCTGAGACCAGATGACTTCAAAGATTCCTTTCAATTTAAAGATTAAATTATTGGAGGCTCTTTTCAACACCTAAAAACATTCACATTTATGAATACAAGACTTCATGACTCTGCTCATTTTAGAATAAGAAATCGTCGAAAACTGGGGACAGCAGCAAATGTTTTGCTTCTTTACATTCTCCAACATGTCCTAATTCTACATTAGGAGTGTTTTCAGTATTCTTACAGCATACTTGGGTTGACTTTCATTTTCAGCAAGCTGGCTGGCTCAATAGCCCAAAATACTCTTCTTTTCGTCCTAAATAATGTTTTATATGCAGAGCTCAGCCCGCAAGAAAGAAACCATCCAAAACAATAGAGGGAGGACAGGAATGTTAGGCAGGATATTGAAGACTGTCTGCCTGGGGACACTGATTTGTCAGGGTGACCAAGAACTCTGGATCTAATGGCTCATTAGGAAAATGAGAAAGGCTCTGGATGCTCCCCAAAGTGAGAACATGGGATAAGGCAGCAAAAGAACAGCCAGCCAGCAAAGGAAGGAAACAGAGAAACTTCTCTTACTTGGCTTTCCTCTGGGTGGGAAAGCAAGGTCACCCCGATCATTCACAGCCTTAGGTCACACAAGCCACCATTTTCACGGTTTCCACGTACATTTGGGAAAACCCAATCATGGAAATTAATTTAAAGTCATTCTGGCTTGAGCTCCAATCGCTAAGCAGAAACAAAAAAATTCCCCATCCTCTCTGAAACAATGTAGCCTCAACCCAGGACCTTGGGGTTCCAAAAGATTAATAGCACTCAAATATCAGCTCAAAACCTAAAAAAAAGAGGAAGAGGAAGAAGGAGAAGAAGAGGAAGGAGAAATTTTAAAAAGAAAGGAAAGATATACGCACACCAAAAAAGCAATCAGGAACAAGGATCAATAGACATATGAAAGCCAGCAAAAATTAACTTCATACGTGCAATGTAAAATAATCTTAAGTATCTAAAAAGTAAAGACAAGAGGGTAGAGTTTAAATACAGCAAGAGGTGAGAGACCGTGAAACCGCCGGTTGTATTTGAAAGAAAAATAATTTCCATAATGATAAAGTTAAAACTCCAATGCAGCGATTAAGCATTAGATTAGATCAACTGGAAAGAATTAGTAAATTAGAAGTTTTACCAAGAATCACCCAGAAACATCAGAGCAAGCAAAGAGATAGGTCACAAGAAACAACAAATTGGAGTTATTTTAGGACAGAACAGATCGGATGAGAGAAAGACAGTGAGACAGGTTGGGACCTGGGACCTGGGACTCTTTGCTGCAGTGCTTGCACCTGGACAAATGTCTTCTCCAGCGACGGATGCAAAGAAACTAGAAGGGACTAAAAATAACTGCATGCATGTACAGTTGGGGCACATTATGGACAACAAGATACAAAAGACCGAAAACTCAACCGCCACTTCTGAAGAGCCAAGAGCAAAAACAGGTCCTGCAAATGCCCCCTGCACTCAGCATCACCTAAGGGGTGGGCGGACCACCTAAGCCACACCTCCGGCCCAACCTCTGGACGCACCCCTACCCTCACCCGAAATAAGGAAGCAGCTCAACTCCCTTTGGTGAGCGAGCCAGCAAGGGAACCTGTCACTTATTCTCCCTCTCCCGGGCTGCAGGAGGGGCCCCAATAAAGCCTTGCCTCAATTTCTTATCTGGCCTCCGATCAATTTCTATTGATTAAGGAGGCCATGAACCCTGGTCAGTAACAACAATATTTAAAGCCATGGCTTAAATTTTTCTAGAATTTATGAAAATATACATTTAAACTTTAAGAAAACCTAACAATAAATTAACTGGCACAAAACTGACTGAAGCTGCCATATATTAAAGAAAAGAGATGAAGGAGAGTTACCAAACCGAAAGGAAAGATCAGCTATAAAGAAACATGAATTATAATGATAGCAGATATCTCAACTACAGCAAGGAAAACTGGGAAACAGTAAATTGAAACCTTCAAAATTAGGACAGAAAATAAGTTTCAATCTAGAATCATACTGGCTTGTTTGCTAAAATAAAAATGCCCATTAAACTATTAAATGCAACCACTGAAAAGCAGAAATAACTGTACTGAAAAAAAAATCTAATAAAAGATGTATGTAGAAAGTTATGATCTTTACCGAAAGATAATAAGGAAGCCATATAAAATTTACCATTTTATGGATAAGAAGACACAGTGTCATAAAGATGTCAAATCCTCTTCAAAACCATCTGTAGTAATAGCTGTTATCAAGCACGTACCTTGTGCATGACACTGTTCTAACTTATTTAACTCAAAAAAATGTACACAATTTGTCAACACTGTGATAAATAATTGATGAGAAAATCAGAGTGGTTAAATAACTAGCCCCAAATCACAGAAAAAAAATCCAATTAAAATTTTGATAGATGTGTTCATGAAACAAAATATTAAGACAGTTTTAACTATTATTAGACCAACAGATCAGTAAAGAGAGCTTAGAAAGAGACCCACACAATAAAGTATGGAAAATGATTGAAAAAGAATGACATAGCAGCTAAGTGGGGAAAGTATAGACTCTTTAGTTAGAAGCTTCTGAGACGATTGATTAACCATAAGGAAAAACTCCAGTTAGAGCTCTGTCTCCCACACAGAGAAAGCACTGTAGGTGGGCTAAAGAAGGAAATCTAAAAATAAAACCTTTTAAAGATAGATGAATAGGGCTTCCCTGGTGGCGCAGTGGTTGAGAGTCCGCCTGCCGATGCAGGGGACACGGGTTCGTGCCCCGGTCCGGGAAGATCCCACATGCCACGGAGCGGCTGGGCCCGTGAGCCATGGCCGCTGAGCCTGCGCGTCCGGAGCCTGTGCTCCACAATGGGAGAGGCCACAACACTGAGAGGCCCGTGTACCGCCAAAACTTACTATTGAGTAAGAGAAAACCAAGTTACAGCACAAGGATACTTTGCTTGCATAAAATACAGAAAAAATATCTATACACCCTTTTTAGAATAAACATATGAGTGATAAAAATATAATGAAATGTATAGCAATGATAAACATCACCAGCTGCGTGGACGGCACGCAACAGTGAAGAGGATTCGCGGCATTTCTAACGTATTAACGTTTTATTTCTGGAGCTGGGTGCTGTGTATAAGGATGTTTGCTAGAGTTTGTTGTGTAATTTTTTGCAGGTCTGATACATTTAGTAAAGTGATTTAAATGCATAATGGTTGCTTTGGAGATCAGGGCATAGTAAAAAAAATAAATAAAAACAGGCTAAAGCCACTAAGGATCAGATGAGGTACCGAAAGCACATCGTGTCAAATGTCAATCCACTAAAGTCTAAGTAGAGAGAGTTGAATGTCACTTACAGTGTCCTAATTAGTGTGTTTTTTTTTCATCCTCAATAAAGAGACTAGCAAGCTATGCTAAGGAATAATGCTGGCTACTTAATTATGCGCACTGGCTGGTCTATAGTTCTCCTCATGCAACAACGACTTCTCTCAGGCTTGCTCTTCAGAATTTTAAGTTATGTCTTGTCAAGTGACTGCGGGTCATTCCACTTGCAAATTAAAATGACAGATGCCAAGGTGCTTTTGTGTTAGCGAAATCTGAGGTCCACTTTTCTCCAGAAATCTTGTTTTCTACTAAATATGAATTTGTTATATTGGTGCCACAATATTAAAAACTCTCCAGCATCATCAAAGAATGGGTATTAATTATTTTAAAACTAGATCATTAATTAATGCCAACTCTAAACCTTCACCTTTGGAAAAGGATTCTGTATCTATATCTCTTTGATCTTACAATAGAACAAATCTTTTTTTAAATTAATTAATCTATTTATTTATTTAAAATAATTGCTGCTCGCAGGCTTTCTCTTCGTTGCTCTGCGTGGGCTTTCTCTAGTTGCGGCGAGCGGGGGCTACTCTTCGTTGCGGTGCGTGGGCTTCTCACTGCGGTGGCTTATCTTGTTGTGGAGCACGGGCTCTAGGTGCGCAGGCTTCAGTAGCTGTGGCTCGCAGGCTCAGTAGCTGTGGCTCGCGGGCTCTAGAGCACAGGCTCAGTAGTTGTGGCGCATGGGCTTAGTTGTTCTGCGCGTGTGGGATCTTCCCGAACCAGGGCTCCAACCCGTGTGCCCTGTATTGGCAGGCGGATTCTTAACCACTGCGCCATCAGGGAAGTCGCTAATAGATCAAACCTTATTAGGTCTCTTTTGCAAGTGAAGATTTGGCTGATTTTCCATAAAAAAAATACTAGTGAGAGTGTCTTAATTTACTTTAAAAAAAGACCCTCTAAGTTCTAGTAACTTTTAAAATCAAAGGTTAAAACTGAAAAATATGAAGGTAAATTAATTTATGTATGTGAAACAAAAGTCACAGATTTAAGAAATATTAGAATACAGTAAATAGCGTTAAAGACATTTGAAAGTTTTATTTCCACACACCATCAAACTGGCAAGAATATAACAGATGCATCACCTGCACATATAATGCCAGCGATTCAGATGGATTTTTGCATCCAAGAAATTGTTTTTGCTTATTAAAAGTTCATTTAATTAAGCTAAAAAGGCATTAGTATATTTATAGTACCTATATTACAAAAAAATTAATACTTAGATAATAGCATATTAATCATCACAGTTTCCTTTGTGAGTATTTGTCCCATTCAGTGTGGGCCTCACATTTTAAGCCTCAGATTATTCAGTGAGATTTGCCTCTGCTCCTAGAAAGATAAAGCACCATCTCTTCCCTCAGCCAGGGCTTTCCACTTCTGCAAAGTCTGCCGAGCCCAAACTCTTTAGCCGTCCTCACTATATTATGCAGAAACAAAATTAAATCAAAAAAGAGATACGGGGACATATGTATACGTATAGCTGATTCACTTTGTTATGAAGCAGAAACTTACACACATTATAAAGCAATTATACTCCAATAAAGATATTTTTTAAAAAATGACAAGGATGGCATTAAACGGTGATTATTTTTCAACTTCAACAAAAAAACATTTCCTCTGATTGCTTCTTACAATAACTGGGGAGAGGTTCAGGGACCTTAGAGCTTTCACCGGTGGAAAATAGTAAGTCTAGATTGTCGATATTTCAATGGTCTAAACACCCACTGCTCACAATAAAAGAAAACGTATTTTTTATAACACTGGTTTTTCTAGAGTATTCCTGACCTATATTTCAGGTTGCAAAGAGAGCACCATAAGCAAACGTACATAAGTGAATAAAATCATTGACCCAGTTTGCTTCAGTGTCTTTTTGTGAAATCAGTGCGTTCTCTTTTGAGTCTCAGCTCATCACACAGATTTTCTGGGCCCAGGCCAATGATAGTGGTTGGTAAACTTTGCCAGAAAACAACCTGAGTGTTGTTCCTGTACCAGCATATGGAGAGATGTTCACTGAGATATTCTGTTTGGAATTTTTATAAATGTTCAGTAATATATTTTCTGGCTGAGGCAAAGCCTACCTCAGAATGAAATTACTGCTGCCACAGGGCTACAGAATCAAGTCACGGTTCCCACCCCTCCTGGATCCAAACCACAGACCTGCATCCCTCGTTTGTCTCCATCTGCATCATTTCCATTCATCTCACCCCAGTATCACTCTCCATCAACTCCCACCAGCCCTTGAAAATCCAAGTGATCACCCTGCCGCCACTTTCCCTCGTTCTTTTTTGGTTTTTTTTTTTGCGGTACGCGGGCCTCTCACTGCTGCGGCCTCTCCCGTTGCGGAGCACAGGCTCCGGACGCGCAGGCTCAGCGGCCATGGCTCACGGGCCCAGCCGCTCCGCGGCATGTGGGATCTTCCCGGACCGGGGCACGAACCCGTGTCCCCTGCATCGGCAGGTGGACTCCCAACCACTGCGCCGCCAGGGAAGCCCTTCCCCCATTTTTAAACTTTTCCTACATCCTTATTGCCAAGCCTTGTAATTTCTCAAAACTAACTTACCTGTGAAGATACTCTTTTGGTAGAATTTTCTTTGAAAATGGCCTACTCCTTGCCAATTACTAGAAAATGTGCCTGCTGATACAGGTAGTATGGGAGATTGTTACTCGTGCCCACAAGAAATCACATCTCCCAGTATCCACGCTTTTAAATAGTTCCTTCCACGTTGACCCCGAGCGTGGCCGGGTGGTTGCCTCTTCTAACCCAACAGAAAATCCACACACAGGACACAGGCAGAGGTTAGAGCTTGCCTTCTTGGGACACAGTCCTGACGCTGAGAAGTCCAGTCTGGCCTCCTGGAGGTTGAAAGGCCACATGAAAAGAGGTGTAGTCATTTCGGCCATCCTGGTGGACTCAGCCCCGACTCAGCCTCCAGAGGGCTGTACTCATAGGATGAGCGAGGCCAGCCGAAGACACCCCCAGCCGACCCACAGAACTGCGGGGGGGAAAATGGCGGTCTTTTAAGCTGCTAAGTTTGAGGACAGTTTATTGTAGGCGCTGAATCAGAAACTGGCATCTAGAGGTAGGGTGCTACCATAACAAAAGCCTAGAAAATTCAGCATTGCTTTGGGGGTCTGAGAAATGGGCAGGAGTTAGAAAATCAGCAAGGAGCCTATGAGTGCAGGGTGGAGAAAACGGAAACCAACAGTTAATAGAGGCCAAAAGGCAGCAGAAAACCACTATTGGACAGTGCAAAGACAGACTTCCTTGTGTTCTGTTAGTGAACACGTTGGCAAAACTGTCCCTTGCGACAAGTTGGAAAATTGAAAATGTGCCACATAAACTTGTAAGTCTAGCCAAGAATATTTCGAGACTGAATGCTGAAAGTGTCAGTCTGTACCTTTTAGTTGCTTATAAGAAGGCACTGGTCAGAAAGCTGAAGAAAGGCCTGTTTAACGTGCAGGTGGAATTCACAGGAAACACAGAAAAGCCAGGACATGCTGCTTGGAAAGTACACTTTCCTGGTGCCCGTGTCCCCACCTGGCAAAGAAAGAAATGGCCTCAGGGTGAAGACTGAAGCACAGATGCTCTAGAAGACCCCTTGGGAAGATCGCAGGAAGATTTAAGGTGTTATCAGGGTAGATGCTCACAGTGAGACAAAAAGGCCCCTAATAATGTTAAGGGATGTTGTAGAAAGAAAGAAATTATTTTGAAAGAAAAAAAATTATGGATGAGGCTCTAGGGGCATGAGGTGAACTCCGATCAGATCCAGTAAAAGTTCACCAAAGTTGAAGGCAGTTGAATCCGCTTGGACTAAAATGTACGGAGCAACTCAAAATGAATTTTCTACAGACACAAACAGGCTGAGAAAGCAAGTTATCAACTGCAAGATGGAACAGTACTTATTAAAAAAGACTTGGGTAGACCCAAGTCCCCTAAAGACAGAGCCAAGCACAACAGAGCGCAGTGAATTAAGGAAGCTTCCTGGAAGCAGAAACACCCAGCTAAGGAAGATTCCCTACCCCTGGACCATATGCCACTGGATCTCAGCAGCGCTGTGAACCAGGACCTTCTGGGTATCTTCTGCTCATCCTGTTATTGAACTGAATTATTGAGATTATCCTGTCCCTCTAACCACGGATGTCAGCTGTGTATGTAGAGGACAGACAGGGAGGAAACGCAAGTTATCATTTTAGTTCACAGTTCTCTAGATAAAGAAGGGCTGCCCCCCAAAAAGTTTCATCTGCATATGGATCTGATGCAGATGATGAGATCAAGGACTGAGCTTGGATGAGACTCTGAAGGTTTTGAAAGGAGACGAGCATATTTTGCCCATGAATCATTGGGGCCACAAGGCAGACTGGGAGAGCCTCTTACACTCATGGATCCCAGTAAGTCACGCCTCCGGTCAGTGATGACCCTCCTTGACTCAGGGTGTGGCCGCGAGACTTGATTTGATCAATAAGGATATGAGCAAATGTAATGCAAACAGAATCGTAAGCACTTACGCAGTCCCTCTTGGAATGCTGGTCTAAGACCGTGTGTGCAGAATTTAAGTGTGGCCTCATTGAAATGAAAATACACACACACAGGAGGACAGAGATCCAGGCAACGTGGACATCCCAACTCAGCTTACTAACAGAATGCAAACCCTAACACGAACCGGGGTGAGACCAGCTGAAGAACCCCGAGTCCACCCACGTAATGATGAAAATAAAATGGTTGTGTTCAGCCATAAAGCTGTTTGCAGGGCAGTATATGCAGTAACGTATCACTGATATACCACGCCTTCCCTATCACTGTTATTTTTTGCCTAATTTCTCCCAAGACGCCCAGAAATCTTCCTGATGGCTGTTGCTCTGGGTGCCACTTTCTATTTACTTTTCTCCTATTTTCATTCTGAAGGATTTCTATAAGGTCTCTTGTCCTCTGACTCTTCAAATAGCAATCTTTATGGTTCCTTGATACCTTACTAATAAGAGCATTAATCTTCCAAAGATTTTGCTACTTGTAAGCGTGGCCATACCTTCAGCCAAATAACAATTTAAACAGTCTATATTTGACTCATATGTGTAACGTATGATGTAAGAGAAACACTTTAGGGTCAGACAAACTTAAAAAGCCAGTTTTGGTGTTTATTAACAGTAAATTTCAATTATCTCGTGTATAAATGGTGAAAAAATATAGGCACTCAATAGGAAGATGCTAATATTACTATCCTTATTGTGGGTTTCCATAGTTACTTTAACTGATTCAGTTTTAGAAATATAATGGAATAATTAAGCAAGTTTATAAAAAGATCTTCAGCCCCATATTTCTCCTAAATAAGTTTGCAATTAAACATAAAGATGATCATATAAGGGTACAGTGTCGAGTCTTGATCACTAATGATTATTTGGTTGTTTTATAACTTTGGGGGCTTCCCTGGTGGCGCAGTGGTTGAGAGTCCGCCTGCCGATGCAGGGGACACGGGTTCGTGCCCCGGTCCGGGAAGATCCCACATGCCGCGGAGCGGCTGGGCCCGTGAGCCATGGCCGCTTAGCCTGCGCGTCCGGAGCCTGTGCTCCGCAACGGGAGAGGCCACAACAGTGAGAGGCCCACGTACCACAAAAAAAAATAAAATAAAATATAACTTTGGAAATCAAGGATTTCCAAATGTAAATCTCAGAAATCTGTGTTTGACGCCTGAATTTTTCATTTATTATTATCTGATTTTGATCCGTCATTTACTCTCCCTGTCCCTCTCTGTTCCTTATTTGCAAATAACGTTAGCTACCTCACAGGCTTGGTGTGAAGTCTAAGTAAGTAAAACAGCAAAAAGCTCTTTACAAAAGAGACCTCACAGATGATTGACCCACCATGTTAGGAAAGTTTGAATTTTCCTTAATCTACATTTTTTAAATTAGCAGATAACAAAATTAAGGACTCCATGAAGCTTTCCTTCCAGTATCAAAAAGCATTTTTGGGGCAATAACAGAACATAGCAACCTACTGGTATTAACCAGTTATAAATACTCTTCCATTCCTATATTCTAACATGTTTGTCTCATTAAAAGGAATCAAACATCTCCTCTTCTGAACTTACAAAGTTTGATTAGTGTTTGAAAGTAAAAATATCTCATGGAAATGAACAGCTCATTTTTAAAGTGTGTAATCCAAAAAACAAACAAAAAAACAAACTGCAGTTCCCATCATGTAAGGTATTCTTTCAACCCACCAATGGAATTACCAGTCCTTCCAATTCCCCACGCATGCAACTCCCGTCTGCACTACAGAGTAACTCGCATTCGTCCTCCAGGTGATCCCAAATGCTTCACTTCCCTCGGAACTCTTTCCTGACACCCACTCCAAGTCCCAACACCCCTGCATAGCACCTCAAGCTACTTTTTACCATAAGGGTGCACATAAGGTGTCATAGTCAAATAATCAGTCCACTTGTGTGTCTTTCCAGCCAGATAATGAGTTGGAGTCAAGGAGTCTATATTTTGCTTTTTCATCCCCAACTCCTAACACAGGAAATGGCCTAGAATAGGTGGCCAGAAAAGGCTTAAAAATCTTGAATTAGTGAGTAAAATAATGAGCAAATAAATGCTATTTAAGTTATCTTAATCATCAAGAAAAAGATGACTTCATCCCTGACGTGTTTTTTTAATCTGCAAACGTTTCTAACACAAATTGGGCACCTTGGGTCCCACGCCAGAGAGAAACCTGAAAGCACAGCTGTGGAGGCAGCCAGCGGGTTTGTTCTCAGTCTGAACCACTACCTCGAAGCTCATCAGCATCATCATCACCACGATCATCGCCACCACCATCACCACCAGCAACACCATCATCATCATCACCATCACCACAATCATCGTCACCATCACCACCATCATCACCATCACCACCACCACCACCATCACCATCATCAGCATCATCATCACCATCACCACCATCATCACCATCACCACCATCATCATCACCACCATCATCATCACCACCACCATCACCACCATCATCATCACCACCATCATCACCATCACCATCACCACCATCACCACCATCATCACCATCACCACCATCACCACCATCATCACCACCATCATCACCATCATCCCCATCAGCACTAGAGTGATGATGATGGTGATGATGATGGTGGTGGTGGTGGTGATGCTGAGGGTGATGGTCGCCATCACTATCACTATAGTCATCATAATCATCACCACCACCATCATCATCAATAACACGAGTTGAATCTAAGTCTGATAGATAATCAGCTCACCTAGCAAAGTCTCCTCAGCCAGAAAGAGCTCTGACCCTCATTCAGAAAACCCAGTATCATACATGAACTTAAAAGTTATTCAGTTTAGGGCTTCCCTGGTGGCGCAGTGGTTGAGAGTCCGCCTGCCGATGCAGGGGACGCGGGTTCATGCCCCGGTGCGGGAAAACCCCACATGCCACGGAGCGGCTGGGCCCGTAAGCCATGGCCGCTGAGCCTGCGCGTCTGGAGCCTGTGCTCCGCAATGGGAGAGGCCACAACAGTGAGAGGCCCGCATAACGCAAAAAAAAAAAGTTATTCAATTTAAAGGAGCACTATTTGAATTAGTTATGGAAAGAGTTTAAACTTTAAGAGGAATTTGATCAAAATCACATTTAAATACAGCTTCTTAAAAAGCCACCTTTAATGGTAAAAGTTGCTATAAAGTTATGGTAATGTAATGGTAATGGTTAAAGTTAATATAAAGCAATTTTGAATTATAAAAGATAGAAAAATATGAATTCATTTATAAAGAACTAATGGGCTCACTTTTCAAGATCCTTTTATATGAGCATAAAGGAAAAGCTCAAAATATATCCCACAAGATCAACTTTAGTAGAAAAGGTGCCTACATCATATAGTTTTTAGGTGCCAAAAATAAATATTTTAATATGTGAAATTTAATAGATACATTTAAGTTTATATTTCAAATGCTTAAGTAACCTATACCTGTTTTTCAAAAAATATCAAATAATATTTTATTTGATACCTAAAGGATAATATAGTTGTTCAATATGGAAACACCTAGACTCGTATAAATCTACTGCTAAGAAAAGATAAAAATCAGTTGAAACTTCACGCGGAGCCTCTGGAGAGGCTGGGACAGTGACAATAGTTCAGGCCAGCCAGGAACCCAGGATTCCAAGATGGCTTCAGATCGTGACTGATGGGAGATCTTGGCCAAGTTACTGAAGCTTTGGGGCATAGGTTCACTAATTTATAAAATGAGTGGGTGCCACTACGTAATGTCTTAGTTCCTTCAAATTCCAACCGTGAATGACTGTGCCTCAGAACTGCTTTTGGAAGCAAGCATAGATGGGACTTGAAGAGACGGCTACTTCAACTTCTGTCTACATTCTTAGGTCGGACAGACGCCTTTGAACTTCATCCTTCTCTTTCTTCCAAGTGAGGGAATGTAATCTTGGCCCATCTTCCTTGATTCTGACAATGCTTCTCTGTCTGCCACACTTTTCCTCTCACCCCCTTCCCCATGTGGAACTAGATGAAATGGGAGTATGGCTTCAACAGGAGTGGAGAGAGAAAAGATGCATCCTAATTGAACCATCGCCCCCCCTACAATCATCACTAAACCGCAGCCTCTCTGATATGTGTGTATGTGTGTATGTGTATACACATGTGTGTACATACATGCATACACACACACATATCTATATAGTGCGTGGGGTTTCACATGGAATACTTTCACTCCTCTGATGCTCTCCAACCCATTCTCATACCCATATTTTCCAAATCAAAAAAGAGAAAAGAACTACTTATGTGACTTTTATACAGCTGTTTTCTTTTCTTGGTTTTAAATTATTTTCTTCCTTTCTAATTTTTCAATAAATCATTACTAAGAAAGAAAACTTATATCCTAGGGAAAAAATGGATGCACAGACTTTAAAACTGAATAATCACACAGGTAGAATGAAACTGAATTAAATGGCTACATACTAAATGATACAGTAGAAAAAGAAACGATTATTCACAAAACCATTTGATTCTTTTTTAAAAATGAAATTTTCTTAGCCTATTAACACCCTCCCCTAGTGACTTATATAGAATTATCGAGTTCAATTTAAAATTGCTTTAAATTTTACTTAAAATGCCATTTCAACAGAACCAGTACTATAGCATCTTGCTATAATACCAACAATAAGAAAAACATCAAGTTCTTAACTTATGTTAATATATCTATTTTAATACTGCATAAAATATTATAAGGCAGATACTATTATTTTCACTGTTTCACTCTGAGGAAATTAAAACACACCAGGGTTAAGTAATTGGCCCAAGAACACACAGTAAGTCATGAACAGGGATTCCCATACAGGCACTGGGCTTACTTATTTCAGTAATACTGTATGCTATTAACTTCTAAGATATGAAAACACATGAAATACCAATCTCATACCAGAAAGACCAAGGTTCCCCTTAAGTCATATATCATTTGCTACTTGAGAGTCACATGGAGGAACATTTTTGTGAAGCCCTATGAAGGCATATGCCAAACATTCACTATACAGTTTTTTGAACACCAAAAAACTGTAGATCTGTCTCATTCATGAACCCCTTTTAATTAATCTATTTGTGTTTTCATGTTGTCTCACCTCTTTGGTTAATATTTCATTAATTGAAAACAGACTGTTTAAAATAATATTTCTTTAGATTTGCCCTAAACCTCTTCCTTTGTGCTTCAAGGGTGGGGGGCATCCTCGAACTATAATATGTATTTTGAAATTTGGTGAATAAGTTCATGTTTATTCTCTTCCAAGTTTTATAAACTTTCATCATCTCTCCTTTCAACACTTTGACTTTCCATACAGAGTTCTTTTAAATGCATTAAGTAAAAACTTCAAGAGGTGAGACAGTTTCAATTTCAAAGCCCTAAAATTTCAAAGGAATCCAGAAACTTGTTATGCAGCCATGTCAAGAAGAATTTAAAAGAAAGTGTTTCTAAAGTTAAAAAATTCTGATTTGGAGATAGTCTCTGCTCTCATAAATGACACTGCAAAGAAATTTCAAGGACGACTGCACTATGTCCATTTCTTCAATCACACATTCTCACGAAGGAAAAATATCTGACCACTCATACGTTTTCCAAGTCAAAAGCATCCTCATATCTTAAAAGTTCAGCACACAAGACTTTAAATGTCATTAATGTTAATTAGAATGTTATGAATAACAGCTTCAAGGGATAGGTCTTTAATGACAAAATGCTTTTAATAATCCCTTCCAGTATTAGCAATTTTGCTTTTCACAGCATTGACACTCTTAAGATTCAAGGAAGTATTAAAAGTAGTTTCCCTCCTCCATGACCTGTAGGCAGCATCCCAGGGCAAACTTGTACAAACTATTAGAAACTGCTCTACTTGCCCTTCATGACACCATCTTCTAAACATTTTCCCCTACCTCACTAAATACTCCTAAGCAATCATCTTTGACCTTTCTCCTTCCCTCTGAACATTAAATGTTGGTTTTTCTCAGAAATATTTCTTAAGCACATTTTCCTTCCCAAACCACAATCTCTCCTTGGCACCTTTGTCCGTAATCATAGCTTCAATTATATCGATGCAGAAAACTGCAAAATCTACATCTCCGACCCAGATTTTGCTCCTGAGCCCCAGGCCATCTATCCACGTACCCTTTAGACAACTTCACTTGGATGTTTCATGAGCCTTGAAGTTCAGTGAATGGTTCCAAGCGGAGCTTATTATTATCCCTTCAGAACCTTCTTATCTCCCCTTGCAAGCTAATCGGTAAATGGCCCTCTAAGTTGCTCCGGACAACAGGCACATCCTTGCGTCTCTCCTCCACATGGAATCAGTCGCCAGGTCTTGTCAATCATGCCTTTTAAACATCGTTCAGATATGCCTTCCCGTCAGCTCTGAGCGGCTGGTCCAAGCCACCGTTATTACTGTCCTGGAGCTCATACTGCAGCCACAGCGATCTTACCCATAATTTAATTCTGAATTGTGCTTAAATTTTCTCTCTGAAAACCATTCAAAGACTTCCTATTACTAGTATTTTATAATCGAAAATCCCTGGGAGGCCCTGGCAGGATTAGCCACTAACTCCCTCTCCCAGCCTCAGCTCATAACATCCGCCCACTTGAGTCCCATGTTCTGGTCTGTCACGGACCTCAAGTTGGCACAGCGTTTTGGTCACTCTGTGCATAAAAGACTGAAGTATATTTATCGTCCTCTTGAACACCACCAGTGCCCACCGATGCTGGGCCAGTCCCAGACCTGCTCCCCTCTGGGAACATTCATCCCTGGGATACCCCTGGGAACACAGCCATCATGCATTAGAAGCCCGAGTTGCATGGTGAGCTCCCAGCCAACAGCCAGCATCAATCACCTGTCTTAAAAGTGAGCCCTCCTAGATTCTTAAGCTCCATGAAGCCCAGCTGAATGTACATGGGGCAGGAGAACTGCCCAGCTGAGACCAGTAAACCTACAACATTATGAGGGATAATGAAATAATTGTTGTTGTTAAGCCACTAAGTTTGGGGCTGGTTTGTTACACAGTCAATTACAGGGAGCAAATGTCTAGATTTCATCTTATGTATATTCCAGCTCACAGGGACAGAATCTGTTTTATTTATTTACCACCATATTTCCAAAGCTTACCAGGGTTTCTAGTCTGCCAGTAGGTGCCTAATTAATATTTATTGACTGATTTAACAAATAAATAAAAAATTATCCTATTTCAATAAGGGCGGTACAGCCTAATGGTTAAAATCTGAGCTGTTGGGCTAGACTTCATGAGTTAAATCCTGCCTCTCCACTTACTGCTGAGTGATCAAAAAATGTTACAGAAACTCTCTGTGTCTCAATTTGATTATCTCAGAGGGGGTCACTGTTGCTTTGAGGATTAAATGAGATCATACATTATCTCAATACATATGGTGAATGGCCCATCAGAGCTGGCAGGGAGTGTTATTTATTAGTAGTATTTATTTATTGAAATGATAAACTGTGAAACAAAGGAAAAGAAAAGCTTTTCTGAGTCCCCTTGCTAGTTGGCTGAACAGCTGGGGTTAGCAAGCTGCTTTCCTGACTCACTCTATTTCTTTTCCCCTTCACACTTGCCTAGTTCTTGTTCTTTTTTTATGTCACCGACACCCCTGGTAGGTAGAAAACCAGTCTCTTGAAGATTTCCATAATCGAATTCCCAGAATCTGAGAATGTGTTAGGCTACACAGCAAAGGGGAATTATGATTGGAGATGGAAGTAAGGCTGCTCAGCATCTGATTTTGATGTGGGGAGATTCTTGTGGATTAATCAGGCATCCCAGTATGATTACAAGTGTCCCTTTTTTTTTTTTTTAACAACATACAAACAGAGACCTTCAGAGCTGGGTAAAATTTTACAATAAGTTAAAAGCATGGTTAGAATTTCAGAAAGTCAGATAAGCAAGAGAGTACCAGAATGCTACAATTCGAGAAATGTGAGAGCAACGTCAGAAAGTCCTGACATGGCTGGATTCGAGGATGGAGGGGCAGGAGCCGGGAATGCAGGTGGCCTCCAGAAGACAGACAAGACAAGCAAGGGGGTTCCGTGCTACAGCCTCCAAAGAGGAGTGCAGCCCTGCTGACACTTGATGTCAGCTCACTGAGACCAATTTCAGACTTCTGACCTCTAGACTGCAAGATAATAAATTGTGATGTTTTAACCACTAAGTTCGTAGTAATTTATTACAGCAGCAATAAGAAACGAACATATCACCCATCAAGTTTTTTGTGAACTCATAAACCTGCATGCGATTCCAAAAATCAAAATATGATACATTTTCTAAAGTGCTCCTTGAATTTATGGCATTTCGTTCAGACTCTTCCATTTGGGGTCACTAAAATTCTTGTATCTTCCTTTATTAATATATTTCACGACTGAAAGTGATGATAATATTTTGATTTTCTGTTACCAATAGTGAAGTTCAAGAATGGAAAAAGGCACAGACAGGAAAATATTAGAAAAAAAGTAAAGTTAATGATTCAAGGATTTTTGAGTGGCAATTCCCATCAGAAAGATCAGCACCTATGAACTTGACTCTCCTCTGGAGAAGATAATTTCACCTTCCCGACCCTCCAACGAGACAACAGAATTACTGAATTTATTGCAATTATGATAAATGCTCGCTGAATCTATACTGTATGGGTATATTCTTTTTATTTTTTTTATTTTTTTTATTTTTTTTGCGGTATGCGCGCCTCTCACTGTTGTGGCCTCTCCCGTTGCGGAGCAACAGGCTCTGGACGTGCAGGCTCAGCGGCCATGGCACACGGGCGCAGCCACTCCGCGGCATGTGGGATCTTCCTGGACCGGGGCACGAACCCGTGTCCCCTGCATCGGCAGGCGGACCCTCAACCACTGCGCCACCAGGGAAGCCCGGGTATATTCTTTTTAAAAAAAAACAGCTGAATACTTCTGCTAAGGCAGCTAACCCAATACACTGACTATTAAATTGATTTATGGCAACAAGATGCAGAGGCTGTCACACCTGTAAATGAAGTTTTAACCATATGTTGTGATGTGTTTATATGCTAATGTTTTCACACATAGCAAAATCCTCTGATACCACCTGGTTGGCCATATTTTCTGAATTAATTCCAATAAAATGGAATAAAATTATAATATATGAAGTCTGCATTCTTTAGATAGTAACTAGAATACAAATGGATTTTTTGGTGTGGCCAACTCTTAAACCACTTGAGAACTCTCCAAACGGGGACATCCAAAAAGGAGAAACTACTTCAATTGAAACCATCTAGATATTTGTAATTTCTACAGAGCAAATATGAAAGTTATCCTCACAGTCAAATATTAGTGTCCATTTACTGCTTTGGGTATTCACCAGGGAATGAAAGAAGCAGAAAAAACAAATGTCTTGGAAGAAACAAGGGTATAATATCAACTACTTTGAATTGAAGAGGTTACTATGGTATATTTTAAGCTTCTACACTCAAAGTGTAAAGTCACTGTATAAGACTGTGACCTAGTTTCTGGAAATCTTGCTCTCCTTAGCTTACCCTGACAAACTTAAATGGTAACCAGAAAAGTCACATTTTAAGCAAGCATACATTAACTACCAAGGGCTAAATAAATAAATACATAACAGGTTACATTATGTCTTTTCTATAAAAGTACAGGTTGCTGCTGGGGATTCAACTGTGTATTTCTTTTTCTCCTCCTACATAAATAACTTTGATCAGTGATAAATCATTCTGGAAGTACCAATGTGATTGGAAAATAGAAATGGGAAGGTTCCCCTAAGGAGTATTTATATTCGTTTCTGTATCTCTGTACTGTGCCTTTTTTGAGAGGTTAATGAGAGAAGGATAAAGAGGAAGATCGACCTGAACAAGACTATACTGTGTCTGTGACAGTGCAAGGACAACGTGGACCCAGAGATTTGTCTGAAGGAAGGACAAAGGTAGCCAATTAAATGGGGGTCCGAATAGAACCTAGTCCTGTGAACTGGGTCAGAATTAGGAGCAAAGTTCAGAGAAAGGCTAGACTATCGCTCAGAAGCCACATGGGCCATTCTCGACACCCTCTAGGTATGGCAGATGATTAGCACGACAGCTCTGTTGGGAGCTCCTCAACAGGCTTAGAAGAAAGTACTGACCTTCTTCCCAATGCCCCTTTGCTGTGATTGGCACAGAAACTGGTACAGACCTGGACCTGAAGTTAGGGTCCATCCCGCAGCAGACGGTACGGTTATTTGAGAAGGACCAAAGATGCAGAAAGAAGGCAAGACATGATACGTCAGAGCTTCATGGCTTACAATGCAGAGTTGGTATTTTCTCCAAGCTTCCATATGAAGACCTAGATAACATGCTCACAAAGCCTCCCAAATGAGGCCTTCCAATGGAACCTCGACTCATGTAAGTCTGTATTGATTCTTCTACTGACCTCCAAGATTGAGCCAAAATATTGCCTTCCATGCAATGAGTATGGCCAGGTGACTGTCACTAAGTCTGGCCGATGACAAGTGAGGGGAAATGACAAATGCTCATCCCAGGATGTGTTCTCAGTGCAGACATGCCCATCTTCCTCACCTCCTCCTTCTTGCTGCAGGAAATGGGGACCTGGTGCTGAGTCACACTTGGTGATGCAGAAAGAGGCAAAGACTTTAGATGGTAGAGCCTGGGTCCCTACATGACTCAGGAGATAGATGCATCATAGCAGCCCTCCACCAGCTCCATCCAGGCCGTTATATGGGCTAAGTCACAGTTGTGGGGTCTCTACTACACAAAGCCAAATCTATATTGTAATTACCAGCATGAATTCCAAAATGGTAGGTAGTCTGATAGGACCAAAGGACGGGATGTCCAGGAGAGATCGCTGGAGTGAAGGGGTGAGACTGGAAAGTGAAGCCCTAGGAAGTCTGGACTGCGAAGGCTCATTTCTCTGCAGTGGGAAGCCACAGACCATTTTCTAAAGGACCAGGACATGACCGACTCTGCACCTTAGAAAGATAAGCCAAATGCGTAGAACACACGTAAGGAAGAAAGACTGGACACAAAAACAATGAACTCTTTTCTTGTAAGAGTCTGACATAAGCTTGTGACCACAAGAGGAAGAGCAGGAATGAGGAGAAATTGTCCAATTTGGAGACAGAACTGATGAAATTGTGCAAGTATTTAAATTAGTCAGAGATTAGCCAGAAGAAGACATAAATAATAATTGTAATCAAAGACAATCTTAAGTTAAGTAACAGGAAAGAAAGTACAGTTTCAGTGGTTGCAACCAGTAGGTTATAAGGATTCTTTTTTGAATCTGTTAAGTTCTAATCAAGTTTAAGGGAGCCTTGGAAGCACGAGTGTGAAGTAACTGGAGTTAGAGCTACGCATCTGTATTTGGTACTCTCCCAAATACAACAGCAAGGGAAGACTTAGTAGTAAACAAAATGGATGAGGAAGATCGTGTAAAATGGAAATAAAAGCACAGAAAAACAGAATCGTTATAGGACGTTCTTCTTTGAAATTACTTTGCTTTGCTCCTGCTCCAGGATACAGGATGAACAGAAAGTAAGATTCGTATTACCTTGGAACACCAAATGGCCTGTGAAGTAATCTACCTTAGAATGACGGAACCATTGGATTTCTGGACCAACCCAGTTCGTCACATGCAAAGCGGACTTGTCCGGTGGGGCTTCACTAAGATGGTGGAAAGCTCCCCAACTCCAGGAGCCTAGGCCATAATCTGATGCCCTAAAATTTGTGAGTCATAACGAAGGCAGTCGAAAGGCTTCTTCCCTTCCCCTTCACTTCATCTTCTAACATTTCTTTCCATTTCTTTCTGCTTCAGAACCAGTGGGACCCTGAGAGCTTTTCAAGATTCAGTCATATTGAGGTTCACTTAGCAAGATGCCATAACATATGGAAAAAAAATATATATATATATATACTGAGTCACTTTGCTGTACAGAAGAAATTAACACAACATTATAAATCAACTACACTTCAATATAATTTTTAAAGAAAAGAATACATAGGAAGAAAAAATGTATGTCTTTAAATGCTAGTCACCTGCCTGGCTAACAGTTTATCACTTTTATTCACTCATTTATTTGTAAGGCACAATGTTTAAAAATTTAGAAGGTAGCCATCATTATCAGGGACATTATATTAAACGCTTTTCCCTAATTCATCAGAAATAACAGGAAACGCTTCCTAACTGAATGGGAGAGTTGCTGATAATTTCTCTGTTATTTCTGCAATCGACTCCAGGCCCTCCAACATCTGCATCTGAACTAAATCCTAACTACTGTCCCTGACCCTGCTCAGTTTCCGACCCCTCACTGTCTAGATTCCAGGTTATCCCGCAGTTCCCTTCTCTGAAGTTGTAGCTCCTGCCAGCTTATAATTATTTAGTAATTCACATACTGTCTTAATCCAAGACCTGCATTTTTCAAATTCATCACCCTACATTAATAGTCAAAATGTTAATATTTTATTACATACTATATCAAAGGGTGTTAATATTCAATACCTTGTAAGATCCAATTAGACAATGAACATGCCATCTCATTCATGTATTTTTTTTTTAAGTTTTGCATTCTTCATAGACACTACTACAATTCCACGTATGGAACTAAACCACAGTGTGACTTTTGTTTTGGTGTCCTGCTCTAGTTTTTATCTGACATTTACTTGACACCAACCTTTATCTGACAATTCCTTGTTTTGCTTCCCTTGAGTTCCTTTACAATTTTCTTCCAATAGAGTAAAACTACATCTCAAGGTAACAGAGGGGCAAATGTTTCCTACGTACAGCCAGTATATTCAGGGATATGATTTGTTTCATGATATAGATGATTTCTTTCAACTTGAGTTAGTTTTTCAATGGCTTTACTAAAACTAGAATAAAAAGGTTTTTCAAAACTCTACTATAAAAATAATGCTTGCACAGAAATATCTCACTTAATACTCACAATGACCTATAGATTTAAACATCCAATTTTATAACTGATGATTCTAAGAATCAGAGAAACCAAGAAACTTATAGAGCATCTTCAAAATTGGCTCTCCCGATTGAACCATCAGTTTCCTTTCTATGCGTCTCAGAGTTCATTCTACTTTCTAGATATCAAGACGTGATAAAAGAAAAGTTGTGATTTCTCCTAGTTTCAGATATAAACTCATCTGCCAATTGTATTACAGGGAGAGTCTGGAAGTGTCAGCTAGGTTGTGGTGACAGCTCTTCAGTTTCAAGAAGTTAATTACTTAAAAGGAGAGAGGGGTTCACGGAAAGTTTACTCCCTAAGCCTCCAAAGGTCCAGCGTGGCCATGATTTAAGAATTAATTTATATCTCAAATCAGTGATTTAACTTGCGTCCATTCTGTGAACTGATATGTTCTTTGAATTTCACTAGAAAAATTTAACATTTAATGAGCCTACCATATTCAAGTACTGTGTTCGGTAAGGATAAGACTTCAATCTAACTATATTTACCACTAATACATGTTCACTGTAAAAAAAAAATTTTTTAAAGGAAAGAAAAGAAGAGATAAGTCAAATGGTAAAAGAAAATGAAAATCTCTCATAACTGCATTACTGATGCAATGCAGCTCTCACTATAAGAAGATATCCTCGGTGTATACCTTCCGAAGACATTTGATCAATGCATATAGACATGTGTTACACACACACACACACACACACACACACACACACACAGAGTGTATTTTTATAAAAGGAATCACAGCATTTTTATACATAACGTATGATAAAATACTTCTATCTCATTGTATATAAAATGACATATACTTTCACAACTGCACAGAAACCTGTCAAGTTGAGTTGCTATCATTTATTTAGCTAATTCATTATTGGTAACCACTATTTTTACCATTGAAAACAATGAACATCCTTTACTTATATCTTTGAGCATGTAAGTGAATATCCCAAGAATAAATTACTAGATGTGGAATTGCTAGTTTAGATGTCACATTTGGACACTTTGATATCCTTCCAACTGGGCATGAGAGCCTGTTTCACATGCCTCAACTCTGCATGGTTCCAATCTTTATAACGTTGTCAATTTGGCAAATTATTCATTTGTTTGCCGGATATACATATCTCTTCTTCTTATTGTATTTCCTGACCTTTAACAAAGCTTGCCTTTTTCTTATTAATTTGTAGGAGCACGTTACAAAGATTATACACTATGCATATTGTCATTTGTTAATTGCATATATTAAAAACATTTTCCAGATATGTTTTTTTTTTCACTTTTCAAATGAGTAACATAAGATTTTTGAGTCTTCTGCTGTCAAATCTATTGTTTCCCTTTGTGGCTCATGTTCTTTGGGTACATACTAAGACAGACCACCTCCATCCCTATACAATAAATGGATTCTCCTAAATGTTCCTACAGTACACATAAGAGGTGGGGAGCTTACGTTATCTTTCTGAATAATTATCTAATTGTCCCCAAGTCATTAATAGACTAAAGTAACTTTTCCCTTCACTAACTGAGCCACTTCCTTTTTCCTTAGAGTATAATCACACTTCTGTATTTTGAGTTTCTGGAGAGAAAAATAAAGCATTATTTCCTCTCATTTTTAGTCCAACCCCATGACCACCAGTGTAAAAAAACAAAAGTATATGTGTGCACTTTCACTTTCAAATATTTCTGAAAAGACTGCTCTTTGGATAAATTGATTTATTTTTACTTGTATTTGACAAACCTATTACAAGAATAGATATAAAGAATTTCTCTCTCTAATGTTTACTTTGCTTTTTCCACTATCCACATAAGATACATTTTGCTTTCTGCTAAAAGTGGGGGGAAAGCAGGATTCCTACCAGAGGCAGTGAGAAAAAAGCAGGAGGATAATAGACTTTGAGCTCAACTTGGCACTGGCTTAAAAATGTCAATGAAATTCTCTGCCTGGGTTAATTTTCCAGGATCTGAAAGAGGAAGAACAACTGAGCCTCACTGAATATTTTGAGCCCTAAAGAGAAGCAATTTTCCCCAAATATAGTAATGTCAATAAGCTTTTCTGAAAGAGATCGATCAAACAAAATGTTTGAAGTTCCCAATTTGTAAGTTCTCGTTTCCATGACATTTTCAATTCAAGCTTTGAAGTTCCAGAGGCAGAAAATCTCCATAGACCAAGACCGCAGTTATCAAATATTTGGGGCTCATCAATGTATTACACTCTTAAAAATGATCAAGGACCTGAAAAACCTTTCTTTACATGAGTTATACTTGTCCCTATTTACTGTATTTTAAATTAAAACAGAGATGTTTGAAGTATTTACTTATCAATTAATTTAAAACAATAAGCCCATCACAAACTAATATTAACAACACAGTTTGTGAAAAATAACTACACTGTCCAAAAGAATTAACAACATATTTTGTGAAAAATAACTACATTGTCCAAAAGAATTAGAAGAGAAGCACTGCTTTCCATTTGTGAAAATCTCTTTAATGTTTTTTAAAAAAGACACTCTGTATGACAGACTCTAGGTCCATCCACGTCTCTACAAATGGCACAAGTTCGTTCCTTTGTATGGCTGAGTAATATTCCATTGTATATATGTGCCACATCTTCTTTATCCATTCATCTGTCAATGGGCATTTAGGTTGCTTCCATGTCCTGGCTATTGTAAATAGTGCTGCTATATACATTGGGGTACATGTGTATTTTCGAATTATGGTTTTCTCAGGGTATATGCCCAGTAGTGGGATTGCTGGGTCATATGGTAATTCTATTTTTCGTTTTTTAAGGAACGTCCAAGAGAAAAACAAATATCGTATATTAACACATGTATGTGGAATCCAGAAAAATGGTACAGATGAACCTAGTTCCAGGGCAGGAATAGTGATGTAGAGGTAGAGAAAAGATGTGTGGACATGGGGGCAGGAAGGGGAGGGGGGATGAATTGGGAGATTAGGATTGACATGTATACACTACCATGTGTAAAACAGATAGCTAGTGGGAACCTGCAGCATAGCACAGGGAGCTCAGCCGGTGCTCTGTGATGACCTAGATGGGTGGGCTGGAGGTGGGAGGGAGGTCCAAGAGTGAGGGGATATGGGGATGTATGTATACATAGAGCTGATTCACTTCGTTGTACAGCAGAAACTAACGCAACTTTGTAAAGCAATTATACTCTAAAAAAAAAAAAAGAAGAAGAAGAAGCAGCTGGACATAAAATAACAATAATAATAAAATAAAAGCCTAGAAACACCCCCTCCCCCCAAAAAAGACAGCTGGTTCTCGTATTTTACTTTGGTGGACATATATTAAGAAAATCTGGGGACTTCCCTGGAAGACCAGTGGTTAAGACTTCGTCTTCCAATGCAGAGGGTGCGGGTTCAATCCCTGATTGGGGAGCTAAGATCCCACAGGCCTCGCAGGCCTCACATACACATGTAGTTTTAAAAGTGGCAAGTATTTTGACAGGCTTTTCACATAATTTTGGATACTGTTCTTCGAAACCACACTAAAAGTTGGCAAGAGGTAGTTTCTTAAAGGTTAGTTGTCATGTGGAATCTGAAACCGTATAAATGAACTTTTTAGTATTCTCTTCCATCAAAATCTACTAATACCAATATCTTGGACTTTGAGTATGTCTTTTACTCATGCGTAATTCTGCAATATTATGCGTCGGTCATTTGGAAAATATGTGTTCACTAAGTTAAGTAGCTCTTCCAGATGTTGCTACAGGTCATTAGACAACATCAGAATGTTGCATCCCTCAATACTGCTGCTCATCTTTTCAGAGAAGCCTTTAATTACTGAGAAGGTGACAAACACACAGTGACAGGTTCATGTTTTCCAAAACCCTGTGTTTAACTTAAAAGCTTGAATACTGCCATTGGCACCCCAAATTGTCGGTTGTCTGCCTTTTTTCTCTCTCCAAAAATGTTGGTGAAATTATCAAATCTAAATAGCCCTAGGATGTCAATTCCTCCTTCAAGCAAAGACGCGGCCTATGAAGTAAGTAAACAAATAACTAAGTGCTTCATACATACTTTTCATTTTGTTTCACAGAATACAAAAAGATGTCTACTTAAGGATTCAGATTCAATAAAATCAACAACTGTTACTGCTTTATGAGAGACGTTCTCGCACAAAAACCCTTCATTTTGTGAGTGTGTGACACTGATGAATACGTGACTTCTCAGTAGGGTCGGGGCCCGCAGTCCCGGTTCATGGTAACGGATGCTTTTGTACCACCGGTTCGAAGCCAACGAAGCGGAAGACAATGTCTTGACATTATTATAAAATAATTCTGACTACAAGGACCTTCTTATACGGTCTCAAGAATCCCCAGGATCTTCAGAGGACACTTGGATATACTAATAATACGAAGCATATACTGATCACTGGACTAGTGTATGAGGCTTCTGGCCTACTACTGACTCCTGATTACACCGATCTTAAAATGAATGAGTGAATGGAGATCAATTTCCCCCTGAATTTCCGTACCCACAGTGACGTGAAGCAGAAGCTACTCCTAGAAAAGGGACACTTTACTGTGAAAGTGTCTGTAGTTAGCAGTGCTATTGGAAGCGCATTTCATCTCTGTTGGTGGGCATCAGGGGGCTGTCAGTACCAAGAAAAAAGCAGTAAAATTAAAGCGGAAAAGTACTAGAGGAATAAAGTAGCTCCTGAGATGAAGTTTTTAACTGAACAGAATCCAAGGGAAAAGCTTTATTCTGTAAATGAGCAAATGAGTGAATAATGGACTGAAAGGAATTTTCTAAAAAAAAAAAAAAAAAAAGAACAAGCTAGAAAACTCTGTTGGTTTT
>NW_020173335.1:3312751-3344759 GCF_003031525.2 Neophocaena asiaeorientalis asiaeorientalis
TTTTTAAAAAAAAAAAAAAAAAAAGTACAAGCTAGAAATCCCTGTTGGTTTTGTCCTGCCCCTCCCAGGATACTCGTGTGATGTTGTTTCTCTTATAGGAATCTACCTTGTCAGAAAATATTTTTAAAGGTTTTAAGTACTTTTGAAGACATTCTCATGGCCTGTCTCTTTTCCAAGATGCTTCAGATCTTCCGTAACAATGACATGCGTTCCACTCTGTCTCCTGGTTTCTATGGCATTGCTTCCTTTAAAATGACATGATTAGTATAAAACTGGAAGATAAATAAGGTTTTTGGTAGGTGCCATAAAGCATCAAGCCCAGGGTACTGAGGAAATTAGGTTTCCGTTTTCTATTTCCAAGGTTATATGTCTCCCACTACTCACTCCCTGAAAAGAGATGAAAGGAAGAAAACTTAGAAGATGGGACAGAAACATGGAGAAAAAGGAAAAGGAAAAGGAGCAGAAGGAGAGGAAGAGGAAGAAGAAAAGCAAACAGGGCAGGACAGCCAGAAGACCCCTCTCTTATCACTTTCTCTTGCCTTTTCTGATGTCCTAAGATGTCCCCAGGATCACAAAGTACGTGAGGTGATGAGGAGTTTCACTCTGGGAATAATTTAAGAAGATTATGGTTTTTGTAAAAGGATGGGGGAAGGTACTTTTATTATACATCATGGCTTCATATCCTTTTCATTATTTGTTATTTTTGCTGGGGAGCAAGATGGAGTTCTTGATTTAACGGTGGGTTTTAACTTGAGAGTGGAGGTGCTCAGGTGTGTTTATATTCTATCTCTCATCATTGTTGCCTTCTCTATAGATTTCTTTAGATCTGTGTCTTGCAATCATTCGAAGGAACTGGGCCCACTGAAATCTTCAAAACTGGATCTGGTCCTACTGTAGAATCAATAAGAAGGAAGGGTCTCTAGATGTTTATTTAATACATGCATCTCCCAGGCAAGAAAGAAAGACCCACCATGATAACCCCATTTCTTCAATTATGAAAATTGACCCTGCTCAGCTATCACCCCAGGATACAGCAATTAACCTCCCTGAGTCTCAGTGACAGCACAGAGCACAACCTGACAGTCTCTTTCCTAAGCCCCTCGTCTCCTAAAGTATTTGCTTAAATTTGCTTTAAATTCAGGCGTATATCAATTCAGTAAGCGTCTTCAGCAAGTGAAACATTAATCGCATGTGGTTTCATGCTTCTAATTTTACTCTCCATGGGACAATATCTTTGCTCAAGGGAGGCAGTATTGAAACACTTAAACTTGTGCCTTGAACTTAAAGCTTGGAGCTGTAAATATCTCTCAACAAAAAGGGAGTCATTTCCCTTTGATTTGTGGGATGCAGGGGTTCTTGGCAGTCCTGGTAATGCATAATCACTAATTCCAATTTAAGGAGTGTCTGCATCAGTGGTAAATTGGAAAATATCTGCAAATCCCAACAGCCAGTTCTCTGCAATATAAACAATCAATAATCAGCTTTATTAGGGTAATGGCCCAGCCCATGACCACTGCTTGGTTGCAAGGCTCAGGAACCATAAATATTCTCCTTTACACTAAAGACACAGTGACAGTAGATCTTCACACAAACATGGTGATTCTCTTTCAAGATTTCTACTCCCTGCATATAAGATAATGAGAAACAGGTCTGCGTTTATAGTTATTCAGTAAATATACACTTACCGTCTACAGTTGCCTCAGCTATGCACTGGGCTCTCGAATATGCAATGCAAGTGTAAAGCGCCTTCTATTCTTAAAGAAATTGCAATCTAGTCAGGGACAAATTGACATCTAGTGAATAAAGCCATCATTCACTGAGCGTCTTCTATAACCAGGCACTTTGCCAGGCACCTGACCAATTTCAGAGTCAGAAGTTCTACACAAATCCTGGCTCTTTCTGTAAACAGCTGTGCTACCCTTAACAAAATCGCTTCGTTTATCTGGGATGAGTTTCTCCTTATGTTAAAAATTGCTAAATATGTGATAGTAAATCTATTCTAGCTCTGACGAGTCTATAATTACACACTGTGACTAAAATAGTTCGGAAGTTCTAAAGACACAGGGGGCGGTGAGGATTACAATGGGCCAGGGTGCAAAGTGGATGGGAACTTGGTTTTGCGTTGAGGAAGTATCCAAGCTCATATATATATATCTGTGTGTGTTATTGAAGTGTGATTGACAGATAACAATTGTCTATACTCAGGTTACACGACATTCTTGAACAGTCGGGGGAGAGCTGGCACAGCAAGCGCGCATTTGGAAACAGCTTTGGAGGTTCCTAAAGCCCCTCCCGAGACTGCAGAGCCCCCGGCTGCGGTTTCCTAACCCTTAGAACAGTGCCTGGTGCA
The DNA here is from genome assembly GCF_003031525.2 of Neophocaena asiaeorientalis asiaeorientalis. Taxonomy (NCBI): domain Eukaryota; kingdom Metazoa; phylum Chordata; class Mammalia; order Artiodactyla; family Phocoenidae; genus Neophocaena; species Neophocaena asiaeorientalis. Next base: position 3,315,102 of record NW_020173335.1, read on the forward strand.
TAAGAAGCACTGAAGCTATTTTCAGAAGAAAGGGAAAAGAGGCAATACGGACTAGAGCAGAGAATTTATTCCCCAGAGACGTGAATCTAGGAAGCCATAAACTAGGCAGAGCTGATAGGCGACGCTTTCCCAGCAAGAACGATCGAAACAAAGGTGGGGCATCTCTGTCCTGTAAACCGGAGTCAAACCCTAACAGCTTCCTCCCAGTAACGGCAGATGCTGTCTGCACGGTGACTCCACTTCGCCTGTGCCTGCTTCACCAACTCTACTCTCCGAAACCCACCTCCTTGCGCCCGCCTGCATGCATCGTCATCCTGGCTGAAAAGCTGAAATTCCCTTAAAGTCAGAGCTGGACTTGGGCTCCATTTTGGTCGGGGAGCTCTGATCTCAGCCTTCTCCCCGGGGTTCACGGCAGGGCGGGTGCCTGCTCCCCCCAAATCGCCCTGCAGCCTGCGGCCAAGCTTGCACCAAGCTGGCTTCTTTCCTCCCAGCCCCGCATTTACACAAAATACAAGGCTGTTCCCCAGTTTCGCCCCTCACAGGGATCTCTGAATCTTCTAGACCCACGCATGACAGGCATGTAGGGACACACGGTATCCCGTTTGCAAATCTTCAGTGTGTTTGCCTTTTTGTGTTATGTGCCGGCAGAAGATGACTCTAGGTTCCTCCCTTCAGAGGACCTGGCACAGAGGCACCGGACATACACCTGGAAAGCGCGCGCTGATGACGGAAGAGTACAGGGCATCCAGCCGTATGACCGAAGCTTACCTGATAGGTCCCAAGTGTTACAGCCTTTCATCTTTATCTGGGTGAGGCAAAATAAAAGGAGTAGCCAAGAAAAGAAAATGACTTAAATCATAATTAATACAAATGCAAATTATAATTAGAAAAAGGGGTAGTTTTCAATTTTTACCACTAGCTTTTACATAAGAATACAGAAATCCAAAGAGAAAGCAGAGAGAAAATAAAAAATGAAAATTTAAACTTCATATAGTTTTATATTAGAGTCTGAGAACATGTTTTCCTGAAACACTTAAGGAAACAGTGAAGATTAAGAATGAAAATCACTCAGTCTTCCTGAGGAGAAAAACCGGTCCAAAGCCCAGAAGTGCAAATCCCTACAAAACTACAAAAAGAGAGCCTATCAACGGTAGCTAACTTCATCTTCATTTCAATATTTGATATTATAGAGGACCTAACAAGATACGCAGCTCACAGCCACTTAGTGGAATAAATCCTGAGTAGATTCCAAAGTAAAGTTGTCAAAAGCAAACCAACTTCCATGATGCTGATTTCCATTCTATGGTTTATACGTTTGAAGACAGTGATATTACCACTAAAGTACGAAACTGAAAGAGAGGTAACCTGATTACATCATAAAAAATTGTTTGCTAAAAATTGGGTGAAGTTGAACAAACACCATATTTCATTATGAATACATGTATTAATTTCATATATTACATGTAAAGAAGTGGACTGTACTCAGGAAGAAAACTTGCATTTTTTTGAGCACTTTCTATACACCTACCATGTTATTTTTATAGAGACGATATCACCTTAGTCAAATTTCACAGGCAAAGTTACTGAAGCCAAGAGAGATCACATGGCTAACAGTGATGGAGTTAGGATTCCTAACCAAACACAATAATGAGAGAAAAAAAAAAGTGAAAACAAACAAGAAAGACCAGGGAGCATCAGAGACCTACTGAATGTACGTTCACGGAGTTAGGATTCCTAACCAAACACAAGAATAATGAGAGAAAAAAAAAAGTGAAAACAAACAAGAAAGACCAGGGAGCATCAGAGACCTACTGAATGTACGTTCATCCACACGATGGCATTTTTCAAAACTCAGTGTAATGCTGGAATGTATTCAATATAAAATGGCATAAATTATCTCAAATATAAACCTCTACCATCACCAAAATTAGCTAGAAATTATTACCATTTCACCTAGGAGGCCTCAATTCTCTCTGTTTTTTTTAGTAAAACAATTTGGAATTCAGTCATGTATGGTAAGAAAAATAAACCAGAGAACAAACTCGTGCACTGTGAGAAGGGCTGAGTTCCTTACACAGAAAACAAGGCTGGTTTATGTGCTGCCCTGGGGCAGAGGAAGTCATATCCTGATCAGGAAGCAGAGACCTTTCCGTCCCTTCCTGAGAGGGCTGATTAAAAGAAAGGATGTGTAAATCACAGCAGGACAAAATTGAGCTAGACAGAAGGCAGAACTTCCCAACAAGAGTTATTGGGTGATGAAACAGACTATCAAGAGAGGCCTTGAAATCTCTCTCCCTAGAAAGCACCCCTGAAATCTGACAAGTAAAACTGCCTTTGCTATGTAGCACGACATCCATCCTGGGGTTCTGAGGTCATGATGTTTTACAGCTGGATTTCATTTCTCTTATCATATTTCTAATAATGCAAAGAAGCTTCCTAACCGCTCCATTTTACAAAGTCGTTTGGTTTTAACAGTTCCCCCAAGTACACCCTGTCCCTAACCCATTCAGAATAGGTAAAAATCCTAATGAGATACATAGGATAAGAATCAAGAGGCCTTAGGGTCTTGGGTGGGATGCTACTTCTTTGAATGACACGGGACTCTAAGTCTGTTATCACTCACCCAAGAAGAAAGAGAGAGCAGAGTGGGTTTTTTCACATGGAAAGCAGAGCTCACTCCTTGGACACAGATTAAACCCAGCAGCATAAACAAACCCTGAGTATATGATGCCGCCGTAATTATTACCTGGAAATAAAGGCAATAGCTGCGTTTGGGGACAACAGTGGGAGGCACACCTCCCTGAAGGATCTGTGTACTCACTCTACATGGCTGCTACCATCTGCGTGGTAAAATACCCCCATTTTCTGTGTAGACACCTGCTTTTGTCCATGAGAGAAACGAATCAGGCATAACATAAACTTTTAGAAAACTGACAATCCTGATATTATGGGTTTTTAAGTAGCTTTTTTCTTTTTTTCTACCAAAGAAGATCATATTCCCGCCATGGCAATGAGGACAGATCAAAAGATGAGCAAACTGAATTAAAATAATATTTTTAAAAGTTTTAAAAGTTGACCAAATTAAATTGTTTTTCTCTCCACCCTGGCTTTCAAGGTGGAGGTGATTCATGCAGCCGATGACCTGTCTCCAGGGAGAACTTTCATCCTCACAGCCAGGAACTGACCCTGCCTCAGCCTTGGAGCTGGAGAGAAACGTGGCGGCCCAAGGCCAGGCCTGCCAGCCTGTGATCCCCTGGGTCTCACAACAAAGGCTGCGTGAGTCAAAGACAGCAGATGCCTCGTTCAGAAAAGAGTTTCTGCACCAAGTCAGGGACAAAGTTTGAAGGTCCTGATTTAAAACTTCATGACAGCATCAGTCACCTTATTTATACAGACAATACACAACCCACAGACCACAAGGCCCTGTGAGCTAAGAACCCAGCCTGACTTTTCTCGGGACATCTCTAGTGGTACTGAACAGGTGACCGCCCCCAAAAAACAGACAAATCCAGATGCAATCAAATGAAGCTATTCTGTCATCCTAAAGCGGTTCTGTGCGTGTGCAAATAGTATTTGCTCCTTCCCAGTGAATATTTTGGTGGACATTTTGCTCTGATGAAGCTGCTAGGGGGATAAGATCTCGGCGTTGCCTTTTGGTTTACCTTCCAGCCTGAGGTACCTGTGAATCTCGAATATGCATAAGTTTAACCAGGGCTTAACGCTTTCTCTCCCGCTGAATCCCAGCTGCTTGGCCAGCTCTCTGCTTGCCTCCTGAGAGAGCTCACACATCTCGTCTTTTCTCGTTCAGGCCCTTCCTGTTCCCTTGCTGGAGAAGATTATCAAGAGACACGGCCACCGGGAGAGCCTCCAGCTGCACCCATAGAAGGAGCCGCACCTTATGCCCACCCCCGTCCTTGGCCTGTACCTCCCACTGTGCTTCCAGCCCAGAAGCCCTTCAAGGACGCAGCCTTGCGAGGACGATGCAGGGCTGGGACCATCTGCAGGGTGCATGTGGTTAAACCCAGGAGAGCTTCTTTTGCTTTTTTTAATTTTTAAATTTCTATTTTTTTTAATACAGCAGGTTCTTATTAGTTATATATTTTATACACATCAGTGTATACGTATCAATCCCAATCTCCCAGTTCATCCCACCACCACCACCCGCCCGTCACTTTCCCCCCTTGGTGTCCACACACTTGCTCTCTATATCTGTGTCTCTATTGCTGCCCTGCAAACCGGTTCATCTGTACCATTTGTCTAGGTTCCACATATATGCGTTAATATACGATATTTGTTTTTCTCTTTCTGACTTGCTTCACTCTGTATGAGTCTCTAGATGCATCCACGTCTCTACAAATGACCCAATTTCGTTCCTTTCTATGGCTACGTAATATTCCATTGTATATATGTGCTGCATCTTCTTTATCCATTACATTTGCGTTTTTTACGTTTCTTTTCCCTGTAATTGATTTGCAATCTCTTAGCGTTGTGTCAGAAAAGATGTTTGATATGATTTCAACTTTCTCGAATTTACTGAGGCTTGATTTGTGACCCAAGATGTGATCTATCCTGGAGAATGCTCCGTGTGCACTTGAGAAGAAAGTGTAATCTGCTGTTTTTGGATGGAATGTCCTATAAATATCAATTAAATTTATCTGGTCTATTGTGTCATTTAAAGCTTGTGTTTCCTTATTAATTTTCTGTTTTGCTGATCTGTCCATTGGTGTAAGTGAGGTGTTAAAGTCCCCCACTATTATTGTGTTACTGTTGATTTCCTCTTTCATAGCTATTAACAGTTGCCTTGAGGTGCTCCTATGTTGGGTGCAATTATATATTTATAATTGTTATATCTTCTTCTTGGATTGATCCCTTGATCATTATGTAGTGGCCTTCCTTCTCTCTTGTAATATTCTTTATTTTAAAGTCTATTTTATCTGATATGAGTATTGCTACTCCAGCTTTCAAAAGATAGTCCATGGAATATCTTTTAATATCCAAAAGATATTCCATGGAATAGCTTTTTCCATGCCTTCACTTTCAGTCTGTATGCGTCCCTAGGTCTGATGTGGGTCTCTTGTAGACAGCATATATATGGTTCTTGTTTTTTTATCCATTCAGCAAGCCTGTATCTTTTGGTTAGAGCACTTAATCCATTCACGTTTAAGGTAATTATCAATATGTATGCTCCTATTACCATTTTCTTAATTGTTATGGGGTTTTTTTGTAGGTCCTTTTCTTCTCTTGTGTTTTCCACTTAGAGAAGTTTCTTTAGCATTTGTTGTAGAGCTGGTTTGGTGGTGCTGAATTCTCTTAGCTTTTGCTTGTCTGTAAAGCTTTTGATTTCTCCGTCGAATCTGAATGAGATCCTTGCCAGGTAGAGTAATCTTGGTTGTAGGCTCTTCCCTTTCATCACTTTAAATATATCATGCCACTCCCTTCTGGCTTGTAGAGCTTCTGCTGAGAGATCAGCTGTTAACTTTATGGGAGTTCCCTTGTATGTTATTGGTCATTTTTCCCATGTTGCTTTCAATAATTTTTCTTTGTCTTTAATTTTTGTCAATGTGATTGCTATGTGTCCCGCCATGTTTCTCCTTGGGTTTAGCCTGCCTGGGACTCTCTTTGCTTCCTGGACTTGGGTGGCTATTTCCTTTCCCACGTTAGGGAAGTTTTCAACTATAATCTCTTCAAATATTTTCTTGGGTCCTTTCTCTCTCTCTTCTTCTTCTGGGACCCCTATAATGTGAATGTTGTTGCATTTAATGTTGAACCAGAGGTCTCTTAGGCCGTCTTCATTTCTTTTCATTCTTTTTTCTTTATTTTGTTCAATGGCAGTGAATTCCACCATTCTGTCTTCCAGGTCACTTATCCATTCTGATTCAGTTATTCTGCTATTGATTCCTTCTAGTGTATTTTTCATTCCAGTTATTGTATTGTTCATCTCTGTTTGTTTGTTCTTTAATTCTTCTAGGTCTTTGTTAAACAATTTTACATCTTCTTGATCTTTCCCTCCATTCTTTTTCCAAGGTCCTGGATCATCTTCACTATCATTATTCTGAATTCTTTTTCTGGAAGGTTGCCTATCTCCACTTCATTTAGTTGTTTTTCTGGGGTTTTATCTTGTTCCTTCAACTGATACAAAGTCCTCTGCCTTTTCCTTTTGTCTGTCTTTCTGTGATTGTGGTTTTCCTACCACAGGCTGCAGAACTGTAGCTCTTCTTGCTTATGCTGTCTGCCCTCTGGTCCAGGACAGCTTCAATATAAATGTTCCAGATTCTGCCAGGCGGGGCGGAGATCTACTCCCCTCCAGGCTGCCCAGCACAAGCCTCATATGTGAGTCCCTCGCTTATTAAATCTGAACCTACTGATCTGAAGCATCTGCCTCTTTCTTTGGTCTCTCCTCGCCCCACCCCTTACAGGAACCAATTTGTGAACCAGCTTCCCTGCCAGTGATGGTCTTTCCCCAAGCCTTCACCTCTCAGGCTTGCCTCTCTCTGCCTGGTCTCAGCTCAGATCTCACCCACTCCAAGAGCACACCTATTTCTCCAGCCAGTTTTCCCATCATATGGGGATTCCCTTTCACACACAGACCCCAACCTATAATTGTGTCTCTCCTGCGTGTGGATTTGGTATCACTCACCCCATCCTAATGCTCCAGGAGGACGTACACCTCCCCAGGATTCCTTGCCATGACCCTCTGTGCTTACAACGACCCTTCACGGGAGATGGACGATACCAGATTCCGTTAAGCCCATGTGAAGCCAAACCATGGGCACATTATGCACAGACACACACAATAGCCATAAAGAAAAGGGAGGCCTTTTCTTTATCTCCTTTCCCAGTAAGAAGACTGGCAAAACATGAATGGAAAATAACCTAGGACGACACAACTCACAAGAATGATTGCTTCCTCGACACTTCAAAGGAGCTTAATGCCCTTCAGTGTTTTAAACTTTTCACATTTGGGGGACATTTATTAAAGAAAGAAAAGAAAAGAAAATGCTTTGTCCTTCAGCTATGCCATCATGAAATTGAATTTACAGGAATAAGCATTTTCTTCTCCTTTCAACTCTTTCAGTAGAGTTTAAAGAAATGTCAGTTTCTTATCCTTTCAAGTCTAAGGTATTTTATCATCATAGGTAATTATAAACATTTCAAAGCTGGGTGAAATACCTTAACTTCTAGCAGCCTCGTAAAGTAAATAGAGAGCTATTGCCCAAACTAGCTCAAATCAAACAGAGTCAATTCTCATTATTCGCTAATTTTGTATTTGTAACCTCGCCTACTCACTCAGATTTATTTATAACCCCCTAATCAATACCGGCAGCCCCTTTGCAGTCATTCACGGGTGGGCCGAGTGATCGCCCGATACACAGGTTGCTCAGCTGTGGTCAAACAAGACAAGAATGCCTCTTGCTTCAGTCCTCATACTATAAACAAGTGTCTCTTTCCCAGTTTACGTAGTGCCACGTTTTTTGCATTTTTGTGCTTTTTGTTAGTGCTTTTGCTGTTTAAAATGGCCCCCAAGCTTAGTGCTGAAGTCTTGTGCTCCTAAGAGCAAGGTGGCATTTGTTTGGCTAAAGAGACACCAACCTATTCTGAGATTGTCTTGAAGAGTTATACCTAATAACGTTTAACCAAACATTGGCTTTTTCCCTTCCTACTCATTGCATGGCTATTTGAAAATATAGCTTTTGTGGAATTTTGAAAACCATAGAGAATCACTGGGATAAGAGAAATATATTTCCAAATAATGATATAAACAATACAAGCAGCAAAGACTGAACATTAGAATGAGGAAAACAGAGGAGCAGGTAGGTGAATGTGAGCAATGACATAAATAATATTAGATATCTGGTTTGTGCATTCCACTTTCCTGACTCTTATTTCATCTTTGCTCAGGTGTGAGTTCTAGGCTGCTGGCCACGAGTTTAATGTTAGGGCATCAACAATATATATTAAATAAGGCAACTGAAACAGAGACACACATCAAAGTCACGGATTGATTAGTTGATGAAAATGTTGTGACCAGAGGCTCTATACTTCCCGGGAGCAATGGTCAGCATTCTCTAATTCAGTGTTCACAGCGATTGTATAGAACAACTACAGTGAATAATGAAAATCAACTGTACTTTTGTGGAAAGAGTGTTAAACTCTTCTGAAGAGTCATATGACATGAGTAATCTCACCAGCACCTCTATCATCAGAAAGCATTCAAATCCATCTCCCTGAATTTCATCAGAAAAAAAGATTATTTCATGAACTGCACCTTCTCTCAGCCAGAAATGTATCATTCATGTGATTGCCTAGTCAGTTGTTCTTTCATTTTCTGAGGCTAAGGATCTCCATTATCACCAAGAAAAAGGAAACCTTAACAGTGAAAACATAAAATCCCGAACTCTCCAGGGCTCTCTTTCTTTATTCAAATACTTAATATTTTTTTCTACTTAATATTTTTACCCTATTTGATCATTAGTGATGTATCTGGTAAAACATAGGTGAAGCCTCAATCGGGCTGATTTTTAGAGTTAAGATCCTAGAAATGAAGCTTATGGTGATCTTCACATTCAAAATTCAAAAGCCATATGCCTAAGATGAAATATCAAAGAGATATAAAAAATCCAACTACGTTGGCAACATAAAGAAAGAGATGGCAAAGATGAAGGTGGTGAATACAGTCGTCCCTTGGAATCCCAGGGGAATTGGTCCTTGGATACCAAAATCTCAGGATGCTCAAGTCCTTTATATAAAATACATAGTATTTACATATAACCTATGCACATCCTCCCGTATAGTTCAAATCATCTCTACGTTACTTATAATACTTAATACAATGTAAATTCTATGCAAATAGTTGTAAATACAATGCAAATGGTATGTAAATAGTTGCCCCCACGAGGCAAATTCAAGTTTTGTTTTTGGGAACTTTCTGGAATTTTTTTTCCAAATATGTTTGATCCGTGGTTGGTTGAATCTATGGACCTGGAAACTGCAGATACAAGGGTCAGCTGTGTATAGGTTTTACAGAACTGTTGCAAAGAGCAAAGAAAAGCCACTTGTAATTAAATACAAGATGAAATAAGAGTCAGCAATGCGGCATGACTCTTTGGAACAAACCAGATATCTAATATTATTTAAGTGATTGCTCACATTTACCACCTGCTCCTCTGTTCTCCTCATTCTAACGCTCAGCCTTTGCTGTTTGTATTGTTTTGATCATCACTTATAAATATGTTTCTCTTAGCCCTGTGAGTCTCTGTGGTTTTCCAAACTCCACAAAAGCCATTCAATGACTAGGAAGGGAAAAGGCAGGTGTTTGGTTAAGCATTATTAGGTATCTGTGGTTTTCCAAACTCCACAAAAGCCATTCAATGACTAGGAAGGGAAAAGGCAGGTGTTTGGTTAAGCATATTAGGTATCTGTGGTTTTCCAAACTCCACAAAAGCCATTCAATGACTAGGAAGGGAAAAGGCAGGTGTTTGGTTAAGCATATTAGGTATCTGTGGTTTTCCAAACTCCACAAAAGCCATTCAATGACTAGGAAGGGAAAAGGCAGGTGTTTGGTTAAGCATATTAGGTATAGCTGTTCAAGATTATCTCAGCTTGGGTTAGTGTTGTCTTTAGCCAAGCAAATGATATGTAATTTCTTTTAGTTGCATGATATTAGTAAAAATTAAAGAACAGCTTCATGAAAAATTTGATGGGTGGCCTACTTTCAAATGTTAACATTTGAAATGTTACATTAAATAAATTCTAAGTAAGAGCAGAAGTCAACTAAACAGCTATCTAGAAAGAAATAATAAAGAAAATGGAGGAGGGAAAATCCTCTAAGCAATAATGGCTAAGAATTGTCCAGATCTGAAAGGGGAGTCTGTTTTCAAATTGAATATTGAGTAGGATGGGGAAATAAATGCCCATCTGGGAAAATCACTACGAAATTTTTTTTAGGAGACTAAAGATAAAGAAAATCCCAGAAGCTTCCAAACAGGAAATAGTAAATGCACAAAAGAACAAGGACACCACATGTTATAACAGAACATATGTAGGATTCCTTCTGCGTTCTAAGAAAATGTGATTTTTATCCTAGAAATCAGTATCCAGCAAGGCTTATATATCTATGTATGCGTGCATATATATACATATATATATATATATATATATATACATATACAGAGAGAGAGAGAGAGAATGAAGTTATGAAGTTTCATTATTTTAGAAAATTGTTTTAAAATAATTATTATAAATGATAAAGAAAAATGGATTTAGCATATGAAGAAATAAGCCAAGAGTTAGAAACACAAACGGTCAACCACAGAAAGACGGTGCTATCCCTGCATAGGAGGATTCAGACCAGTCAGTCCAGACTGCATGAGGAAGATGGAAGCAAGTCTCTGGAAAACTAGAATTCAAGAACTAGATACACAATAGGAAGAGCCTACAGAGATATTAAGGCCACATCATGCAAGAGGAAATATGGGAAATTCAAATATCCAGGAAAGAAAAAACAGTCTGCAATGAAAAATACTCAAATAGCTATAGATAATTATGTAAATAATACTTATTTAATTTCCAGCTTTCAGAATAAACTTAAATACAAAGTATATGTATGTAAGGCCAATTATAAACACAGAGGAGAATGTAAATATTCTCAATTTGGATTCAATAATGTTATCACCTCATAAGGTAGGCAGTTGCAAGAGAATGTCTGTAACTGTTGAAATAAGAGGTATGGTTCTGAGTATATTGATACAAGCTATAATGAAAAACAGAGCAATATAAAATTGATGGTATGATCATGTCATGAATATAGAGTTAACCACTAGCAGAATAACAGAGATGGTTAAAAGTGGCCATCTCTAGAGAAAGACTAGACATGTAAGGAGAGAGACGTAAATTGTTTTCCACTCTGTCTTTCTATGTGATTAGAAGTTTTAAATGTGTGCAGATGTACTGGAGGGGAAAAATTCCAAAAAAAAAATCTTTGAAACAATACTTGAAAAATAATCCTATGCAAAATTGAAAGGAACAATAAGAAACTTAGGCAAAAAATTAAGTAGGTTTTGATGGGCAGAGGGGTCGCAGTTACTGTAGACATTAATAATCTTCTCCAACATACTGTTCTCCTCTGGACCCAAGGACAGTTAGTCTCCACTGCCTTGGAGCTGGACACAGCCATGTGAATAGCTCTACCCAGTGAAACGGATGCTGAAGTGGCCTGGTCCTTGTCTGGCCACAGCATTTAACTGCTCGATGGGCAACTCCCTAGGCCCATCTTCCTCTCCCACACTGATCTTGACTAAATAACTTATGCAACTCAATGGGGAAAAAAATACCAAGATGGCAATGAAATTTGGGTACAAGATTGTAATAAACAATTTGTGAAAAAAGAAACATAAATGTGTAACAAACATGAAAACTTGTTTTATATAACAAAAAGGATCTTCTGGTGATGAAATATATAAGGATGTTTTAAAATAATAACACTGATGCTGAGGTTCTGTGAGATTAGACTTTTTATAGACTGTTGCTAGGATTATAAATTGGTATGGCTTTCCTTAGTGTTTACCAGAAATACTAAACTAAATGCTTCATGGCCTTTTATCCAGTGATAATACTTCAGTCATCAGAAATGAGGGAAAATACATATGCAGAAGATTTGTATTTGCAGCAATATTTTATAATGGATAAAAGAAGGATTCAAAAAAAATCTGTAAAAATAGAAGACGAGGGCTTCCCTGGTAGCGCAGTGGTTGAGAGTCCGCCTGCCGATGCAGGGGACGCGGGTTCGTGCCCCGGTACGGGAAGATCCCACATGCCGTGGAACGGCTGGGCCCGTGAGCCATGGCTGCTGAGCCTGCGCGTCCGGAGCCTGTGCTCCGCAACGGGAGAGGCCACAACAGTGAGAGGCCCGCGTACCGCAAAACAAAAACAAAAACAAACAAAAAAATAGACGATTAATTAATCTAGGGGATAAATATTACTAACCCATGAAAATTCAGTTTATAAATGGCTTTACTGCCATCCAAAAATGTTTCAGGTATGACATTATGTACAAAAGAACGCTGGTAAATATTAACAAGTGATTATTTTTTGAGTAAAATTAATGTTGATTTTTATTTTCTTTTGTGTTTTCCACCTAATAAGTACTTTTATAATTAGGAAAATTTTTCTAATCAGAACTTTAGAAAGTTTTTATGTTAATTTTGGAGGAAGATTTAAATAAATGTGTCCTGAATTAGATTCACCTGAGAAACATTATGATGTACAAATGCCCTGAGAAAGCTTAGAGCTAAATAAAAGTGAATGGAAATAAGGGCAAATATGATTGCAGAGTGCTTTGAAGTCTGAATTTGCCAAAGAATTAAAAGTAAATGGAAAGCTGATTCAAACGTTGAGGTTTTTAAATCAAAACAAAAAATTATTATGACATATATTAATATCCATTTAGACACAAGGGTAAGTACAGCCAAAAAAAAAGAAAGAAAAGTGAAGCAGAAGTCATCCCTTAAAAGAGAACAGGGTCTGTGTTCCATGGAGTCCTTTAGAAAAATCTGTTTAGTCCACCTTTGTCTGTCCTGTGGGACCAGAACTACATTACATACACCCTTAGTGGTACATCAGCATCTTTAGTTCTGAAAAATGGCTTTTTCTGACTTTCCTTTGCCTTTAGGAGTAGAGTAAGGAATGAGACCAAGCCAATGTTAGGAAAATATTTAATTTGTTTAAAGTATTAGCATAAAAAATTAACACTGAAGTTCTGCCTGTGTAATTGTTTTATGTTCATCCAGGTAACATTTTTCTATTCTCCAAAAGATATTAAAATAGAAACAGATGACTAGAGACTTAAAGAAACTGAATGAAATACATTTTGTAAAATTGTTATCTCGAGAGTTAAAATCTTTCCATTTTAATGATCATGGAAAGGCACTTCAGGGCCACATTAAGTTCAGAGTTCCACAAAATGTAGTTGTTAAAGATTTATAAAGTCCCTGATGTTTGGCCAAAAATACGCAGTGCACGCCATCCACCGTAAGGCAAACTGAAAGTATTCGTTGATGAAATTAACAATTTAGTATTGTAATTAGGATTCCAGTTTAAATCAGATTTTTACCATAGATAGCTGGATATTTGGCTTTAGAGAGACCACATAACCAGTTTTTAAGACAAACTGAGAATGAAACTATAAGTTAATAAAACCACGAGCATCTGAATTCCTTTACCTTTATTGCATATGAACTGCATTCTCTGGTTTTAATATTCTATTTGTGAACATATATGGATTGTTACACTAAGTTATCTTCAAAGGGACATTCGAAACCCAAGTCATATCATAACCCATTACTTAAGCCTTGATATAGGTTAAGAATAGGCAAACCAGCAAGTCCATTTAAGTGACATTAGTGCTGTAATGCAAGCCAGAAACATAACACAATCCTTTATTTATCCCTCTGGGCTCAGGGAACCTTCAGAGTCTGATATCCTCTTTATTGATCTGAGACCACAGTGACACAGAACCACTATTTATAGGGACAGCATTACTCAGGAAACAAGTACCTTGCAGAACTTACATTCCTTTGCCTGTAATAGAGTTTTAATCTTGTTTATTTCATTTTCTGCGAAAGTTTCCTTTTTGTTTTTAAATCCCTGAGGAACTATTTACACAAGAAGAATATCCGATGGCATTTCAAATTGAGGAGGAAAAAATGGATTTTTTTATATGCTGTGAAATTTGGCTAACCTTATGAAAGAAAAGAAAAGGCGGTATACCTATTTTAGTATTTATCCCAAATAAATCCAGATGAAAGATACGTTTCAAATCTTGAAACCAAAATAGGATGGGTATTAAGTAAAAGGATGAGCAGTTCTTTTTCTTTAAACCACCCTGAGTGGAAAAGTCTTTCTGAGCAAAGCACAAAAATCCTGAAGCAATAAAATAAACCACTTCTAAATTTGACTGAAGAAAATTTAAGAATATATGCATTCTTAAAAATTATAAACAGAAATCATGGTTTTAAAAAATCATGAACAGATATAAAGAACAGACTTGGGGTTGCCAAGGTGGAGGCAGTTGGGGAGGGATGGACTGGGAGTTTGGGATTAGCAGATGCAAACTAGTATTTATAGAATGGATAAACAGCAAGGTCCTACTGCAGAGCACAGGGAACTATATTCAGTACCCTGTGATAGACCACCATGGAAAAGAATCAGAAAAAGAATGTGTATATATGCATAACTGAATCACTTTTCTGTACAGCAGAACTTAACACAACATTGTACACCAGCTATATATACTTCAATAAAAAACATCTGGCTAAGATAGTGGCAACTCATGACAAGCAGGTGTTACTTTCATGCATGTTGTATCGATGAATAATAAATAGAGCCACAACCCAAGAGAAAACCGGCAAAGCTATGAACAGACCCTTGGGTGCGAGCACATATGCACACACGTACACAGAAAGGCAAATAATGTGGTGAGAAACGTTTAACTTCAGTCAAAACGTATCGTTGTAAATCTAAGCAGTGAACCAGCAATAGCAAACCTTAGACAAGTTTAGTGTCGTACACTAGTCCTAACAGTAGGTGAAAGCAGGCATCGTCCTACACTCTAGGTAGCAATGTAAATCGCATACATTTTTTGAATATGTAGCAAAATTTTAAATGCAAACATCCTTTGACTCAGTCATTCCACTCACAGAAATCTATTCTGCAAACCCACTGGCACACATTATTAACATAGTCAGGAAAAGATGGAAACAGTCATCAACAAAAGACAGGCTAAATAACAACAGAATACCACGCAGGAACTCTAAAGGAGGAAACTGTGCAGATAAAAGAGGTCTCCAGTTTATGTTAATATAGCTAATTATCAAGATAGGGAAAGAACAGTGTACTTATTTTTTTTTTTTAACATCTTTATTGGGGTATAATTGCTTTACAATGGTGTGTTAGTTTCTGCTTTATAACAAAGTGAATCAGCTATACATATACATATGCTCCCATGTGTCTTCCGTCTTGCGTCTCCCTCCCTCCCACTCTCCCCCTCCCACCCCTCAGAACAGTGTACTTATGACACTAGTATTTCTGGAAACCATTGATGGTGATTATCTGAGAGAAGCGGAATTAGGGGAGAAAAGACATAGGTAGTATTTACTGTATCCCCTTTTGTAATGTTTAAAAATTACCACGTGACTGAGTCACTTACTTCATAATGTTTAAACCTCAAAACACAATCCTTAAGAATCTAAATTCTAATTTTTGCATGTTTTAGGTTTTAAATCACCCACAATACCTAAATGATACTGTTGACCAATTTTTAATACTTTTATATATTTCTTCTACATGTTAAAACTGATTCAATTTTTCTCAGATAATCAAGATTTTGCCACCTGAAATTTTCAAACTGTTATTATAATCGTTTAGATCATATAAAATCTGTTTTAACATTACAGGAGAACTAGCCAGGTGTGTCTCTTAGATTACTCATAATAGCTATATGCATCGACATTTTTAACATTTTATACAATGTATTACAGTATTGTAAGACTTGCTACCTGCTCCTTCAGTAACAAACTAAAATAGTATTTATAATAATTAAATAATTTACTCAACATCAAATTATTGTATATAAAACTACCCAGCAATTTCTGCAGTCTATGATATTTCAAACTGAATTGAAGAACTTTTGGCAGAGCGGCCAAAAAAAAGGAAAATCTTGCAAAATAAAAAATAAATTATCATCTCCAAATCTGATTCAAAACTTAAAATTGTTTACAAAAGACCTGCAATTCACATCACAGTTAATATCACTAGTTCCTCATTTAGTTGCCCCATTTTTCAACAATATATTCTAAGTCAGTATACAAGCAATGAGTTTTCAGCTTCTACCTCTTTTATATTTTCTTCATAATTTTTATAGTTACCATTTCTGCTCTTAAGACACTTTGATCCAAATCTAGTTCCAAGGTATACGATAATATTTATAAATGACGCGGAAACAATGAGTACACTACTTTCTACGATAATACGAAAATCATGTAGCTGACCTGGATTAACTACTTCTACTTTTGTCATAAAATAATTCTGCACCCATGAATAATTTCCAATACAGAAACCTTATCTTGTTCTTTGTCACCTGAGACATTACCTAAAAGATTGGCATTAAACAGGTATCTACTAAAATTTTAGAAAGGTAAAGGAAGAAGAGAATCCTGTGATGGATTTGGATGCAGTAAGAGGCAGACGACTGATCCACAGGGAAGGAGCCATAAGGAGCCAGTCCCGTGTCTAATGTCACCCTCGTCATGGGCAACAACACCGTCATTTCTATTTGCTCAAATGTACTGATGGTGGAACCCTCGTCATGGGCAACGACACCGTCATTTCTATTTGCTCAAATGTACTGATGGTGGAACCCTCGTCATGGGCAACGACACCGTCATTTCTATTTGCTCAAATGTACTGATGGTGGAACGGATAACTGAACAGTATTACATATGCACACTTAACGATAACCCAAATCTGCATTCTTTACCTCATGCATGATTTTTAGTTCTTACTGCTTATCTGTTTTGGGATCAAGAACACATTAAAATTCTTGGTAAATGTGCGCATTCACCAGTATTCTAAACATGACAACAATAAAACCCTAGTCTCCACTATTAGCTCAAATGGTTGTATTAAAGAAGCTTACTAATTTAAAAAATTACACAGAGAGCTACGTTAGCTCTCCTTAGCTGTCTCCCCTCCATGCCTCTAAAAGCATGGAGCTAAGTGTATATAATTAACATGCGCGCGGGGAGACAGGAAATCACTGAAATTAGCAGCGTCAGTCACTGTCTTATATGGAGCAATGATTATCTTTGGAATCTGACGATTTCCTCATGAGGCAGGTATTATAATAGCCCCATTTTACAGAGGAGGAAACAGGATTAGAAAGTTTAACTGATATATACAAAGTCTCACAACTGGTAAATGTTGGAGCCGTAATTTCAAACCACACCTGCTCATTTTAGTATACTGGCTGCGTTGCCCTCTGACACTGTGAAAACACCGACCCAGGAAGCAGAAGATGTGTTTTCTAAAAGAAGTTCCTCCACAAATTTAGAGTTGCTTAGAACAACTCCGATTTGTTTTCTCACCTGGAAATGGGTATAATAATAATTCCATTTATCCTATAAACCGTACAGAGCTACAGTGAAGACCAAACAGCTAGGAAAGTGTTTTGAGAAGACAAAAGTTATGCATAAATATAAAGCTATCGAGTATATAAGCTCCCTGAAGACAAGAATTTCCATTTTCTTTTCCTCCACCTCTCCAAGCACACTGTTTGGTTCACAGTAAAAGGCTGGGATACAGGGAAGAAGGGAATATTGGGGTCACTTATGACAAACTAATCAAGGCTCTTATTTTCTCATTTCAACCCCCAATAACAATATCAGGCGTGATGAGGAGACAGCTTCATCCCACAAAAGAGAAAAACGCACGCTTTGTGTCATAAAGCTCCTAATCATACTCAGACACACATTTGTCTGGTTCTAAAGCTTGGGTTCTCTCATCTGCTTTTCATTTAAATAAATATAATTTAATTAATGAGGTGAGATAAGTCATGAGCAATCTATAATGTGCACAGTTAGACAATGTGTGTAGCTAGCTTAATTATGTGCTTGAAAGCCCCACCAGGGATGAACAGCCCAAACTGTTCAACATCCTCCTGGAAGTGACATGCGACATGGTGATACTGCTTGAGTTTCAGCATCTTGATTTTTAAAAACCATTCTCCTATTTTAGCGTGCTAAACATATCTTTAAGGGGCTTATGCGGTTTGTTTCGTTAGTCTCTTCTTCGTCACCCAACAGTCCTGCCCTGGTATACGAACAGCAGAAAAAGATTCCAGCAAGAAACAAGAAATGCATTTTCCTCTGTCCTCAACAAGTGCTTATCAAAACCATCCGAAGATCTCAACACAGAAAGTGACAACAAGCCCGCTAACTTCCATGCACTTAGATGTGCCAAACACAGGCTTTTACGCCTATTCTCCATCTCCAAAATAATCCTATAATGTATGATTCCCTTTTACAAAGGTGGAAACGGAGACTTAGCTGCGCTAAACAACTTGTCTGATGCCACACATCTAACAGTAGGACCAGAATTCCGTTCCAAGTTTAGACTCAACTAACGCTCTTCTGTGTCCCAGGACACCATGACTGCAAACTGCAAAGAAGCATCGTCTTTTATTTTTGTAGAGAAAACGCTTGCGCATTTATCATTAAGATGACGATTCTTGACTTGTCTGTGTTCTGAAAGATAAAGAAAAAAACTGAAACGCTATTGCTCCTCGATATTCCCTCTGAATTGTCGCCTCTGTTCCTAAAATTTCCTCTCCAGATGGAAATTAATAATAACACTGTAAACTAGTAAAAACTTAAAAACTGATAAAACGAATAAAGCTACAAACTGTGAAATGCTCAGGAATTACAAAGCTCAATACCTCCATTTCATACACAAACTGAAAATGAGATTGAAATCTTTCAATTCCTCCCAAGCACAAGATAAGATATGAATAAAGAAGAAACTCATGCCCTAAACTGAAGTGTATCTCTCTAGAAAAACTAGCAAACACACACTTTCCCTACCACGGCTGGAGATCGGCACTTCCAGAACTTTCCTTGCCAAATTCTTGTGAGGAGGAGAGACTTTTTTTTTAAGGGAAGCCTTCCTCTCATTCTAGAATCCAGGAGCTACTTCTGTGGTAGCTGGATTATTGAAAACAGGCAGTCCTTTTCAATACCTGCAATTCACAATAAATAGCTTACAAGAAACCTTTGAGGAATATGTTTTAAATGTTCCAAATTAGTGCCACTAAAATGTAGATGACAATATTCCCCAATACATGGACTAAACTGATCCCCCTACCCCTGACAATCTTTATTCTTCAGATTGAAACTACTCATTGTGTTCTGCGTTTCAGTCCCAAATTGCGCTTCAATAATTTTTTGCGTGACTAACTTTAATGAGAAAAAACCCTATATATCATTCAAGAATTATCATTAATTTTGTTAAATATTCTTGTAAGACATGCTAACATATTTTTAAATATATCTAGAATTGTAATGACCATTATCTAGATGTTAAAAAAGGAGAATAGGGCTTCCCTGGTGGCGCAGTGGTTGAGAGTCCGCCTGCCGATGCAGGGGACACGGGTTCGTGCCCCGGTCCGCGAAGATCCCACGTGCCGCGGAGTGGCTGGGCCCGTGAGCCATGGCCGCTGAGCCTGTGCTCCGCAACGGGAGAGACCACAGCAGTGAGAGGCCCGCGTACCGCAAACAAAAAAAGACAAAGGAGAATAAATCACCACCAGATAACAAACTAAAAGACAATTTTTTCTGTGTTCTGCTGATAAGCTCTATTAGCATTTATCAGTTGCTGCGTTGCTAAGTCATCTCAGGAACCCCAAGCAGGAGATGAAGTTTATTATGACTTTCATAAATGCAAACCCTAGTAGTATGTTCCACATTACATATCTTTAGCTACAGCGTTTTCTGAAACTTTTCTGTCAATGTTTTACCTAGAACGACTCTTTTACCAGCCTAGAATAATAAAGTGCCTGAAAGTGGTGTTTTTGCCTATGAGGGATCCAGAATGTTTCTTTTCTTTCTTTTCTCCCTCTGGAAGTAGTTAATAGTATCTAACAAATTCTATCTATCAAAAGTAATATTATGATAAGAATTCAGTGTTTTATAGTAGCTCAATGTTAGTGTAGAAGCCTGACTGCAGCCATGCAAACTAAGCAAACACCAGGTCAACGAGAAGCTGAAACAGAAAGAGAGAGAAAAGGAAAAACTTCCCAGTTCCAAATTCCATCTCCTCTGCCTAGTACACCCAGTTACACTACCTCTTGGAATTTTTCCTGTTTGTCCACAGTCCCCTTCTGACACATTAAGAAATCTTGCAATTTCAATCTACAACAAAGGATTTTTTTTTCCTTTTGGCGTGAAAATAATTATTTCAAAATGCTCATTCTATCCTTTTATTCTTGCATAAACAATAAAAAATACATAATCACATATTGCTGACATATTCTTACTGCAGTGGACCCAATACTTACGCAAGGGAGATTGTAAAATGAATACTAATTCTGAAAGAGTATTTTAATGCAAAGTCTTAGTATCAGCTGCAAAAGGTTTAAGGGCTGAGAAAACCTTTTTTTTTATCAAGTTATATAACATGAGCTTCAATTAATTTTATGCTGAAGTTAGAAATGATTGACCAAGGCCACATTATGTTGTAGCGATGAAGAATTAGGTAACACTTCTCTATGTTTTCATAATAAGCATAGATATACTCAGTTTATATAAACATATTTCTATCACTTCAATCAGTATCACTGGGTTTTTATAAAGATTAGACGGAAAATATTTGCATTGAATATCTTTTTATAAAGATTAGACGAAAAATATTTGCATTGAAGGGACACCTTCTGAGGTACTGAAATTTGATCAGAGTACAAGTATCAGAGCAGCATAAAGCGAATACCATAGTATTTATAGTTTGAAATTAACTTTACACAAAGGGTAAATAGCTCAGTAGAAATACGATGCCCTGTTCAGAGGACTGTAGACAAGCTAGAATTCAGGCATTTCTCAATTCAATTCAGTTTGGGCTCATACTGTACATACTAAAATAAAATCAGGGAAAAAATGTAGATATTAATATAACTAAAACTATAAAGTAAAATTCTGAATAACAATTTAAACAGTAAAACTGTGACGGGTATATGTCATTTCTTTAAGAAATGTTGAGGTGAAAAGTAAAACAATCTAAGAAACTATCTCCTCATAAATCCCCTTCTATAATGAACCCTTATCTCCCAAACCTACTTGTTCTATTCAGTTGAAGACTCTTATAATTGTCAAGGTTCTACATTTTAAAACTGTCTGTAACCTTAAACTACACATTAGTACTAAGCATTTTGGATGATTTTTTGCAATATTATGTTAATTAACATATGAAAAATAAAACTATAATTACAAGTTGGGTTTTATTTTTGCTGAAGCAAGCTATCAATAGGATAAAAATAGCTAAATTACTGGAAAACAAATTCTAAGGATAAACTGCCAATACAAAAAAGAAAAAAAGGCACGCATCTAAAAGAATCACACCCATTAGTGCAAATATTAAAGCAACTGGTCCGTAAGAAACTGTGTCTATAAATTTCTCATTCTCAAATATCTCTAAAAATATATATTTTTGTAATTCGTGCTTTGTAAAAATTTTGCTATGGTTACCAAGGGGGAAAGGAGGTAGGGAGAAATAAATTGGGAGATTGGGATTGACACTACTATATATGAAACGGATAACTAATAAGGACCTGCTGTAGAGCACAGGGAACTCTACTCAGTACTCTGTAATGACCTATATGGGAAAAGAATTTTAAAAAGAGTGGATACACGTATATGTATAACTGATTCACTCTGTTGTACAGCAGAAACTAACACATTGTAAATCAACTATACGCCAGTAAAAATTAATTAAAAATAAAATAAAATAAATATTGGAGTTTTTTTAATTTAAATAAAAAATGAAGGAATTCACAGAAAACTGTGGTGTATAATATCCTGGGGATGGGGGGCTGGGGGGAGATAAGACAATTTTGTGGCTATTCGGGGTATATGAACAGTCACTTTTTGTGGAAAGTCCAAAACACAAATGGAAGTGGGGCACACCCGTAATCTTCAGGGCCCTGAGAAAGGAGCCCTGTATTCTAACCACTGCAACATGGCTTCTGCATCGCCCCAACAGCATTTATTTCAGCAAAGCATTTTAACGTAGAGCAATGTAGCTTTAGGGATAAATATAATAACTTTGAACATATCTAAGTTGTAGATGAAAATGAAAAACGTATCACACCTCTATCTAAATAGGATCGGAGGCAGATTTTACCAAATAAATTCTTTCTTCTGAAATCCAAAAGTAGCGTAAGAGCAAAATTCTGACTTAAACAAGTGTAATTCTATAACAAGAAATTCTGCTATATGCAGTCTGTGGAATAGATAAAAAATCGTGAAGGACACAAAGACAGCAGTGGCATGACCCTGCCATTAAGAAGCATGTTTTCATTCTCCACGTTAATTTTTAAATGCCTTCATTCTATAAATTAACATTATCAAAAATGACAAAATACTTTAAATTGAATTGTAACCAAAAATAATAGGTATTAGACTACTAATGGACACCTCTGTAAGAACCACATTCATTTTTCTCCCAAATTAGTGAAACCCGCTTTGAGAAACCTTTTAGTTTTGGGAAATTTTTAAATCGTGGGTGATTTTGAGATTCGAAAACAAATCGTGGGTAACCTTGAATTCAGCAACTAATTTTCCTATTGTGTTGACGAGGCATAGTTACTTAAGACATTTGGTAATGAGTTATTCAGAACATTAGAGAAAACCTCAGAAAATCTGAATGAAAATTGCTGGAATAAAAGAGCTAGGATTTTAATCATGTCTGGGGAATCTTCAGTAGAATTCAGTTAAAGAAGAAAAATATAATTTACTCAGTGCCACTAACATCCCAATAAAATGTTTAAATCTAATACAAGATTTTAGCTCTGTGGAGTATATCCTCTGCTTACCTAAAAAAAAAAAAAAAATCTATTTCAATTTAAGTTTATTTCCTGTAGTAGCATCTGTTCTTCAGATTAAGCACTTTCACTGACTTTTTCTAAAAGGGAGGAGAACAGAGGAAGAGGAGGGAAAACACACCATGCTCTTTGAAAAGTCAACCATACGGCAACACCTGATGGAATAACCGGGGAACAACTGGTCCTCTACAGCCTTCCTTAACATCGTCAGGGCTCCAGAACGTCTGAAAGTGTGAGTGTTTTTGGAAGAGATTCCGAGAGAATCTGGGCTCTGGCATGAATCAGCATTTTACGGTCCTAATGTCAAGGTGCAATGACCCCATCACTTTAAAGGCTTGACATGAAAGGGAAACCTCTTGAGTCAGCAGGTTGAAGTCTGCAAGACCTCAGAAAGGAATAGCACAGGAATAAATTCCTGGTACTATGAAGCTTCTATAGTTTCATACAGTAACTTTTATTTAAATACTCAGTTTCTCACATCCTAAATAGAATACTTCAACCAAAGCCATTCTTTGATTTCTGTTTGGTATAATGTCTTTTCTTGAAATTCTCTTGTGATATACATGGAGTATGAAAGCTTAACTACAAAAAATCCAATGATAAATTAATTATTCTCACGTATTAAGAGCTACTTCATTCTTTGTAACTTCCAATTGCTTATAATCGAAGATTTACACCCCAGGTTGTAAGGCAGTGTGTTCTGGTACATCTGTCCCCAGTTTTATTCACACCACAAATTCTCATAATCGCTTAAGAGCATCCAAGTTGATTCTGCTTTTATGAAATTCTGGCATACATTAAAGTGGGTAACTCCAGGCTCTCGTAATTACCTCGACAAAATGACAAAACATGATAGCCCAGCCAATCTATAATTACTCAAAATCTATAATTATAATATAACTATACAAACACACACACACAATTCATGCAAAGTGTAATAAAGGTTTACCAAGCACCAATTAATGTGATGAACACAGATACACAGTCTCAATAATTCATGACTAAAATTCAATGATAATAAATATACCTTAAAATAATATCTGAAGGACCTACTGGATAGCACAGGGAACTCTACTCAATATTTTGTAGTAATCAATAAAGGAAAATTATATATATATATATATATATAAATCGCTTTGCTGTACACCTGAAACTAACACCACATTGTAAATCAACTCTACTCCCATAAAATAAGTAAATAAATAAGATCTGAAGAGTCAGGGTTAAAAAGCCTTGATTCTTTCTCCAAGGAAAAAGTATACTTTTAGAATTCTCTCTCGTCCAAGAGCATTTATAATCAATGATGTTCCTGAATTTCTTTCCAAATCAAATTCACAAGAAGATTGAAGATAATCTATTTTTAAAATAAAATCGAAGGCACTCTTTTTAAAAGGAATTCGGAGTTATTTTTCAAACGCATCATTTTAAGTGAGTTTTTCCAAAATAGATGCCATTTACACATATTTCTTCCATCTCTCTAAACGAATGGGTTTACGTTGCTTCAAAAGGCAGTGTGCGCAGCAGTTTTACAAAAGAACAGTATTTCTCCAACATCTCCATCTGCTGGCTTAGAGGAAAAGTAGATTTTATCTGGTGTTTCTTGAAATTTAATACTTTTATAATTTATTGTTATGAAATTGAAATATGAAACTATTAAATTATTTTTAAATAGCTTAATAGCTATTTGTCAGAGTCTTTCAGTAAAAAATAGGAAAGATTTTGAAGAGGACATTTACTATTTAATATTTTTAATTCCAAAGCCCTATGTGATCAAATACTCATGTTCATAGCTCTTTTAGACAGTTTTATTTTGTTTAAAATAAAACAAATTTACTAAAACAAAGTTTTAGTAAATAGTACATTAAACCTTATTAAAACTTTTTAGAATGTAAACATATGTAGTATTCGCCTAAAACCTGCTGTTGATTTTGTTAACCTATACACAATATGTGGTGTATACACATATGCCAATATCACATTTATTATTTTCACAAAAATGTTGTTACAGTAATAAATTGCTTTTGTAGAAAAACTACTAGAATATTTCCACATCCTCAGACTAAACTTCTTAGA
The DNA here is from genome assembly GCF_003031525.2 of Neophocaena asiaeorientalis asiaeorientalis. Classification (NCBI taxonomy): domain Eukaryota; kingdom Metazoa; phylum Chordata; class Mammalia; order Artiodactyla; family Phocoenidae; genus Neophocaena; species Neophocaena asiaeorientalis. The sequence goes on from NW_020173335.1 coordinate 3,339,814, forward strand.
CAAGACCCAGCAGACAGTGCACAGGAAAGGCGTCCAGGCCAATAAGGATTTGAAAACTATTTGAAAGAGCATTGAGGGGAAAGGTTAGGAAAAAATGAATTACTATAGGAACAGCATTCATTTATTCTCTGACATCTAGAAGACACTCAGCAAATACTGAAGGGGGCAGGGGGGAAGGAAGGAAGGAAAGAATTCTTGAGGTCCATTACTGATTCGACTGTTGAATATCAGATGCTAATTTATTTATTTTTCTGATTTCATGGATTTTCTCATATTGAAGTCTTATGTTTGAGCAACCTTCAGGGAAAAAAAAAACACCTCACTTTAGTAGGCTCTCTAGCTAATCAGAAAGAAGGAAGAAAGGAAGTGGGGAGGGAGGGGAAAATAAAAGGAGAAAGTAAGAAATTGGAAATCTGTCTTTTTTCCTCAGGTACCCATGGAAACAAATAGGAACAAGTAGGTCCTTCCATTATTCCCACTGTGACTGTGAAAGAGGGAGTGGGAGGGAGTTCAGAGCCTGCACAGTCACTTACGCAGTTCAGAATATAATGACTTCATTTCGTTTGCATAACTTTAACCCATTCCATGGATCCTGCTGGACCCTGAAAGCCCCATCGGCCTTGAAAGCCCCATCGGCCTCAGCAGTTCCAAAGAAGTCCCTCCATCTCAGGAATACAACTAAAATTAGCAGACTAATATCTTTTCTATTTTGAAATTATATTATTAAGGTTTACAACTCTGCTTTCTTAATATATTAAATTTATACGTTACATTTAGGGTTAAATTTACCCTATGGGATTTTTATGGCTTAACTCGGAGGAAGGACAAGCTACTTTATGAACACTGATTGATGATACACATTTCAATACTGGAGTTAAGAAGCAGAATTCCTTAGATTTCTGGAGGAAATGGAAGAAAGTCGGTTGGGTTTCTATCAACATATTTGACATTGCTGCTTCCACTTCATATAGGAAAGAATCATGGACTCCCCTGTCTGAGAAGACAAGGAAACAAAGGCTAAGGAGAAAAAGCCTTGAGCACGATTTAAGTGATCAAGACTCATCTTAATAAATTTGATATTAGAGATCTCCATTCATTTCTTGACTGCTAACTTTGTGAGTGTAGTTTATACAAGCATCTCTCTCTCTCTCTCCCTCTGAAAAGAGGTAAACTAACTTTACATTTTCTATTGCTCTTGGGAAAAAAAAAAAGGATACAAACACTCCATTTCATTTTGCAAACTCTGGATTGTAAAATTCCCAAAGGAATGAAGAAATTGAGTGCCTGGTCGATGAGTTAATGTCAACTCCAGAAAATTCTATTCAATGAGTCTCTCTTCTGTACCAGGGCCTCAACTAGCTCTGCTCAGCAATCAGTAAGACTACATATAACACGGGAGTTCCAGAGACCATGGCTCTGAATTCCCGTGTTGGAAACTTGAAAATGCATTCAATTCTTCACCATCATTTGTTTTACTGTCCTAGAATAATCCATGGAGGAGAAAATTTGAGACCTGGACACATGTAACTTTTATCTCAGCTCCATTTTCTAAGAAAAACAACAAGAAAAAAATCTGTGCAAAATGAAGATCTGATTTTCCCATTTTCTCAGAATTATGGTCAAGCAAATTAAATTGTTTTTTTTTAATGAAATCTATCTCTTATTACATGGATATACTCATTCTGTGGAAATGTATGGATTTATATATGTGCTTAATATATGCACAGTTTCTGCCTACATATCTTATTTCAATTAAATTTATATTAAATAAATCTATCCAAAAATACTGAGACTGAGGACCTAAACTAGTCACCTAACCTTACCTAACCATTACTTTTTAGTCTTTACAAAGGCCCAGCACAGTCATTCAGCATTTGGAATGAAGACATATTCATTGCTTTCAGGGGACCTATCTCCTGTGCTCTCAGCCAGGCCCTGGCATGATTTTCACCAATGAGTGAACTTCTCTGTCATTGACCATATTCAAATTCTTTTCACCTTGTTTTAAAAATCTAGATCCTTCCAATAATCATAGTCTTGCCTTAGGTTCATTACTTTCCACAGCATTTTCACACTAGTATACAATTACATACACTCAGATACTTAGCACAATTGTGTGTCAAACTCACAATTCAGGGGGAAAAAATGGAAACCTGATATCAAATAAAATGAATAATCAAAATCTGATAAGTAAACAGGTCAAGCATAAAAGCCTTCAAAACTTAAACTACAGCCGGTTTCTTTGTATACATACATATATATATATATAAATTTTCCAAGATATATATTATTATATTCTTCTATGGAGTTTTTTTTAACTGCAAATCCACTTAAGCCTCTCTCTCTCTCCCTCTTTCCCTCTCTCCCTCTTTCTCTCTCTCTCCTCCCCATCATGCCCAGTTGCTTTTCTCACTTAGAACCAACATCTGAAGAAAACACACAACACTGAAATCCTCTTAAACTGGTTTTCATAAACAGTTGACTTCTAAGCATCTAACAGAACCATGATGACGACCCCTGCTCTATCGGTCAAAGCCAGTGGTTTCGTTCCTTCATTCATTCGGTGGACGGGAGCTTCAAACCGAGCGGATGCTGTTTCTGACACTACAGTCAAGCTAACCCATGGGCTCTACGATTAAGGCTTATCACGGAGCAGCGGGACGGCCACCAGCTGCCTGTCTACCGTGGGGACTCCGCGGTCGGCCTTTCTCTGCGGTCATGTTCCGCGGGCTCCTTTGCAAGTAGCCAGAGTGGGAGGGGAGCCATCTGCAAGTCCCCCCGCGAGACTGTCAACTGTGCAGTAAACACTGAGAACGTCAAGTCCGAAAAGAGTCCCCGCAACCCAGCCGGCAGGAAAGGATGCCAGCCGCTGGCAGAAGGCAGGGGGTCCGGGGGCGGCCGCGCCTGGACTCGGGCCCGCCGGCCTTCCCACGGAACCGCGCGGGGACTTAATTGCTTGGGTCCCAGCACTCTGAGGCCTGGATGGAGCTCCGCGGCCGGTTCCCGGACACCGCGCGCCGCGCCGGGACGAGCAGAACGGCTGCGAAGACTAAAATGGCTGGTCGGCGGCTTCTCCACCTTCCGAACTCGGCGCATCCCGCCGCTTTCGGGTCCTTCTCCTCCCGCTGCCTCGGCGGGAGCCCCGCGACCTGCGAACCAGCGCCCCGGCCGGCCGGGGAAAAAAAGCCGCGCCGCGCCCCTCGGGGGGCCTCGGGTGCCGAGCGCACTGCGGGACCGCTGTGACAACGTGTCCCGTCTCGGGGGAGCATAACAGGCTCACGGGGTCCGCACGGGGACCCCGAGCGGGGCCTGCGGATTTCAACCCGGGGCCGTGGCGTCTACCCAGCAGCCCGACGGCGCGCCCCGGGGCACCGCGTGCTCGCGGGGCACAGGGGTGAAGGGCTCGCCTTGAAGACTCCAGCTACGCCGGTAGCCCTGCACCCAAGGGCGCCACCTCACCTCCGACATCCACCCCACCCGAGCCCCAGAGCGCACACTCCCTGCCGCCTTTCGCTGGCTCTTCACCGCCCCCCAGGCCCCAGCCAGCGGGCGTCCCCGCGATCGCTGACACCTTCCCCCGACGCTGCCACACGCACGCGCGCGTGCAGTCACTGCGCCCCGACACCGACACGCAGGAACACACACACACACCAGCCCGCTTTCCGCGTGCGGCCCCCCGAAAGGACATAAATATTCCTTACTCACAAGCATTGGTGACTGCGAAGCTGTTGGCTACCTCCAAATTGTCGATGTGGGGTGTCAGTCTGAACTCCGAAGTGGAGAACTGAACCATCCCTACCCGAAATGCACTGTATTCCTGATCGGCGCCCCTGGGAAACAGCCCCCCTGCAAAGAACAAACACCAAGCGGGAGGACAGTGTCAGCGCCCGGCGGAAAGCAGGGGAGCCCGCTAGCGCCCGACTGCCCCGGAGCCCCTCGTTCACACTAGCAGGCCGAATAAACACATCCACAGACCCGGGAGCCGGTGTGTGTGTGTGCGTGTGCGTGTGCGTGTGCGTGGGGAGGGCAGCATCCTAGGCCGAGGGTCAAGGCACAGGGGAGCCCGAGGTCAAGGTGGGTGGCCAGAAACGTCCTCCCTCCCTAGTGATCACAAGCTGTGCGTTCAGAACCCCTACAGAACCTGAACAAACCGGAAGATGCTGTGACGGCAGAAGGAATAAAAATCTGGGGGTCATTAATGAGAAGCCCTTTCCCTCTCTTGTATCAGAGGCAATAGTCTTCTGCCCTTGCCTCATCTTAAGAAAAACATATATATTCCAGGCAGTTTAAATCTGGAATGCAGTCAAGGTATGACATAAGTCTACATGACATGAATTAATTTGTCCACCGTGAACAAAGATTACCACCAAATTATGCACAATTCAAAAGCAGAGCACAAAGGGTACCTACCTATCTGTATGCTGTTAGAAGAGACACCAAAAATCAGTCCCCACAAAACAGGAGAAAGGAGGACAGATATATGCATAATCTTTTGCATTTCCAAGAAAAGTAGAGCATCCACAAAATACCCTTTTTTTCCCCCCTTTTCCTCCTCTTCCTTCTTTGGCCGTTCTCCTCGACAAATTAGATCCTCTGCATTTTGAGACAGCAATGTAGCACCGAGCTGCTAGAAACCCGACGTGGTGGCAGAGGAATCCCTATTTCCAAGGTCCTGCGGGTGGCTGCCGCCCTGCGCCCGGTCCCCGCTCGCGAAGTCCGGAGACTGGTTGGATGCAGCTTCCAGCAGGCTGCCGCTGTGGTCCCAGCGCCTCGGCACACTCAGCACCCTCCCATGCACTCACACACTCACCCTCGCGCGCTTCTCCCTCTCCCCGCTCTCACACGCGCGCGCGCGCGCACACACACACGCACACACGCGCGCACACACACACACACACACACGCACGCACGCGAGTCTCAGAGACGGGTCCGGCGCGCGTGCGCGA
>NW_020173335.1:3344811-3439894 GCF_003031525.2 Neophocaena asiaeorientalis asiaeorientalis
TCGGGTCTCGCGAGCTGTCGCGCCCACCGGCGCTCGCCTTTCAGCACCGCGGACAGCGCCCCCGCTCCCGCCTGCGCGGCGCGGCGCTACCTTTGTGCCGCCGCGGCCGCTGCGGCGCCGCGAGGTGCTCCAGCACGGACCGGACGCAGCAAAGCCCGTTTCCGGCTGCCGTGCGAAGCCGAGTGGCTCCGTGCTGCTGGCGGTGAAGCGTTCTCTCACCAGGCCCTGCTGCCGTACGATACAAGCAATTCTGATTTTTATCTTCCAGAGCCTGTAAAACCCTCCTAGCAATAGAGAAACGCTGCCTCCCACCGCACCTGATCCACCAGGAAAGCAAACGAGCAAGCACCCAAAAACACCCATGAGGAGGGGTTCCAAAACTGTCAACTTTAGCTAAATGGGAGGTAGCCAGGATCCAGGGAAAACCCCGAGGTCTATCTTTAAAGGCCAAAGCCGCACAGGAGAAGATCGAGACTGAACCTTTGAAATACTTTGCATGGAAATCCCATCTTTACACCGTGCCCAGCCTGCTGCGTGCAGGTCCCTCTCGCAGCTTTCACTGCAGACTTCCCTCCCTTTGCCACCCGCCCCGTCGTAGAGACATGTGTAGTCTTGGCTCCGTAGAAGTATGTCTTTACACAGCTTGAAAGCAGAGGACTCCGTTTCAAGGAAAGCTTCGTAGGATAAAGAAATTAAAAGCTGAAGCAAGTCTGGAAAGGCCGCTGAGCGGCACACCCTTTCCCAGAGACTGAGTTAGAAACCGGTTGCTCCATCGCGTTTTGGTCGTGAGTTTTGAAAATATCACCGCCCAAAGAAAGTAAACTAAGCTCTCACCCCTTTGAACCCGCGAACTGGAGACCACTGGAGAAGAAAGATGAGGCAAGGGATTAGAAGTTTGTGGGGAGGGGGATGGTGGGCAGGATGGAAGCCTGGACTTAACCGTGGGAACTTACGGGCCTCACACTGCCTGCCAAACATGCCTGGGACCTGCTGTGGCAGAAATTCCTCACTCCGTCTATGGCTTTTGCGGTTTAAACGAAGAAATCAAGGACGACTGAGTACAAGTGACTGTTTCCAGAAGGCGGGAGATCGGAGCCCACGATACGGAAGGCGTAGCCTGGTAATATGTCAGAACGCCAAGAGTTAGTCTATCGTGCTGCTATCCTGGGCACTCGTCCCATGAGTATCATTCGTACAGCCTCCTTGTTGACCTTGTAGGGTCTCTTACTTGACCCTTAATCACTTTGGGCCTCAATTTTTTTAAAAAATGAGAAAGATGAGCAAAGCGGCCTCTATGGCTCTCTAATCCTGTAATCCTGATTTCAAATCATGGTCTTTCCCTGTTTTTGATTTTCGGTATGTTTTCCTAAGCCAGGAAGTAAAAATATCCATAATCAATTATTAAGTTTTTTTATACTACGGGTAAAAATACCTCCCAATTTTGTCACCAAGAATTTATTTTAGTCCGTTAATAAACGCTTCTCTGCATATAACAGGTGTTGTGAGTCAAAATGCATTTAGCCTTTTAAAAAATTAAAAAAGAATAAAAATGGTAAGGAAGACATAAATATATATCCAAGTTTACAATATAAACAATAATTAAATACATCTTATCTATTCAATCACTAGTTGTGATGTAAGGCACCAAAATGATTTGAATTATTCTCTAAAATATTTTTAATGCGTAAAAGAATGAATAAGAGCTCAGGGCAAAATAAAAAATACATTTTTCAGCCATATTTTTTCTTCATTCAGTTTTTTTCCCCAAGAAAAACTTCAACTTCATGCCAAGTAACTAGGAATGAAAGAAGAGAGAGAGAGAGAAAGTTAAATGTGGATAATTGGTCATGGTTGAAGTATGGGTCAATGTAAATTAATTTTTTCTTTTAAAGAGGACTTTTTAAAAACTATTTTCATCTTAATCTATTTTAAAGTCAGGGGAAAAGATGGACTCAAAATTGACTGAATTACATTCTATAAAAACAAACAATATAAAATAAGAATTTGCTGAATCATAGAAACACCTTTCCTAGTAAATAATATGTAGTAACTCAAGGAAAGTATTACTGTTTAGTGACCAATTATAATTCATGTATAAAATGGAAATAATTTTAGGAGGCATGACTTGTAATTCAACTGTTTTTCTGTTAATGTGTCTTTCACAAGGCATGTACGTTTGGCATCATATATAGATACATCTCCTGCAGTGTTAGCATCACTGTACTTATATATCATTCATGGAACTTTTTCAAATTCACTATAACATTTATTACATAACATTTTTCAGGCATAGAATACTGTCAGTATCAATGTGATAAATTTAAATTGGCTGAAGGAAGTGGTTATGCAAATAAATGAAAAATACTGCAATTTATTTTTAATACCTAGAAACTCTGTTTCAAGAAAATACCTCAAATTGATCAGTAATAAAATCAAATTTGAAAATTTCAAAACTACCAGGAATACAATTGAATAGAAAAGCGCGTGCTCAAAGAAACAGTTTGCTATTTTCTGCCCTCTGCTGTTCAATTTTGGTAATTATCTAAAATGTAAGCGTTTCTGAAGCAAGGATAAAATTACAGTAAAAACGGAAGAAATAAAAATATTATCCATTCTGTCATTTGTTCGTTTGCTCGGTCGCCTTTCACTGTTGCTGTTTTGTGTGTATGTTTAAATATAACTTTAGCATTAAGGCTAGAAATAAATATTATACATAAAATCTTCATTTCTGTTTTACTCAGTCTTTGTTTCAATATAGGAAATAATAATTTTCTTTTTAAATCTGGTTTGCAATGCTTAAGATTTTATATATGCGTACATATTCTGTGAAGTTTCAATTTGTGTTCCGTAATGAAAAAGCATCAAGGAAAGTCGTTATATGTGTGAGAGGGTGGGACAGGGGCAGGGGGGGTGACAGCTTTGAAATGACTGGCAGAGCATATTTGAGCTGAATTCGTTACCAGAATTGGATTATAGATGTCAATGCCCTAGTTTCCCGTGATGAAGCTTCAGTAAGGTGAAGATCATCACCTGCCTTCCTATCGATCCCTGGAACCGTGAACAGGTAGGCTATCGGAAAGGCTTCGGATGCAGATGCTGCAGAAGGATCCAGGTTCCAAACCTGAGACATTATTGGCTGAGACAGAGAAAATAAAAAGAAGAAAAAACACGAGGATCTTAATCACTCAGGACAGTACATAGAAAAAGATATTCATTCCGGGGAGTTTCCGTTCTTCAATTAAAGATAAAGAATAATATTAATATAAATAGTTATTCAGATTGAGACAATATTGATTATTCTTTTCTTTCGTGACACACTTGATCATTGATTGACTAAAATCAATTTATGTGACTCAAAGCATATATCTAAAGTTAAGCTTTTGTATATTTTTTAAAATGAACTTAGAATGAAGTCCAAAAATGGAAAGAATAAGTGAAGTTTTCATTTTGTTTTCTTTAAGGGCTCTGATTACATGGATTTTAATTAATTTTACCCCAATTAATAGCAATCCTATAGCAGAAATATTTATCGGAAAAGTGTTTCAATCCATTAATTAATTCAACAAGTTAAACGGGACAAGGATATTCTAAATAATGAGCTTGACGTCACAGTGGATAAAACGTGGGTACAACAGAAGCTTTCCTCAAGAAGTTTCCAGACTTCATTCAAGTAAGCAAATGGTTAGGACCATGTGAGAAGGGCAGTCAGAAATGAAATAAATAGGCATATGATTAAGAAATATAACAAGGCAAAAGCAAAACTTATTATCCACGTTATATCTTGGAGCGCAGGGCAGAGGAAAATCACTAAAGGCTGACACCTAAATTGAGTCAAGTAGAGATTAACCAGATGAAGGTTGAGATGCAGGTAAACAGAACACTTCTTTTTTTTTATTTTTTAGCTTTATTTAAGTATAATTAACAAATAAAATAGAAATTAAAGTATAAAATGTGATTATTTGATACACGTATACATCATTGTGCAAGGATTATCCCCATCAAGTTAATTAACACATTAATCGCCTCACAGTTTTACCCTTGTTTGTTAGTAGGAACATTTCAGTTCTATTCGCTTACTAAATTTCAATTATACAATACTGCGTTATCAACAATAGTCACCGTGTTATACACTAGATCCTCAAACCTTATTCACCTTACACCTAAAAGTTTGAACCCTTTTACCAACTTCTCCCTTCCCTGACCCTCACCTCAGGCAACCACTTTTCTATTCTCTGTTTCTGTAAGTATGACTTTTAAAAAAATTTTTTCACATGTAAGTGACACCATGCAGTATTTGTCTTTCTCTTCCTGGCTTATTTCACTTAGCATAATGCCCTGCATGTCCATGTATATTGAGGCTGAATAATATTCCACAGTGGAATATATATATATATATATATATATAACATATATAATATACATAGTACATAATATATATTATATATATATATATATCACATTTTCTTAATCAATTCATGCATTGACAGAGATTTAGGTTGTTTCCATACCTTGACTCTTATGAATAATGCTGCAATGAACATAGGAGTACAGATATCTCTTGGAGATGATGCTTTCATTTCCTTTGAGTAGAACCCAGAGGTGGGATTGCTGGATCATATGGTAGTTCTGTTTTTAATTTCCTGAGGAAACTCCATACTGTTTTCCATAGTGGCTGCACCAACTTGCATTCCCACCAACAGTATACAGTAATTCACTTTTCTCCACATCCTTGCCAGCATTTGCTATCTCTTGTCTTTTTAATAATAGCCATCCTGAAAGGAGAAGTAATATCTCATTGTGATTTTTGATTTGCATCTTTTTGATAATTAATGATATTGAGCACCTTTTCATGTACCAGTTGGCCATTTGTGTGTCTTCTTTGGAAAAATGTCTATTCAGTTCCTTTGCCCATTTTTAATTCAAGTTATTTGTTTTTATGCTATTGTGATAAATTCCTTATATATTTCAGATATGACCCCTTATCAAATATAAGAATTGCAAACATTTTCTGCCATTCCATAAGTTGCCTTTTCATTCTGTTGGTGGTTTTCTTTGATGCACAGAAGATTTTTAGTTTGATATAAGCCTACAGGTTTATTTTCGCTTTTGGTGTCAAATCCAAAAAAAATCATTGCCAAGACCCATGTCAGGGGGCTTACCCCCTATGTTTTCTTCTAGGATTTTTATGGTTTCACGTTCTATGTTCAAGTCTTTAATTCATTTTGAGTTGATTTTTGTGTATGGTGTAAAATTGGGGTCCAATTTCATTCTTTTGCATGTGACAATCTGGTTTTCTCAACACCATTTATTGAAGAAACTATCATTTCCTGATTGTATAATCTTGGCTCCTTTATCAAAAACTAATTTGTCATATATACATGGGTTTATTTCTCTATTCTGTTCCATGGATTTGTCTGTTTTTAATGTCAATAACACACTGTTTTGGTTTCTAAAGCCTTGTAATATAGTTTGAAAGCAGAGAGTCTGCCTCTAGCTTATTTCTTCTTTTTCAAAATTGTTTTGGCTATTTGTGGTCTTTTGTGATTTCATACAAATTTTAGGATTTTTTTTTCTATTTCTGTGAAAAATGCTATTGGAATTTTGATAGGGATTGCACTGACTCTAGATGGCTTTGAGTAGTATGGACGTTTTGACAATATTAATTCTTCTATCCATAAATGCAGAATAACTTTCCATTTATTTGGGTCTTCTTCAATTTCTTTCATCAATATCTTATAGGATTCAGTGTATAGTATTTTATTCTTTTTGATGCTATTGTAAATGTATTGTGTTCTCAATTTCTTTTTCAGATAGTTCATTGTTGGTGTACAGAAATGCAACTGATTTTTGTATGTTGATTTTTTATTCTGACACTTTAATGAGTTTATTAGTTCTAACAGTTTTTTGGTGAAGTCTTTAGGGTTTGCTATATACAGTAACTTGTCATCTGCAAAGAGAGACAATTTTACTTCTTCCTTTCCAATTTGGATGTCATTTATTGCTTTTTCTTACTTAATTGCTCAGGCTAGGATTTCCAGTACTATGCTGAATAGAAATGGTGAGAGTGGGCATCCCTGTCTTGTTCCTGATCTTAGAGAAAAAGCTATCAGCTTTTCACCATTGAGTATGATGTTAGATGTGGGCTTGTCATATACGGCCTTTATTATGTTGAGGAACATTCCCTCTATACCCAATTTACTGAGAGTTTTTATCATGAAAAGAATTGAATTTTGTCAAACGCTTTTTCTATATCTATTGATAATTTTTATCCTTCCACTTGTTAATGTGGTATTTCATACTGATTGATTTGCAGATGTTGAATCATCCTCACATCCTTGAAATAAATCCTGCTTGATTATGGTGTATGATCCTTTTAATGTACTGTTTAATTAGCTTTGCTAATATTTTGTTGAATTTTTAAAATTTTAATTTTATTTATTTTTTTTTATAAATAAGCAGGTTCTTATTAGTTATCTATTTTATACATATTGGTGTATATATGTCAATCCGAATCTCGGGGCAGGAGGTGGTGGTGGGATGAATTGTTGAATATTTTTTAATGAATGTTCACCTGGAATATTGGTCTGAAATTTTCTTTTCTTGTAGTGTCCTTGTCTGGATTTGATATCTGGCCTCATTAAATGAGTTTGGAAGTGTTCCGTCCTCTTCTGATTTTTAGTAGAGTTTGAGAAAAAATTGGTATTAATTCTTCTTTAAATATTTGGTAGAATTCACCAGAGAAGCCATCTTATCTTGTACTTTTCTTTGTTGGTTCAACCTCTTTACTAGCAATTGATTAGCCTCTTACTAGTAATTGGTCTGTTCAGATCCTCTGTTTCTTCATGGCTCAATCTTTATGCCCACTATCTTGAGCTCTGTCAGGTAAGTCGCATATCTGCATTTCACTAAGATCTGTTTCTGGAGATTTATCCTGTTCTTTTGTTTGGAATGTATTCCTCTGTTTCTTCATTTTCCTTGACTCTGTGTGTTGGTCTCTGCACATTAGATAAAACGGCCACCTCTCCCAGTCTTGACAGAGTTGGTCTCGTGTGGAAGATAAACCTTGTCAATCAGCCTGGCCCGAGCTCCAGTTTGTCTCTGAAACGTTTGTGATTGTCCAAGCCACCGTCTTCATTCTTATTTGTTCTAGCAGTTGAGAACATGCCAAGACCTGTCAGTGTCCCAAAGGGGAGAATTGTAGTCTGCACCTAGAGATGCAGGCTGATTGGAAGGTGGGTCCTCAGACAGCAGCTGGCATAGTAAGTAATTAAGCCCCTTCCAGGGGTGAACTTGGAGATGGGTGTTTTTCCTGCTCTCCCTCTGTGCTGGACCCGGTGTGAAGCCACAGAGGAATGGGGAGGGTGCTCCTGTACCCATTAAGAACTGCTTCTTTATGAATGCAAGCCTCTGATAGCAAGGCTATCAGAGCTGGTGATCTTGGGGCCTGTCCCTTAGGCAGCAGCCCCAAAGCTGGGGGTCCAGACGTGTACAAGATCCTTCTAGGGGGATACTGGCAACTTAGCAACTTAGAGAGGACTGGAGGGACAAAAGAGGGGAGGTGTCTGCTTAGCCTCCCCAGTCTCCAGGGAGGATGTTGGCCAACCCCTAGAGGCATGCTAAGTCAGAAGGCTAATCTTCAGATAGCAGCTTTTTTAAATCGCAGTGTCATTGATTTGCAATATTTTGTCAGCTTCAGGTGTTCAACACAGTGATTCAATATTTTTATAGATTATAATCCATGTAAAATCATTATAAAATCTCGGCTATGTTCTCTGCTGCTGTACAGTATATCCTTGAGGACTCAGTGGGTCCCTTTCATTTTTGCCTGCTTCCTCTGTGCTGAGCCCTGAGGGGGAGAACCACAGAGGCCTCCTATGTTGCCATCTTGCTTGACCCCAAGAACACCTCATTTAAGTGCAGTCCCCTCAGGACAGGCATGAGTGCGATCACACAGTGCAGTGTTTGTAGGATGGGACGTGTGAGACAAGGGGAAACAGGAATAAGCCAGACCATGGCAAGAAACATGGAGCTTATCCAATAGGAAAGGGGAATCATTTGAGAGTTTTAAGTAGAGAGGTGAGTTCTTAAGATTTGCATTTAAATGGAACACTCTGGAGGCTGTGGGGAGAATGTATTTAGGGGGAAACTTTGAATGTTAGGGGAGTGGGTAAATGGCTGTATTCCTGGTGGGGCTGACTGGATTAAGAGAGTGAGACGTGCAGAGAGGAAGGAAAGGTTAGTTTCAGGAAGTATTTAGGATGGAAACTCAGTAGAACTCGTCAGTGAACTTGTACGTGCTGGAGATACAGGTGATGAAGAGACGAAGCCGACTCCCAGGACAGGAGGCTGAGGGCCCAGGAAAATGCTGCCTCATCTCAGGACAAGCTGTAGAGAAGCACGCAAGGTGGCCTGTTTACTCTCTAATGTGTTGGGCTCACAGGGTCTGTGGGACACGCCCTCTCCAGATGTTGTGTCAGCACTTGACAATGATTCTGAAACTCGGGGAAGAGGTCTCACACAGAGGTTAATGTTGAGAATTATCAGCGTTTGGAGTTTCATATGATAGCTACTATTTCTTTAAAAAGGCAGTTAAAGCAAAAAATCTAAAACAGAGAAGACGTATGCATACCTTAAAAATCCTGCTTTCATTTCATACTGATAAACATAAAACCTTTCCTCTTATTTGAAGAGGTACCAGGCCGTTACCTTGAACATGGCTCTACTGAATAGTTTCCCATTTCAGTCTGTTTAAAGTGGGACGAGAATTTAAGAATATTTGTGGAGAAATCTTAACACTAAATCTTTTTCCACTTTTAGGGTTTTTCTAATATTATATGGTAGTCTTACTCACTCCTAACCAGAATCAAATGTTGTGCCTGTTTGCATGACTGACCCTTTCCAGAACATTCGACAGAGTTTTCAACAATTCTCCTTTCACGTGTTGTCAATTTAGAAGGTATTTTAACTAAATTATGTAATCACGATATCAAATTCAACTGTCATAAAATGTTTTCTTTTTTTTTTTTAATACATTTGGCTTTCAGTCAATGGGTGACAGCAGAAATTAGAAGGGCAAGCTGCTAGCCAAAAGTCTTCAGCAGGCCTCCCCTGTGGTTCTCCTATCATGTAAGAGGGGACAAAAAGGAGAAGAAAAGAAACAAATAAATAGCTTAAACCATAGCCACAACCATTTTCCAATCCGCAGATGGTTACAAGATTTAAATATGGAACCACAGCCACCTTCCTCAAGCACTGGCTCCATTTCCACATTATTTTGTCAGCTTTTCAGCTAGATGGAAGTCTTTCCTTGGTGTATGGGATCCAAACCTTCATGCCTGCAGGATCTGAGTCCCTCGTGGTCTTTTCTGTTGGGGATTTCTAGAGTTGCGTCTTGCATGAATACTGGACAAGAGAATACAAGAAGCCCTGCAGTGGATTCTTAATCACGTCTCCTCCATTGCATGTCCATTTCCTCTCCCCTGGTTCGGGTCACACCATTTCTACTTCACAATGGTATGCTGCTGTGAGTGTACAATCTCGTGGTTCAGTGGATCACATGATGTCACTTCTTTAGGATGGGAATAGTGGGTTATAGAATCATGTCAAATCCTCTGGACAGAAGCCCAGTCCCAGTGCCCAGTGGAAAGTCAGAAGCTACTTTTGAAATGGAAAGTAGTTGGCAGCAGCGGGGAGCAAGGTTTTACTTCAAACCCTAGGCATCTGTGCTGTGATTCCCTTATTAGAGTTTGCCACAGTCTATGTCAGCAGCCGTCTGCCCCAGACACTTCAAATACCACTGGGTCTACTAGGTCTCAAGACTCGAGTGTCAGCCTGCTCTGCAGCCTAAAACTGCTGTTGTAGTTTATTTCTTTGGGTCCAACCGGCAGCCTCGTAGGTGAGTACCAATAAATGTGACAGGGCAGCAATCCCAAATGTGGTGCACGTTGCCTGCAGAATGCGAACAGATCTACCAGACTTTGTTTCTTTCTGTGTGAGAGGTGCTGAAAGGTACAGCCAACCTCAGATCCGTGATGCTTGAAAAACTTTACCTGGGGCTTCCCTGGTGGCGCAGAGGTTGAGGGTCCGCCTGCCGAGGCAGCGGACACGGGTTCGTGCCCTGGTCCGGGAAAATCCCACGTGCCGCGGAGCGGCTGGGCCCGTGAGCCATGGCCGCTGAGCCTGTGCATCTGGAGCCTATGCTCGGAAGCGGGAGAGGCCATAACAGTGAGAGGCCCGCGTACCGCAAAAAAACAAAACAAAACAAAACTACCCAATTAACAGCCTGAGGAGACCTGGGGAAACACTGTTTACACTGTTGAGATCAGTTTTTAGGGGATTGGTTCCCTTTCCAATGTGACCAAAGATCAGAAATTAGTCTGATCTTCTGAAATTAATTTTTAGATGTGACTTTATTAATAGGTGTACAATCCTAGCTTAGTACTTAGACATGAATTTGCTATTGTTTTCAACACTGACTAATAAGAAGTATAAAAAACATTACCCTCTGGCAGCTTTTCTTTTTTCTGGAATATAACGAACATAAGCTATGCAAAGTTTTTAAATGGGGCAGTTATCCTAAGGAGCTCTAATTCAAATAATATTACAGAACGAATAGTCTAAATTTAGAAAGCTATCACATGGAGAGTAATAAGAGGATATAGTACCTGGATGGGGTTGCGCAAATGCCCACGTCTGATTATCAGGTTGACTTAAATTATTTATATATTCAAAGTTTTATTTTTATTGCTCAGTTACCTTTTAATACACTCAACAAATATTTATTGGTCATGTAAATGCTGAGTACTAGAGAAATTGAGGGTTTTTTTAAAAATTAATTAATTAATTTATCTTTGGCTGCGTTGGGTCTTTGTTGCTGCACGCAGGCTTTCTCTAGTTGCGGCGAGCGGGGGCTACTCTTCGTTGCGGTGCGTGGGCTTCTCATTGCAGTGGCTTCTCTTATTGCAGAGCACGGGCTCTAGGTGTGCGGGCTTCAGGAGTTGTGGCACGTGGGCTCAGTAGTTGTGGCTCACGGGCTCTAGAGTGCAGGCTCAGTAGTTGTAGCTCATGGGTTTATTTGCTCCATGGCACGTGGGATCTTCCCGGACCAGGGCTCAAACCCGTGTCCCCTGCATTGGCAGGCGGATTCTTAACCACTGCGCCACCAGGGAAGTCCCGAGAAATTGAGGTTAATGTGATAGTCTTTGCCTTCAGAAAGCACACATTCTAGTGAGAGAGAGAGACTCCTGCATTGAGTGGATAAGGTGTTATGGAAAAAAAGGGGAGGCGTGATTCTCATGACAGGGAAGATAAATCTGTTTTTCCACAGAGACCTGTAGAAGTGGATCTACAGCTAAGGAAAGGCAGAGACAGCTAGATTACACTTATTTTTTTTAAAAGGAGGAAAATTGAATTTCCAGAAGACACCCAATATAAGTGGCCCAGAAAACAGACGCAAAGAAACACAGCACAGCAGGAATCAGGATCCTACAGAGGACATGGTCAGAAATTCATGGGAAAAAGGACATAAAGTACTTACTAAGAAATGAAGATCTAATACTCCAAGTTAGCTTGTCTTGCTAGGCTGTAACCCTCTTCCTTACCCTAACATTCCATGAAACCTTGCTGTGAGGAAAAGTTCCACTTCTGCATCAGCAGAGAGCAAAGCAAAGTTACTGCAAGGATTTTGGATATTCAGAGGAATATCTACAACCCTGTCCCACATTTTAGAAAAAATATTTTTTCAAAGGGGAAAAATAACTATTGGAGACTGAAGGCTACAGAAAATTTTAATCAATTTTAATATGGCAGTACTTAAGTTCTTATTATACCTGAACGGGATGGGAAGGAATAAAAGTTTCCTTTTCTAAAAAGAGTTATTTAGTTGCTAAGTCCATGAAGTTTTATGCAAATAGCAACAACAAAAATTTGGTTCCAACTGTCTTAAAAATAAGCTAAGTATATCAATTCATAGAACTATAATCCCAGCGTTACAGTAGGATTTGATTGACCCTATCACTCTGATTTTCTTTCAATCAGTTTTAGTCTAAGATTAAGATGAAGTCTCCTCTCTCTCTCTCTCTCTCTTTTTTTAGATTCCTTATATAAGTGACACCATATGACATTTGTCTTTCTCATTCTGAATTACTTCACTTTGTTTAATAATCTCCAAATCCACCCACATTGTGCAGATGACATTATTTCATTATCTTTTATGGCTCAGTAATATTCCATTTTATGTATGTACCATATCTTCTTTATCCACTCATCTGTCGATGGACAGCTTAGTTGCTTCCATGTCTTAGTTATTATAAATAGTGCTGCTATGAACATAGGGGTGCATGTACATTTTCAAATTAGAGTTTTCTCCAGATATATTCCCTGGAGTGGAATTGCAGCATCATATGGTAATTCTATTTTTAGATTTCTGAGGAACCTCCATACTGCTCTCCATAGTGACCGTATCAATTTACATTCCCACCAACAGTGCAAGAGGGTTCCCTTTTCTCCACACCCTCTCCAGCATTTATTGTTTGTAGATTTTTTGATGATGGCCATTCTGACCAGAGTGTGAACTTATTTACAAAACAGAAATAGACCCACCAACATAGAAAACAAACTTATGATTACCAAAGGGGAAAGGCGGGGTGGGGGGGGGGAGGGATAAATAAGGAGCTTGGGATTAACATACACACACTGCTATACATAAAGTAGACAACCAACAAGGACCTACTGTATAGCACAGAGAAGTATACTCAGTATTTTGTAATAAGCTGTAAGGGAAGATAATCTGAAAAGTAACCATATATATATATATATATGTCACATTCCTTTACACCAGAAACTAACACACATTGTATATCAACTATACTTCAGTTAAGAAAAAAAAAATGAATTCTTCTCATGGAGGTAGCAACTGGTGTTTCCAGCTGGAAAGAAAGCAGTTTCCTTGCCGCTTTCCAACAAGACATGCTAAGATTTGAGGTTTATCCTAACCAGCTTGCCGAGGTCACATTCCAGCTTTAACCCAATGCCTGTGTCTGGAACGAAGAAATAACAGAGGTTAGATCTGGGACCCACCATTACAGCCAGGAGTTAGTGGATCTGTGGGTGCCATTACCAGTGGGAAGGAGGGAGAAAGGAGAGCTGAGCGCAGAGACCAGCCTGTCCACCAGAGAGAATAAATGTGGGAGAATAAGGGTAATTCTAATCAAGGAGAAATTTTATGACTTTATACAGAAACATGCTTTCTCTCATCTTAGAAACATTTACACTGATTCGATCACTTAAGTAGAATGTGCTATGACTATAGCCTTCTGTTCACTTCAAAGGCTATTCCTTCAACATTGTATAAATTCCAGTAACACTATAAACTCCTTTGAAACAGCGTCATTTGCTACCACATGTACAGCTTGAGAAAAGTTCAAGGCCGTGAAAGTGCTTTGAGGCACAAATTAACCCTCAACTGCCCTGAATGCCCTCTCTGTTCCCAGCAGTTTTATAACATCATAAATATTTATGTATCTGATACCACTAATGAGTTCCATAAAAGAATTTCTAGCCCACAAACATACTAGTTCAGACTCCTTTTGGCAGCACTAATTAGGTATTTTATGTGACTGTGCTAAAACACAACGTAGTTGGATAGCTATGTTTAAAAGTTAAAAAACAAAATTTTATACTGTCATAACAGAAAGAGTTTTGTTTTTGTTGTCAGTTAGTTTTTGTTTGTTTGCTTCCCCTCACCCGGCATTAAAACAGAGCCATGTCTGACTGGTTTAGTACCAATGACAGATTTTTGCTGCTCTATATCATGTATGGATGAACACATTAAATTTGCAACCAAAAAATGTTTTACAGATGGTGACATGAAAGCAAACATTCCAGTTCGAGTACACTTCATTTCACCTATGGATCAAAGCTACTCACTGAAATAAGGAAACCAACCACCTGAAGTTTTGAAAGTTAATTGTAAATTTGCACAATCTGTCTAGTTCATTATTAATTTTGGAAAAGTACTTCTGCCAGGTTAGACACAAAAGCCTCATTCAGATGTGCCATTAACCTTCCTTTTCGCTGGAAGGCATCGCAGAGCGGACGTTAATGACAAGAAGTCTTTTGTTCTCGTCTCATAGAAGAATCCTAAAGAATGAGAACTATTTTCTTTCTCTCACCGCCAACCCCCTTTGAAATGTTTTGCTGGGTTTTGAGTCCTAGAGGCAGATGGATGCCTTTACCCTAGGGCCAGGTTTAATGGGTTTTGGATTAAATTGTTATACACTGAAGGGTGGAAAATTAAGGCTGAAAATGTCTAAACCACTAGACAATTTCTCTGATGTGAAGGATAGAGATGGGTGTTTTGTTTGCTTTGGAATTGATTATTTTTCATGAGAGTTGTGGGGAATGTGGATCTTCAGAAGACATGGAAAAATATGGAAGAACTTGAGAGCTGATAGAAGCCCAAACGGGGTGGCATGTGGACACTTGGAGAGATGGAGAACACTAGCACCACCGCCTTGGTGTTGAGCAAACATTCTGTGCTGAGGCTTGAGCAAAAAGATAGAGCTGCTCACACGATGTGAAAGATCACAGGACTCAGAAAATGTCTTGATGCCCTGGAGACTGGAATTCTTTCTTCCATTTTCCAGGCATTGCTAAGTTCTCCAGTTTATTACGCGAAAGAGAAGGTCCCTCAAAATACGGCAAAATTGAATTTCTTGCCAGCTGGCGAAGCTAGGGCATAGACTCGGATTTAATTTAATTTAGCAAAATAAGGGTACCGTGGACCTTCCTTATACTGTCCTTATGACTGTGAATGGAAGTCATACCTTCTGTTTGTTGTTCTAGCTTTGGTCAGTGCAACAGTCCAACTGACACAAACCATCAAAATTTTCCTTCAGTTGCCGTTTCCAAATATTAAAAGAATTTCCACCATTTGACCCAGCAATCCCTCTCCTGGGCATATACCCTGAGAAAACCATAATCCAAAAAGAGTCATGTACCACAATGTTCGTTGCAGCTCTATTTACAATAGCCAGGACATGGAAGCAACCTAAGTGTTCATCGACAGATGAATGGATAAAGAAGATGTGGAACATATATACAATGGAATATTACTCAGCCATAAAAAGAAACGAAATTGAGTTATTTGTAGTGAGGTGGATGGACCTAGAGACTGTCATACAGAGTGAAGTAAGTCAGAAAGAGAAAAACAAATACCGTATGCTAACACATATATATGGAATCTAAAAAAAAAAAAAGGTTCTGAAGAACCTAGGGGCAGGACAGGAATAAAGATGCAGATGTAGAGAATGGACTTGAGGACACAGGGAGGGGGAAGGGTAAGCTGGGACGAAGTGAGAGAGTGGCATGGACATATATACACTACCAAATGTAAAATAGATAGCTAGTGGGAAGCAGCCACATAGCACGGGGAGATCAGCTCAGTGCTTTGTGACCACCTAGAGGGGTGGGATAGGGAGGGTGGAAGGGAGACGCAAGAGGGAGGGGATATGGGGATATATGTATATGTATAACTGATTCACTTTGTTATACAGCAGAAACTATCACACCATTGTAAAGCAATTATACTCCAATAAAGATGTTAAAAAAAAAATTAAAGAATTTCCATCTTCAAATCTTACACAGAGGACCTAGAAAGAATTGCTTAGCTGAAACGCTTCCATAAACATGAGGGCCCCCTTTCTGCTCACAAAGTCATGTCAGTGTCCACAGCATGCTCTGAAGGAGTCTCAGCCATGATCTTTCCACATAAAGTCACATCAGAGCTGAAGGATGGGCCCTAAGACGGTCCGCAAGTATGATCTGCAATAGCACTTGGCAAATTCCTCAATAAATATGAGTGACCAGGAGATCAGTACAGTAAGGCCCCTACATGCAAACGAGCTCCGTTCCGAGAGCACGTTTGTTAAGTCCAATTTGTTCCTGAGTCCAGCCAAGTTAGCCTAGGTACCCAACTGATACGATCAGCTATCTAGTACTGTACTGGAATAGGTTTACAATACTGGTCACACAACGAATACATAAAAACAAACACAGAAAATGAAGGAAACATTTTTAGTCAGTACAGCACAACAGCTGGCCTCCAGGGGCTGGCATTGAGGGAACAGGCAGGAAGAGTTACTGACTGGAGGAGGGATGGGAGATGGGAGGTGGTAGAGCTGAAGGATCGTCAGCGATAAGAGGCGGAGGGCAAGCTGCAATGTCACTCACGCCTGACGTTGATGGAACTCACGTTCCCACCTTTGAAAGTTCGCAAGTTGAAGGTTCATATGTAGGGGACTTGCTGTATAGGACAAGGAAGAAGAGCTTGACAATGAATGAAGCTTCTGGAATAAGATGCCAAGCACATGCCTCCCTGCCCAGAGCTCGAAGTCATCCCCTTGGGGGTGGGGATGGTGCCCTCAAAGGCCCAAGGCTGGAAGTGGGAGGGTATAAAGACACTGAGCTAGGAAAACCAATCTGGGGATGGAACTGCAGCCTGGAAACGGTGGCTGGGTGGATGAGTCTGTGGCCTCATTGCCTTTGAAGACATCATCACTGGGATAGATGTTCCATGTGAATGGGACACAGGGATGATTTTCCTGAGGGTTGTAAATGAAGTCTGCCTCTGGCCAAGTTTAAATTGGCCACGATGACCGGGAACTGTGGAATCCCCTGAGCTCTCCTCCGTAGTAAACGTAGTAAACGTTAAGGAAGATAAAAACCCAGAAGGGCAAGGACCAATCACTGCTCTGATTAAGGAACCAGTTAAAGGGTTATTCTGTTTGTCACAATCCTGTCCAGCCAGTATGTCAGGCAGGAACAAAAGGTGAACAGTAGCGGATTAAGGGTTAAATGTGGTGAATCCTCTGATTCGTTCAGTTTACTTGATATGTAAAAGCAAGATCATCCTTCTCATTCAGGACTCCTGTTGGCTCCTAACCACAAGGTCAACAGAAAGAAATCTCAAATTTTTACGGGGGGATTTTTAAAAAAAATTTTATTGAAGTATAGTTGATTTACAACATCATGTAAGTTTA
This sequence comes from Neophocaena asiaeorientalis asiaeorientalis, assembly GCF_003031525.2. Taxonomy (NCBI): domain Eukaryota; kingdom Metazoa; phylum Chordata; class Mammalia; order Artiodactyla; family Phocoenidae; genus Neophocaena; species Neophocaena asiaeorientalis. The sequence continues at coordinate 3,361,851 of NW_020173335.1, forward strand.
AAGTGTAGAGCACAGCAACTCAGTTTTATATATACATATATATAGTCTCTTCAGATGATTTTCTCTTATAGGTTATTACAAAATATTGAACATAGCTCCCCACGCTGTGTAGTAGGACCTTGTTGGTTATCTGTTTTAAGGAAATCTGAATTTGAGTTGGGCTCTGAGCCTAAAGGAGCACTGAAGTGTTAGAGTGCTGTCCCCCGCTGAGCCCTGAGGACTGAGCTGCTCACATTACCTTGGAGTTATCTGCAGCCCAAACAGACACAGACTAGACCTTTTGGCAAAACGTGAATCAGGCTCCCCAGACGAGGCCTCGCAGGTTATCGGAGAACTTCCTAAAACCACCGTCCCTTCTCACCTGCTTGAAAGGAAAGTGTTGACTTGTTGCTGGATGCTAATCCAAACTCCCCCCACGGCAGACAGGGTTCAAAAATCTAAGGCCAGAAATATCGATGACCACTGAGGTGACGTCCTAGAAGCATTCTCACAGGGAGAGAGCCACACAGCAAAGCCCTCTCATAAAATGGAAGTGGGATTAGCAGGTGTGCGCTATTATGTACAGAACGGCTACTCAACAAGGTCCTACTGCACAGCACAGGGAACTCTACTCAATATTTTGTAATAATCTATAAGGGAAAAGAATGTGAAAAAGAAGGTGTGTGTACATATGTATATATATAACTGAATCACTTTGCTGTACAGCAGAAATTAACACAACATCGTAAATCAACTACGTTTCAATAAAATTAACCTCTGCACACCAGAGGATTGCCTCGAGTTACATTCGTAAACTTCTACTTTTAAATAAATTTTTATTTACAGAAGAGTAACAAGGAAAATACAGAGTTCCCTATGCCTCCCCTGTAGCTTTCTCTCATGTGGACATGGAAAATAAACTCAGTATATGTATCAAAGCTAAAACAGCAACATTGGCACGGTATTGTAACTAAATTACAGCCTTCATTCTCTTTCCCCACATTTTTCGTCAATGTCCTTTTTCTGTTCCAAGATCTCGCCCAGGATACCACACTGCCTTTAGTTCTCATGTCTTTCCAGTTTCCCCCAAACCATGAGAGTTTCCTTGTTTTTTCATGACTTTGACACTTTCGAAGAAGACTGTCAAGTCTTTGGAGGAATGTCCCTCAGTTTGACTTTCTCTAATGTTTTATTATGATGAAGCCAGCGTTCAAGTTAGATTTTAAAATAACCCATATGACACAGGCAGTTCATAAGGGACACACCTAAGGCAAAGCAACACCAAAAAGATGGAAAGATCAGCAAAGAGAAAGTGACATGACAAAATTAACATCAGGCAAAATAAAATGTAGAATTAAAGTAGAAAGGTGTGAAATGGGACTAAACTGCACCATTCATACAAACAAATGAAGTAATTCAGCAGGAAATGCCAGTCTTGCATTCAAATGTGTGCAGATTTTATATATATATGTGTGTGTGTGTGTATAATATATATAGAGAGAAATATTCATAAAGCCTCAAAATATAGAGAGCCAAATCTAATAGAATTATGAAAAGGACAAATTTTAAGCATTTTTCTCATAATGTTCGGCAATCACATCTAGTAAAATAAGATATCAATAATAAAATAGATATATCCCTAATGATAGCCAAACATCCATGAATTTGGATTCTAGAAGTCACACTCTTAAATAGTTTCAGGTTACAGAATAAATTAAAAATAAATTTAAAAGCATTTATAACTCTACTTCAACAAAAATGCATATAAAAATTTGTAGCATCCAGCAGTACTTAAAGAGGAATTTATAGCTTTAAATGTATTTGGAGAATATGAATGGTTGGAAAAACATGGACTAAGCATTTGAATCAAGAAGTTTAGGAAAGAGCACCAAAATAAATCCAAAGAAAATAGAAGAAAGGCAACACTGAAGAGGAGAAATGAATGAAGTAGAATGCACACACATTAAATCAGAGTTGATCAATAAACTGACTCTTTGATAAGACTTACAAAATTGAAAACCTCTCTAAGTGTGATTAAGGAAAGGGAAATCACAGGAGCAGCTAAGCCCATGCGCCACAACTACTGAGTCTGCGCTCTAGAGCCTGCGAGCCACAACTACTGAAGCCCTCACATCTAGAGCCCGTGCTCTGCAGCAAGAAAAGCCTCCACAATGAGAAGCCAGCGCTCCGCAACGAAGAGTGGCCCCTGCTCTGCGCAATAAGAGAAAGCCCGCACGCAGCAACGGAGACCCAACGCAGCCAAAAATTATTTATTAATTTAAAAAGAAAGTGGTATGGATTATAACAGAGAGTTTAGATGTCCCAAGACATTATTTCATGGATAATTGTCAATAATTTAAAAACCATAAAAAATTGATAATTTCCTAGAGAGAAATGTTATCGAAATTCATCTAAGAAGGAAAAAGTCTGCATAGAACGTTATGTACTTCTTTTTAATGTGCTCAGAATAATAAATGTCCCTAAATCTACCCTCAATAACAGAAGGATGGATCTGTTTTATAGGAGTTTTAGAAAACTCAAAGAACCATTAACTCCAGGCTTACTTAGTTTCTTCCAGAGTCCGGAAAGAAGTAGGAAGATACACGACTCATTTTATGAGACAAATGTAACCCTGATGCATAAACAGAATATGGATGACATAAGAACACGTTATTATTGGCCAATCTCACTTATAAATACAGATATAACAATTTACATAACTCGAAAAACTATACTAAAACTAAAAGGAACGTGCCAAAATTAATACATCACAGGCAAAACCAGTTTATCCCAGGAATTATTTTAAGTTCGAAAATCTTTTAACACAGTAACTATGTTACAGTTTATAGGAGAAAAACAATATCATGTCAATAGCTGCAAATTGAGACAATGGGTTTCTTCAGCATTTTAGCTTGGCAAGATTTCTGCATGTTAAATTCTGACTACACCACTTGTTGAATGGAGGATGGGAAATGAGTTCTTTCTTACAATCTTGGCAGGAGTGTAAATTGATACTGTTACTGTAGAAAAATTCTGCGTTATCAATTAATTTTTTAATTGCATAGGGGTTCTATCTGTAGTTATCTACTATACAGTCTCCCATAAATACTAGAATATATACACAAGAATGTTTATTTCAGCATTGCTTGAAATAATGAAAAATTTGAAACAATATAAATGTTCTTTATTAAATAAAACGAGACACATGCATGTGATGAAATAATCTGGATATCTATGTGAATAGCTCTCAAAAAACCTAATGTGAGTGACACACATAGCATTAATGTAAATTTAAAAACACTAATATTTGTACACTTTTTTCTTTAAAATATTATTAAGTTTTTTGGGAAAGTACAAACAAACTGATAATCATGGTTGCCTAAAGGTCTAACTGCAGAGAACCAAGATAGAGACTTGGAGGTGACGACAACTTCAAGTTTATCTTTAAGGTTTAATTTTTTTTTTTAAAAAAGACAAAGTTATATATTACTTAATAGAAGAAAAGAATAAAACTTCAATCAAATATGTCAGAAAGTTAAAGTGATTTAATTCTCAGTGTTGGAATATAGGTAACTATTATATTTCCTTCACCATTTTTCTGGCTTTTATCGACTCCCGCCCCTGTCTCTCTCCTCTCTCTCTCTCAATCTGTCTCTCTCGTAGATACACACACACACACACACACACACACACACACACTTAAAAGCATAATATAGAGAGATAGTTCACGCTCCGAAGAAAAGAGTTTTACATAGTACAATGTTGTGAATGTTTGTTACCCCCCAAATTCATACGTTGAAATGTTGACACCCTGATCTCAATGGGATGGTATTTGGAGATGGAGGTTTGGGGAGGTCATTAGATTATGAGGGTGGAGCCCTCCTGAATGGGATCTGTGCTTTTTATACACGAGAATGAGCTGGCCAGCTCTTTTTCTGCCGTGCGAGGATGCCACCAGAAGACCTCTCTCTGTAAACCAGGAAGAGGCCCTCACCAAGGACCTGACCACACTGGCACCCTGATCTTGGACCACCAGCCTCCAGAACTGTGAGCAATAAATGTCTGCTGTTTAAGCCACCCAGTCTGCAGCAATTTGCGAAAGCAGCTCAGGCCAGCTAAGACACATCGGTAGAGAAATAATCTGGGAGCATAATTAGAGAGCAAGAAAAATGCTAATTCGAGTCCCACATCCCTAGATGGTGAGGGAAAATAAACAGGGGCCACTTGAAACATACACGGTTTGAGATCTAAATTCAACAGTTCTCTGGAGCATTCTGACTAAGGTCAGGCGAGGCAGGAAAAGGAATAAAACGCTAAGGTTTTGTTTATAAGGATGGAGACCCCAGAAGTCAGAGAGGGAACGAGAGGAGGGCCGCTCCTGGGGAGGGAAGAGTGACAAGACCAGAGTAGCTGAGGTGCGGGCTGCGATCAGGCCGACGGTTCTCAGGTACTAAGATGGTACATCCCCACGAGATGGGGTATTCTGCACGCGCCAGTATGCCCTGGAGGACAGGTGTGACCTGGCGTGTGTGAAAGCTGTCAGATTCAGCCTAAACTACGTGTGAATCCAAAAGAACGAGACCAGGTGAGCAGGAACGCACCTGGGTGTGTTTCCTTCCAGGACCGTTTGGCAAGTAGAAAAGAGGAGCTGTTCTCCATGTCTAGAATGATGGGGCGGGAGAGGGGATGTGCGTTTTCTGAGGCGGGGCAGAACGGACCTGGCCTATATACAAGAATGGGAGCGGTTTTCAATGATTGCTTATAAATAAATAAATGGAACAGTCCGCTGAGGCTAAGACTTTTTCTGTGCGCCGTCTGGTTCATATCAATTAGCACACACTTCTTTGACCCTTAAATAGGCATTCCCTCCAGAGCTCCTAGTGTAACCTTCTTGTGAGACTGTTCCAGACATACATAAAATAGGTTACCCTGCAGGACTTCCAAAAGGGCAAAAATGTAGTATGTCTTAGTTGCAGATAAAACACCAGTTAATGTTACATACTCTATGTATCCATATATACATGTACAGATATGTATATACATATACAAATATAGACCTGTATTTACCTAAACCTATTCACACACACATACGTACACACATTCATATACATATACACACATATATATACACATTCATATATATATATATATATATGTACTTTTAAAAATCTAATATCTTCCCAGTATTATACTTAGGTTTTAATTGTTTAACCATGTTTCTTCAATAAATAGATAACTATTGTTACTATAATATAAAATATATTGCCTTAAGGAGAGTTAAATATGGTTTTATTACTTAGAGGTTGACTTCATACATTTTTAGCATGAATTCAGAATGCAATGCATTTCCATTTATACAGAATTGGGTTAATTGGATATTTTGATTAATTGAGAATGACCATTATGTTCAGTTGTTGAATTACCAATCTTCAGAGAATGAGAAGACAATACAATATTTTAACATGACAATTCTATCAAACACAATTTAGTGTTTTCTCTCTGCTTCAGAAAGAATTATACAATCGTGCAGTCTGCCAGGATGACCATTATGAGCATTAATTATCTTTAGTTAGGACTCTACACGCATGAGTTATAAGAGATCCTACAACACATGCATCAGTACCATACACGCGTGAGTTAATATGATCTTGATTTGTGCATGTTTAATACACCTAGGAAATTCTTTTTTTTTTTTTTATTTTTTTCAATACGCGGGCCTCTCACTGTTGCGGCCTCTCCCGTTGCAGAGCACAGGCTCCGGACGCGCAGGCTCAGCGGCCATGGCTCACGGGCCCAGCCTCTCCGCGGTATGTGGGATCTTCCCGGACCGGGGCACGAACCCGTGTCCCCTGCATCGGCAGGCGGACTCTCAACCACTGCGCCACCAGGGAAGCCCGGAAATTCTTTTCCTTATGTTTTTTTTAAAATTCTGAAGTATTCTCATTTATTTTTCTTTTTAAAGGATAAATGTAAAATATGATCCTTAACTATGTGTATTTTGAATTTTGGGCATTCCATTGCCCACAACCTAATTCTTAAACTTCAGAACTCCAAGTAAATAATCTAAGGACTCCTTAACACACTCCAAGAATATTTTAATATGCAATTGATAGTTTCTGCTATTGTTCCTTAAATTATTTTGTATTCAAAATTGTGTATAGCTGATTCACTTTGTTATTAAGCAGAAATTAACACACCATTGTAAACCAATTACACTCCAATAAAGACGTTAAAAAAAAATTGAACTCAATGATTATGGATGTCAGTGCATTTTTTATTTGAAAGACAAACTTCATTAAAAGTAGTTTTAGTATTTTCTTTATGATTAAAGTTTTATGTTTTAGTGGAATATTTGTATATAAATGTTTTCAACAAATTACCAAATCAGTGACAATTTATGGAACATGAAAAGCTGAATTAATAAATTCATTTGAAGAGAACAAAAAAAGTAGCTTTAGTGCTAGAAATCGTGCAGTACTAAGGGATAAAAGGACATAATAATAACCTCAATTTAATGCACAATTACTATGTGCTGGAACTCTGCTGAGCACTTTACTTAATACATTAAATCCTCACAATAATGTTATGAGGTGGTCATTATTACCGTGTTTTTTTGGTTTGTTTTGTGGGTTTTTTTTTTTTTTTTTTTTTGCGGTACGCGGGCCTATCACTGTTGTGGCCTCTCCCGTTGCGGAGCACAGGCTCCGGACACGCAGGCTCAGCGGCCATGGCTCACGGGCCCCGCCGCTCCGCGGCATGTGGGATCTTCCCAGACCGGGGCACGAACCCGTGTCCCCTGCATCGACAGGGGGACTCTCAACCACTGCGCCACCAGAGAAGCCCCATTACCGTGTTTCATAATTGGGGAAACTGAGGCTCAGGATGTTAAAAAAAATTTGCCAAGATTTACCGTAGTAAATGGGACTCTAGCCTAGACTATGTGTTTGAAAATCCTTGCTTGTAACAGCTATAAAAGATAGACTTACATGTTGTAATCTGCAATTCTTAGATTATTTTTATTCCCTCTTCAGGAATAAGGTAATTGAGAAAACCGTTCTTTGACAAGGTTTGCAGGGTTGTGAAAAGCAAACCCAGAACTATAACTAAACTATAACTATAACGTATTCTTATTCCTTCCAGCCCAAGTCTTTCTACCCTCTCCTGTTCCCTCTGTGTCTATATACTGGATTGGCTTCTGACTTAGCGTAGCTCCTGGGATTATTTCTGTAGGATGCACCTCCCATGTACATACCTTAGGAAATTTCACATTTTTATTTGGACGTTTGAAATTTGAAAGCTTCCAAGATGTCAGTGGACTGATTGGAAACTCTAGAGATTTTTGAATGAAAGGGCTTTTGAGTATACAAATGAATAAACCAGAGAAGGGCAGCTGTGTTTAGAAAGAGGCTTTATAACAGTCCAAGGCAGAATTTATTAGGTATTCCCTCTAATGGGTTCCATAAAATATTCTTTCAGTTAATAAGTGAAAGATCATCTTTGTAGCTGAGAAGCCTGCAGATTCGGACTCAGATTTATTAAAAATGCTGAAGCTTGTTAGTAAGTCAGCAGATATGATGCAGCTATCGTGTGCCCAATGCTTGTCCTCCGCAGGTTTCTAAAAGCTTTACGGCACGAGGTCGTGGTCCTTGAAGGATAGCAGCCAGAGTGTTTACTATTGCGAAATGCCATGTTGCTCCTGCTACGTTGCCAGCTCCATCCCTTGAGAACAGACGGTAAAGTCAGCCGAGCTTTTTAAAAGCTAAAATCCTTTGCCTCGTCGTCTAGTTTACCATCTCACAAAATAGGGTTTCCCTTGCACCGTCAGCAGTGGCTTAGGGGCAAGGCAATGCTAATTGACTAATAAAATCCCGATTTGATGTGGTAATTGCTGCATTCTTGCTAAATCACGGGGCCCAGGAGGTGACTCCTGGTCCCCTCACTGTGCGTAACATTAATTGAACTGCCGTCGCCTCGGGCTGCAAACTGACATTTACTGAAAATTCTTTCCAGTTATAGGATCAAGATCAGATGGGAGTTTTAGTTAAGAAACAAACACCAGGTAAAGCGCCTTCCATCATCAGCTGTGGAAAATCTGCTTTTTCCTCTTCATTGTTTCCTCAGCAATGTTAACTAGGAAATAAAATTCAAAGAGCACTTTAACTTTCTTTATGGCAATATTTCTCCACTTTACAATTCATAATTTTTCTTTCCATTAATGTCTAGCTTCAAAATTCTATGATCTATAGTAAAATGGCCTTTATTTAACTACAGTAAAGTATACTTTACTTAATTTTCTTTAAGACGACTCTTTTCCTTTCAAATCACTGATTTTCTTCCTTCCCTTATGCTTTTTAATGACATGCATTATGTATTCTGATTTGCATTATAGAGAACTGTATAATTAGCATACTTTTCCTTCTCACACTATTGACTATCATTTAAGAGAGCTTCCACTCTTAAATGTTTTCTTCATCTTCATGGTTTTGGGCTGACACAAGACCCTCAAAATATCAAGTGCCCAAGAAGCATTTACTGATTTACATTTTTGTTGTTGTTATTTAGTATTCTACTCTGAGAGGATTTAGAAAGACCTGTTTTGGGTGTGATACGTGAGATTTGGAAACTGTAAAAATACTTACGACAGTGAAAATGCACTTATTGTTCGGAGTACAGAAATTCCAACCGGAACAAAATCCACGAGTTTTCTCATTGTTCTTGCTGGTTAAGGACAAAATTTTATAATACATATGTAGGGCTTCCCTGGTACCGCAGTGGTTAAGAATCCACCTGACAATGCAGGGGACACGGGTTCGAGTCCTGGTCCGGGAAGATCCCACGTGCTGCGGAGCAACTAAGCCCGTGCGCCACAGCTACTGAGCCTGCGCTCTAGAGCCCGCGAGCCACAACTACTGAAGCCCACGCGCCTAGAGCCCGTGCTCCGCAACGAAGAGTAGCCCCCGCTCTCTGCAACTAGAGAAAGCCTGCGCAAAGCAACAAAGACCCAACACAGCCAAAAATAAAAAATTAATTTAAAAAAATACCTATGTATATATGTGTGTGTATGTATGTGGAGAAAATGCAAAATGTATTAAAATACAAAATATCAAGTTTATGCATATGTGTATATAAACACCCTAAGATTATAACCACCCTTGAATACGGCATCTATATTATCCTTTCATATCAATCACAAGAAAGTCGGTGAAGCATATTTACTCCATTGATGTTTCCAATGCTTCGAAAGAACTGGACCCTAACCTCTTAAAATGTTACAACCAGCTTCATAAAAAAAGGTTGGGGGGAATTAGTGAATGCTAGATTATTGATAGGTTGTGTAAACATATGCACTTCATTTGAAAATATAATTGGAATAAATCTGCTTTTCTAAAACAAGATAATAAAATTTTAACAAGAAATCCTTATTAAAGGTTATAAAAAAAGATTTCAAACTATTTCTCATCTTAGGCCTGGTCCTTTAAATTTTTATATCCAGCTATTTATGTAAACTGAAATTTTCCATGATACAGATGATGATAAATTGAATGGTTTTTAAAGCAGCTTAATTTGAACACTGCATGTGCAATGGGAAATATTTTTAATTTTATCATTCAGTAGAGACGAAACTGTATAACTGACACACGCTTAATGTTGAATAAAATCATATCAGTTAAAATGAGTATGGGAAGACAAACCATCCAAGACTGACCCACTTAAGAGAAATAGACGTAAAGTTAAACACTAACCAAAAGGAAAGGTACCTCACTGAACTTAGCAATCCTGTCACTGCTAAGTGTGATGAGCCAAGGTCGGCTTCAGTTTGGCTGGAGTTTGAGATGTGAGCAATATGAGAAACAGCTACAAGGTAAGTTAAACTTTAACAAGGAGAGTTTTATATGTCAGAGGGAGGACTTCTTTCCTTAGTTCATCGGGCAATACAAAGCTCTAAAGATGTTTGAGCAGAATGTCGTGATCTCAGCTTTATTTTAAAGAAGTTAATGTCATGACAAGTAAATAAAGAATGTGATACTGGATTACATCCTGAACCAAAACAAACAAACAAGAAAAGGTGGGACAACTGGCAAATCTGAATAAGGCCTCTAGATTATAGTAATTTATCAATGTCAATTTCTTGATGTGGGTACCTGGTACCACTGTGGTTCTGCAAGGATGTTCCTTGTTTAGGAAACATACACTGAAGTGTGTAAATACAAAGGGCCATCATCATCTCTGCAACTGTATTTTAAATGTTTCAGAAAAAACGTGTCTCATGTGAGCACACACACAGTGGGAGAGGGAAAATAAACCTAGTGTGATGAAGTACTAACCTTTGGGGCACTGGCATGAATGGTGTACAGGAATTCTTCGTAATATTTTTGCACGTTTTTCTGGAAGTCTGAAACAAGGTCAAAAAACGTTTTTAAAAAAGAAAAGTCATACGTACACTACGTACAACAGGTTAAGAGATGACCAGCCTGTGAGAGTCTGCACACAGCATCCTGACAGTCTAAAGACATCACCAGAATTTAGGATGCAGACATCTTTCAACTCAGCAACTCCACGTCTGGCATCCACTTCATGGAAATATACGCATGTGCACACAAAAATATTTAGTGCAATGCTATTTTGTATTAGAAAAGAAAACAATCAAAATTCATGTTTAAAAAGAAGTTGAACTCAAGCACATTCATGCTATAGAATAATAGGAGCAAAAGATTTATCAGCATCCAGTATATCCTCACATAGAAAGAGCTCCAAAATACAGTCGATGAAAAACGAATTGCAAAAACATACATATGGTAAAATCTCATTTACGTTAAATCCCATTACGTTATCTTTTATATTTAAAAGGTAGGTAGAGGTTGTAGATGCCTAGAGGTCACTGTGGTGACCTCTGGGAAAAAAGAAAGGTTTGAAGATAGAAGGTTATGACAACGTTAAGGGCTTACTTATTTGAGACACACCTGTTTGGCTAATACGTCGAGATATTCATGTATTACTTATGCCATACAAAATAAACATCACAAAGTAAGTTTGTAGACTGCTGTAACTGTCTGATGCATCACAAAGTAAGTTTGTAGACTGCTGTAATTGTCTGATGCATGCGAAAGGGAAACTGAATTAGGGTGGTGTCCGCAGAAATGGAGAAGCAGTGGTTGGTGGAAGGGGGGACATTTTAGGACTTGGAACTTGACAGGGTATACCGTGTGACAAAGGAAGGCAGATGGCCCATGGGGGACTGGAATAGTGATGGCTTTACTGGAAACAGAAAATAAGAGAAGCGGCTGATTTGTAAGGAGAAGATCTTTTTTATTTTGGAAACATGGAATTTGCGATACTGACATCCAGGTAAATATACTGCAAGTTTCCTAGAACGACATAATATTTAAAGTACACAGATCAGAACTACCCTGGGGTTAAGTGACTAAATTCTCAAGATAGCAATAGAAAGCAACTGTTAGTGGACACCAATTGCACTACCTTATGATCATTGCGTAATGTTCCATTTGTAGTTATACATACACACTTAATCCTGGGATAGCTAGTTATATATATTTGGGTATTAAAATGGATCTTAAGAGGCTACAATATTGTATTACACAAAGGAATTCGTTCACATTATTTTCAAGAAATAAATTCTTATGGAATGAGAACTGTCTTCCATTTCGTACATTTCCCACTTAAAACTCTATATCTAAATCAAACTCCCTAAAATGAATGAAATTGGCAAGAATGAAGAACAGAGATCATACGCAAATATAATTATTATAACTACAAATTTAAATGGTGTAAGTATTATTCAAGACGCTTTTTCCTCTCAGAGTTTAAGATGTTATTGTCCGGGTCCTAGCAGGATGTCGAAGTCCATCAACAGGGCGACTTGTGGCATTTTTAAAGTGACTCAGGTGACTGTGCTTTTGCAACTAGAGGGTGCCGAAGGACCACAGAGTAGACTAGATATATCTCGTCTTTTAAAGAGTCAGTAATCAGTGACTCTTTTACAAATTAAAGTCTTCAATAAAATAACATTGAATTATAGATGCAATTTGCATAAACAATACGTAAACACATTTTATTATTGAATTGACAATCCAAACCCTCAGTTGCTGCGAACTCTCCAAATAATGTAAATATACTTATTTGGTCTTACGTTTACGTTACATGGATTACTGATAGTCCTAGTATCAGCTATAGAGAAATAAAAAGGTACATTGGCTCTGATATTACGAGGGAATACAAGTCTTATAGACCAGAAAGTACCTATTTTGCAAGTTGGAATAAGACCAAAGCAATTAATCCAAGTAGCCTGGACTTTTAGCAAGAAAGAAGATACAAATGGAGGTGAGATCTAACTAAGTAATCATTTACTTAACCTTTAAATGCCTTGTAACAAAATCAAGCACTATTCAAATAAGAAAAAAAAGAAATTCAGGAAAAAAATCTAATTTTACTTTAAAAGATGTGAGCATTTTAATAAAATAAAGAAGTTTAAATCCTCTAATGATTATGGATTTTTCTTCCCAACTCAAGTGGCTTCTAGTAATAAGGTATTTTCCTCTTGGTTTCTTACAAATGGTATGAAATCACATATTCATTGCTATATTCCAATTCAAAATATTTATGACTCTTTTTAAGGCACGATGATTTTGTATACTCTGTATCAACAAAATAAGATCCGTGAAAATATATCTAGGTTTTAAAGTGGACTAAATAGAATTTCTTTTATCAGAAATATTTAATCAATATATCTCCTTTTATTTTTATTTTATGAGAAACCAGAATTCGGCACGAATTTAGGTAAATCTAGATTTCCCTTTGTTTCAAAAATGCTCACTGGGCTTTATCATCTGGCATTTGACAACACAGGCACACTTTAAAATGAGCTGCTTTTACAAATTAGGAATTTGTTTGAACTTTATTTCTCCACAGAGCTCATGTAGTTAGAGTTGATATACTTCTACTTATAAAGGTATACCATATGTAATATACTTTTGCTTTATCTATGATAATACCATCTAAAATTGTACAAGAATAAGATGGCTTTCTCCGAAAGTTACAAGGAAAGGGATCTGAAACACTACGTACGTTGCGATGATGACGAAACAGGGTTCAGAGTGCACCCCGTTTTATTATCAGAATTATCGGAATATTTGCAATTTACACTAACTGGAGAGAAATGTTCGGATTCTATTTTACGTAGTACGCTTATCCTTCATTTATTCCTAAAGCAATTATGTTTGCTTTACGTAAATACATCATGATTAGAGCACAGACGTAATAAGATCATGCTGCCATTCCACTGATGAAGGCGCCATATTTGTATTACACTCCAATGGCATCCAAAATGCAATATATTGCTATGAAAATGCAAAGAATGTTCACAGATTGGCATTAATGAACGAGGTCGTTCACAACGCAATGGGACTTGACTTTATACGAATGGAAAAGGTTCATCATAAATATATAGACCAGTAGATAACGTTGAAGAATAAGAAGCAGAAAGGAAACAACGCTCTGGCATAAAGATCGATCCTCTTCGCTGCCGTAGGAATAACGGGTTTGGCAGGAGGCGGCTTCTTGTTGTTCTTGGCCTGGGATTTCCCAAGTCCGTTGTTGACCTCGATGGGTTTCCCATAGCAGTCATAATTGGACAATTCAAAATCTCTCGGTAAGCTTCCCACGATGCTGAAGTCGTTAGATCTCAGGTCAGACTTGGACGTACAAACCTTTTTGCATCTGGTCTCTCCAACCTGAGAATAAAAATTAAAGACAGGATATTTAGAATTTTTCTATTTATAAAACGTCTTCAAAAAGACATTTTAAAAATCTGATGGTTTACTCAGTTGACTATTATGTCTCTTTGTCGAACAGAAATAATAGTCAACTGATTAAACCACGGAATTACCTGAACATTTAGGGCTCTAAAAGGCTGCCTATACAACAAGGCTTATGTCATGGAATAAACTTTTGGTAGGTTATTTTATGTTAAGGGATCGAGGCACAAATCATCCTTTATCTTAGGTGCTTCCAGGCTTGTGAGAGTTCTCAGTTGAAAGACTGACCAATAAATGAAAATCCAACATCTAACCATGACACAGGTCATATTAGCAGAACATACGGAATACAAACGTCTTCTGGTACCTCTGACCTTTGATTTCCCCAGGGATCCTATTGCCAAATTGGGTTGTGTATAAGAGACTGAGGCATTTATCCTTGCAATGAGACACACTGTGTCTCTAAACCACACTCACAGGTAAGAACTAAAAATGGTCACAACGATCATGAACAAAGATTGACCAGCGAAAGGCGTTCCTCACTTGCTGCCTGGAGATGAATTAGCCGGAGAATCCAAACTCAGAAAATCCAAAGAAACTGGATGTTTCAGCCAGATCATATGCTACAGAGACTGTTCAGTTGATCACCTCTGAAGTATTACATTTGACTCAGTTCCCTACAATATACAAAATAATTATTTCACACTGAACTCTCTCTGGCTGTCAGAAAAGCTCGTGGAAAAGACAGAGGCTGACCAGTGGCTTAAGGAAAGGCCACAGAAGGGGGAGCCCATGATGCCACTGCTTCATCTTCCACTGTTCTTACTCCCGAGCTTTGTGATTCACCTTGGGAATCTTCACTAAAATATTTACTGCTTTACCGAAAAAGGAAACCATGTCATGTACACTATTAGTACACTCTAGTTTTTGCCTTAGTTAGAATAAGACATTGACTAATTATGTGGATTCTATTCACATTTACTAGATTATGGCTGGGTAAAAATGATGCTTAATGTAAGATGTAAAACAAGTCATTCCCCAGCAGCCCTTCAGGTACCAGGACGGTGTCCTTTATCCGAACAAACACTGAGGCATATTTTCTGGGCAAAAGCCAGATGGCAGTGCTCAGAGGTGGAAGCAAAAGTAACCAACATACACTGAGTGAAAAAACAAATGAAAATGTGTCACCGCATCCCCTGGCTTTATACATTTAGGTTGTTTCCTTTTTTTTTTCAATTTTGAACAAGTACTGGTAATGTTATTTTTTTAAGCTGATCTATGAATGTTGGCTTTACAATTATATCTTTATACCACACAGATATTTGTACAATCCTGTTGGGTAAGAACTTTTGAAAAAGATGTTTATGTAAATATAATTGTACAAAAGTCCACAAGAAAATGTTGATAAGTAGGAATGGGGGTTGAGGCACTGGAATTTCATCCCTTCTGAATGTCTTATAGGTTAAAAAAATGTGAATCACCAGCATATTAAAATATTTAGAAAGTGTCGATTTAGTTCCGTCCTGGTTTGACGGGACTTGGAGCTAAAGGAGGCCAGCCGGAAGAAAGAGGATTACCGTTCCCCGTTTTTTAATGTACAACCCCAGCTTCCCCATGGTGAGGACCCAGTAGAGCTTAAAGAGGAGTTATATCCTGGTGGAGCCACCATTGGTCCGGGCTCTGGTCCACATCAATTTAACCCAGTGTCTAGGAAAATGTCTGGCAAAAAATAGGGACTGATCAATGGAATGAGACTATATTATATATGTGTATATATATATCACAAATTATGAAAACATATATTTAAAATTTACTTCCAGGCCTTTTATTTAAATTCCCCAATTTGAAATCTTAAAAGGTCACTTTCATCAAGCAGTCTGTCACCTAAGCTCTGTCTCCACACACACACACACACACACACACACACACACACACACACGCGTTCACATTCACATACACTGCTGGTAAATGTCCCAGACAGAAGACCGCATTTGAAGCTCTGGTTTTCCAGGGCTGTTTGACGAATGGGTAAGTCTCAGTGTGTGTCAGCGAACTTGTGTAAAGACTAAATCACGACCTTGATCGGAAGAGAAGCTGGGAATAGCCTCTCCATAGCAAACCTTTGTACTATTCTCAGACTCTCAGAGCAGCCCGCAAGCTCTGGGACTCCGTGGGTGTCCCAGGCTCTCTCTCACTTAGAATCCTCTGCTCCAAGAGCACTAACTGTGCTTTAGAATCACGTATCAAAACAAAGGAGGACTCTGGCTTCTGACAGCAACTCAGGAAGCGTGACTCCTACCAGTTCTTTTTACTTTTGCACAAAGAAGGCCATACATATTTACTACAGAAGTGCATTTACTCTGAACCGTATTTTATTCATGGCTTTAGGGGTAGTTTCAGTATCTATAAGTAACTGGACAAGTAGCCCAATTTATATGATATTATAACCTAAGTCATACATATTAACACTTAAGATTTTCTAGTGTTTTGTTTACATAAACAAATTCTTAGATTCTGCCAGCAATTTTGTTTTTGTTTGTTTGTTTGTTTTGCGGTACGCGGGCCTCTCACTGTTGTGGCCTCTCCCGTTGCGGAGCACAGGCTCCGGACGCGCAGGCTCAGCGGCCATGGCTCACGGGCCCAGCCGCTCCGCGGCATGTGGGATCCTCCCGGACCGGGGCACGAACCCGCGTCCCCCGCATCGGCAGGCGGACTCTCAACCACTGCGCCACCAGGGAAGCCCTGCCAGCAATTTTAATCATTATAAAACTGTACCTACACAGCTCGTTCAAAATGTAGACATAGAATGTTACATTTATTCCAAGAGATTGTTTAAATATAGGAAATAGTTAAGGGAAGAATAATTACTTCAATGTTGAAGTGATAACAGGAAAAATCACTCCAAAAACTTCCGTTTGGTTACACTAGATGCTTCATCATTTAGTGTATTGAACACTCTCCTACAAACGTATTTGCAGATTCTTGTATTTGAAATGAGGGGTGCGTGTGTGTGTTGGTGAAGAGCACGTCTACTGCAGAAGTAATTTTTAAGGACGTGTCAGAGCTGAATAGCAATAAAATTAGGTTCCCTACTGAGAAGTCCTCTAGTTGCTTAAACAGCTCATAATTCATCACCTCATTTGCTGGTCTCTTCTTCTGCTCATCAGAGACTTTACACAAACACAACTTTCTTTAGTTAATGCTCTCCACACATCATTATCAAATCAAACATGTACATAAGAGTACAAAGAGTTTACAATATAAATGCTATTTTAAACAATTATAATATCACGTGCAGAAGGATTAAATGAGCTACTTATAACTAAGACGGTAACCCCACTCAACACATTCTTAAAAGTGATCTTGGTTCTACAGATCTCCAATTTATACTTTCCCCGTTTTTCCTCATATGGATATGTGTCTCATTTACTTTCATCATATAAACCTGTCACTTCTGAAAATTACTGGTAGCAAAAATGAGGTACTACGATAATGAGGCTGTCAAGGATAAAAAATGATGAAGATGAGAACTTCCAAAGGCTTCAAACTGTAGCCTCTAAGATTTTCTTTGTGGTCCTTTCCAGCTTGAATCTGCACACAGGTAAAAGCGAATCACCCGAGGCGATATTTCTGGACCAGAAGACTTAGGTGTGATTTCACGGCGGTAAAGGTATCCTCTACAGATGATAAAAATGTGCTCAGAAGGGACCTGAACAACAGAGAACTTACTAGAGAAATGAGCAGAGCCTCAGTGGTGACGTGTGGGCCTGTAACAGAGAATCTAACGTCTGTGTCGTCACAGTCCTAGAAGGACGGAGGAAAGGTACTCAAAGAATAACAGCTGAAAACTTCTCCTACTTGGCAAGAAGCATAAGCCTGCATTTTTTCTAACAAGCTGAACAAACTCCAAACTGGATGACCCCTAAAATAACCACTCCAAAATACATAATTAAACTTCTGAACATTAAAGGCAAAAAAAAAAATCTTGAAAGCAGCCAGAGAAAAATGACATTTTACCTAAAGGAGAAAAACAGTGTGAATGAAGCAGAGTTCTTCTCAGAAGCCACAGAGTCCAGAAGGAATGGGCACAATACTTTTTAGGTGCCAAAGGAAAAGAACTTTCAACCGAGGATCCCACTCCCAGTGAAGAGATCCTTTGGGAATGAAGGGAAACCAAGACATTCCCAGATGAAGGAAACTAGGAGGATCTGTTACCAGCAGCGCTACCCAAAATAATGGATAAAGGCAATTCTCTAAAAGGAAAGAAACAATAGAAGATAGAACCTTGGAATATCAGAATGGAAGAAAGATCAAAGTAAACAAAAATAGGCACAAATACAATAAACTTTCCTTCTCTCTCTGAGTTTTCCAAATTAAGTGTGATGGTGAAGCAAAAAGTGTAACACTTTCTAATTAGGTTCTAAGAAGTATTTACAATAATTTTGTCATGTGAAGAGGAAAGCAAAAGGTGTTAAAGGGAGGTAGCATTTCTACACATCACACAAAGTGGCAACACAATGACATCAGGAAACTGTGATAAAGTCATGTGTATATAATGGGACACCTGGAGCAGCCTCCAAGCAAGAGAGTGACATGCTTACAAACAATACAGGAGACTCAAAATGTCATTCTAGGAGGTGTTCAAGCAGTCCACATGGAAGAAGGAGAAAGAAGAAAGAGATTAAAAATAGAACAAATAGGACACAAAATATACACCCTGAGAAAACCACCATTCAAAACGACACATGCACTGCAATGTTCATTGCAGCACTACTTACAATAGCCAGGTCATGGAAGCAAGCTAAGTAT
Source organism: Neophocaena asiaeorientalis asiaeorientalis (assembly GCF_003031525.2). Classification (NCBI taxonomy): domain Eukaryota; kingdom Metazoa; phylum Chordata; class Mammalia; order Artiodactyla; family Phocoenidae; genus Neophocaena; species Neophocaena asiaeorientalis. Next base: position 3,380,411 of record NW_020173335.1, read on the forward strand.
CCATCGACAGATGAATGGATAAAGAAGATGTGGCACATGTATACAATGGAATATTACTCAGCCATAACAAGGAACGAAATTGGGTCATTTGTAGAGACGTGGATGGACCCAGAGTCTGTCATACAGAGTGAAGTAAGTCAGAAAGAGAAAAACAAATATCGTATATTAATGCATATATGTGGAATCTAGAAAGATGGTAGAGATGAACCTATTTGCAGGGCAGGAATAGAGACATAGACATAGAGAATGGACATGTGGACATGGGGGTTGGGGGATGAATTGGGGGATTGAGATGGACGTATACACACTACCACGTGTAAAACAGATAACTAGTGGGAACCTGCTGTATAGCACAGGAGGCTCAGCTCAGTGCTCTGTGGTGACCTAGATGGGTGGGACAGGGGTGGAGAGGGGAGGCCCACAAGGGAGGGGATATATGTACACATACCGCTGATTCACTTCGTTGTACAGCAGAAACTAACACAACATTGTAAAGCAACTATACCCCAATAAAAAAAAATAATAAAATTAAAAAAAATAAAATAGACTGAAGCCCTAAATATATCAATAAGTTCATTAAATTTAAATGATCTAAATATACAAATTAAAATGTGAGAGGGCTTCCCTGGTGGCGCAGTGGTTGAGAGTCCGCCTGCCGATGCAGGGGACGCGGGTTCGTGCCCCGGTCCGGGAAGATCCCACATGCCGCGGAGCAGCTGGGCCTGTGAGCCATGGCTGCTGACCCTGCGTGCCCGGAGCCTGTGCTCCGCAATGGAAGAGGCCACAACAGTGAGAGGCCCGCGTACCACACACACACACAAAAAACAAAAAAATTAAAAAAGACCTGCAGACAGCATCACGTAAGAACAGTTTGCTTGCCTCTGTCTCTAAATTAAACGTGTCTAACGTTCTAGGTGTTGGTAGGAGTGGCGGTCAGCAAATGGACATGGTCTGGGACCAGATGCAGGCAAGGTTTCCAAGGCTGTAGGATGGTCTGGACCTGTTAGTCTCTTGTGGAACTTACCATGCTACGTTCAGTGGAAATGGTCCCCTGGCCTAGGGTCTTCTCAACTAGAGGTCATCAAGTACAGGCATGCTGGAGTGAGTGGAAAACTGTCCTCAATCCATGACGTGGTCTGTGGCTCCAGGATTTATCAGTACCTGAATCTAGAGGCATGGGCCGCTATTCTTAGACCCATCACCAAGTGACAAGGCAAGGTCATGGGTTTTAACTGTTCAGTTCTTCTCTAGCTACTCACTGCGCTGAACAAATCCCAAACCATGGGCATAGTTTCCCTATGAGCCAGGCAACCAATAAAGAAGTAGCCTGCCTGACATGAGCATTGTGAAGCTCTCCAACTTGATGGGGAATGGGTGGGAGACTGACTCAAGAACGTGGGCCCCGTAAGCCTTCAGCCCCCCGGCCATGCGCAAAGGTATGTCAAATGAGAAAGAGTAGGAAGGTCTGTCACTTGGGCAAGGCCTCCACATTCAGTGGTGACCATCAGAGCAAAGGAATTGAAGCATCCTTAAATTCCACAGAAAGTTCTCCAGTAATTTGATAAAGTGTTGATTTTTTTCTCAGTTACTATTGGACCTAAGTGTTTTCTATTCTTTTCCAAAAAGTAGGTTGTGCTTAGTCCCTTTGCATCTGTGAGAGAAAAACGAGTGAGAACCAATTCTACCAAACCTTTAAACCCGCAGAACGCACTTTGCTGGCCGACGTCATCCTTACCTGTAAGGTGCTGATGTGAACAGGTGTGCCCGTGCCATTCACAGTGTTCTTCTTAGCCGCACTCCCCCCCTTCCCATCTGCTTGCTCAGCCTTGGCAATTCTGGCTTTTTCCGCTTCGACTCTCTTGGGGTTGTTGAGCATCACCTGGACGACCGCGTACTCCACCAGGGACGCAAAGCCGAAGAGCAGACACGCGATGAGCCACACGTCCAAAGCCTTCACGTAAGACACCTTGGGAAGTTCCGCAGCCAGGGTTGTGCACTCAGAGGCCAAGCTGAGCACTGAGAAGATTCCTGCAGGACAGAAACAGGAACTCAAGTTGCTTTTTACTCCCGTGAAATGCCCCACAATCACTGCTCTTTGATGAAATCCCCCTCCAATAACTTTCAATGGCCCTCAGGTCCCCTTAAAACTCAAAGAGTAGAAGTAATACCATGTACTAGCTTCTTATGTAAGAATTATTGAATGTGGGTGGTATGTGTGTAAACACTTAACATTTTAAAAAATAAATATTTATTTTTTATTATTACCCTAATAATGAAAGATGTACTTGGTTCTCTTTGCTCTTGCATTGGGAATACGGGAAACACTATATTAGTATCAATAATCATTTAAAACATTGAAAAATATATATTCCACCAGTTGCATCATGTCAGAGGCTCCTGAAAGGTGTGGAGTTTGGGGGACTTTTTTTTTTTTAATATTGAAGAAGAAAGAGACTCTCTCCTAGAAAGAAAGGCTTTTAGTAAAATATAACTTCTGCAGGTTGAAACAATATTACATATATATATATATATATTACTATTATATTGTAATTATCCTCTATCCTGAAGAAAAGTAATTAACAGGACTATGTTTTAAAAGTTAACATAGGTTTTAACGTTTTCTAACCTGGAAGTGAAAAGTAACATAAAAATCCAAGATCTTCTCAAACATTGCCCTAAACTCAGTTAATTATACCTATGGGCATTAATTTAGCAAATCACATTCCCAAGTTATTTTTTTATTCTTAATCAAATGTTACGTCAACTTATCCATCAAAAACAAGCCTTGAAGTAGCATACATTGACACCATTCTCTGTGTTTCTATAGCATTTCATGCTCATCAATACCACAGAATGTATCAAATTGTAGTAAATTTAGTAGTATAGCTGAGTCTTTATCCTGATATATTAGCAACTTTATGAATGAAATGGAGAATAAGCCAGATTATAGAAGGACTTCAAAGTCCTAGAGTGGATCTTTTATCGTATTTGGTAGAGAAATGACATTATCAAGAGAATATTTCAATAACGTCACTCTTCTAGGGATAAAAAAATAAACTGAGAAAGAAAAATATAGGAGATGCAGAAACAAAGAATAAGAAAATAAAGGATAGGATGAATGTGAAAGGATTTTGGAGAAAACATTTTTTAAAACTTGATTACTGTTTAAAGGAAGAAGGAAAAGATTGAGACAAACTTCTAAACAGAATGACTGGGAAAATACCCATGAAATACAGGAAGAGGAAAATATAGAAAAGATGTGACTTTGGAAAGAAAACACCGAGTTAGGCCAGATAAAGGCCGAGAAACAAAGAACTGGTGACCACGACTCAGCACAGGGCACCCAGGACCTTCTTGAAGGACAGATTGGCCAGTATCGTTCAGGGGAGGTTGTGGTGGAAAGGGAGGGGACTCCAGAGAGGCTCAGGCATCAGAAAAAGGAGGTCAAAGGAGCAGAGAAAGATTCAGAATAATAGGATATTAATGGACATTTGGGAGATATTTATAATCCCAGGCGTTAAGTTAAAAACCATGGTGACCAATTCCAATAAGATCTGTATCATTTCGAAGATGTAAGAATGGAAATGGAGGTCAGTTGGGAAGGAAGAGAATGTGGACCTCACTGTGTGCCTTGTCTTCAGGAAATCACATTAAAATAGGAAACGTCCACTTGCTTTTTTATCCTAAAATAAGAAATCTGAGCAGATATTTCTCTGGACAAATATTTCAGCCTTATCTTAACATGGCCTTCAGATGAGATTATGTCATTGTTTAAGTAACTCATAGTGAAATGCTGTCTGAATTTTCCTACATTATGAACCAATGAAAAGAAATGTGAAACCCATCGTTCAAAAAAATGGGGATATTTATAATTTCAATATTGTGTTCTTAATATATTATCCCCATTTAATGGAGCACCTCTCTAATAAATTCCAGGACTTCTTGGTATAATCTTTCTATAACGTGTTTAAAACATATAGTCCTTATTTGTCATTTGTTACCTTCTCTCCCTAATGCAAAAACAAACCAAGTCTAGATTTCAAATCAGGGAGCATGTCGTAAAATTGCTATCAACTCTGATAAACAGGCGTGAGGTCTACATCTACTAAAAGTTATGGCTAACAAATAATATAAATCAAAGTATTAATAAATTAACTACATAAAATAGTTAACCTGAATAAAAACTTCTATAAAGAATTCAGGGTGAAGATAAAGTTGTTTAGCTCATCAATATGCAGAAAGAACTTTATAGTGATAAAATCCTTATTTAAGAGACCACTATTGATAGTGAACTCCCATTGACTATGGGATGTCCAGAGATTTCTCGTTCAGACAATCTCAGAGGAAACATCTGAAAAATAATTCTTTAATAGCATATACTCTAGCAATCTATTGCCTAAAAGAGGAATACCAAAACCTAGAAGATTGAAAAAGGAAAGCAAGAAAAAGGGTGAAAAAATAAAAGGAAAAGAAAGGGGAGGTAGAGATAGTACTTTTTTTGTATTTCATTTATTTATTTATTTTATTTCTTTTTCTTTTTCCTTTGGCTGTGTTGGGTCTTCGTTGCAGCCCGCAGGCTTCTCTCTAGTTGTGGCGTGTGGGTTTTCTCTCTCTAGTTGTCTCCTGCAGGCCCCAGAGCGTGTGGGCTCTGTAGTTTGTGGCACGCAAGCTCAGTAGTTGTGGCGCGTGGGCTTAGCTGCCCTGCCACACATGGGATCTCAGTCCCCCAACTAGGGATCGAACCCACGTCCCCTGCAATGCAAGGCGGATTCTTTACCACTGGACCACCAGGGAAGTCCCGGTAGTATTTTTTATTAACAACAAATAGAACCAACAGAGCAAATCAAGGAGAAATTGTGCCCAACAGCTACTGTCTAAACCTGAAATCATCTTTATCCCATACTGAGACAAACTACAGCATGCACCAAATTCTTATATGGAGTTGTGATTAATAACATGAAAATTCATTTAGAAATACTGCTAAATTATTACATCAGCATGTTACCATTGCACAGCATTCTAATCAAAGGATACTAAAAGGAAAACCACAAGTACTACCATGTGGGAATCCAGAAATAATATCTGACAGTTTTGAAAGAGATCCTTATAATCAAAAAGATCTTGAACCACTGTTCCAGATGATAAGAAAAGACCATAATAAGGAAGAAAGGTACTGTGTGTGACCTGCTAGAGGTCTGAATTGCGACCTGAATTATTCATCTTTTTACATGTATAATTAAAAAGTATTGTTTAAAAAAACTCCTTTTTAGCAGCAACTAAACCATTTCATGTACCAGAAAAAGAATGTGTTACAGTAAAGTTTACGTAGGGTAAAAAGTGTAAGACGTTACCTCCACAGTTACTTTTATACTTAAAGAAATAGCTGAAGACAAAGTCTACCTAAAGTTCGCAGAGGAAGCTTTGATACTTGTTAACAATGGGAAAAGTAAATCAAAAAGAGATAGGAAGAAAAATAAAACTAGAACACAAGACTGATTTTTTTAAAAAAAGCAAAATGAGTCTAGGGTAAATGATGTATGTTCTTCTCCTAAATTTTAGAAAATAAAAATTATGGTCCATAGAAGGAAAAGATTGGCAAATTGATTTCATAATCTTTTGGAACAATGTAGGGGAAAAAAAGTAGAGAAAGGAAAGATACACTGGGTCAAAATAGCCGTATTGACAGAATATCCTGATATTTAACCTGTGAGTAATATTATTTCTTTTTTCTTTTTAGATAAAATTATATATATGTGTGGGTCTAATCACAGAGCTTCAAAATACCTGAAGCATAATTCCATAATGAGAGTTGGGGATTTTAACAACTCTCTCATCAATAACTATAATAACTAGACAACAGACATAAAAGATTTTAACAGTACTATCAACCGACCTGACTCCACTCATATCTACAGAATTCTACACCCAAGAGTGACAAATATACAATGCAAGTGACATGGGATGTTTGCCAGGAGACATATGCTGGGCTGGACCATTAACAAAGTCTCAGTAAACATAAAAGGATTGAAATCATAGAGTATGTTCCCTGCCAAAATTAAAAACAAATCATATTTGAGTACTTATGAAAACGCTAAATATTTGGAATCCAAACTACACATATATAAAGAATCCGCGGACCAAAGAAGAAATCACAAGGGAAATTACAGAATATTTTTTTAATGAAGGAAGATGAAAATACGGTATACCAAAATTTGTGCACTGCAGCTAAAGCAGGACTTACAAGGGAAATTTGTAACTTTAAATGCCCATGTTAGAAAAGAAGAAGGGTCTAAAATCGGATATCTGAGTTTCTACGTCAATCATCAAAAAGAGATCAAATAAAATCCAGACTGAGTAAAAAGAAATAATAAAGATAAGAGCCAAAATCAATGAAAAAGAAAAATAAACAAATAGATAGAAATGAATGAAATGAACGCTGATGTTTTGAAAATACCAAGAAAACGGATAAGTCTTTATCTAGAGTGGTCAAAAAAAAAAAAAGAATTCACAATTTAACAATATCAGTACGTAGGAATGAATACTTCACTACAGCTAGACGTGAAAAGGAAAAACCAATATTATGAAGGTGTTTGTGCTAATAATTTTACCTACTCATCTAATAGTTAGGAATCAATTGGTAAAATTTGCCAAAATAAAGGAAAAAAACATATAAACCTTTAAATATACTCAGAGAAAGCACTGAAGCATTTGGCAAAAGTCAACAGTCATGATAAAAACCCTCTGCCAACTAGGAAGAGAAGGGAACCTCTTCAACCTGATTAAGAGATCTGTAATAACTACAGCCACTATTACACTCAACAGTGAATACTTCAACTGTTTCTACCCAGAATCAGGAATAAGCATCTCTCACAACCGTATTCAACATTGTACTAAGGTCCAAGGCACTACAAGAAGTAAAAAAATCAAGTATTTGGGGAGTATATGACACAGGAGTATGTGAATCAGGCAAAACGGTACCATTATTTTGATAAACACTATGCTAATATTTTAGAAAAGTTAAACATACTTTTCCTACAAAATGCAGAAATTTCATTCCTAGGTGTTTGCCCAAGAGTGATGAAAATGTATGCCCACACAGAGCCTTGTACGCAATTATTCATCACATCACGTGTAACACCCCAAAACTGGAAACAACCCAATCCCCAACAACTGGTTAAAGGAGAAACACACGGTGGTGTATCCATACAATGAAACGCTACTCGGTAATCAGACAGAACCAAACATTAACACACGCAACAGCACATATAAATCTCAAAAACCTAAATATGTCCCTAGTTTTCTTTTCATGAGTCAACATGTTGACTGATCCCACTTTCAATTTACCACCACTGACCTCCAGAGGTCCGCGATCCTACCAGGCAATCAGGGTGTACTTCCCCAGTTCCTTCACCAGTCTCTCTCCCTTCAGAACCACAGCGCTTTTCCCCATCACCCCTGCAACTCATGACCTGGCTTCCCATTTCACTAAGAAAACAAAATCAGAGGCTAGCCCCCATGACCACGTCTACCCTCGCATCTCGCTGTGTGCCCGTCAGCTCTACCTTCTCTCCTGACGCTACAGACCAGCAGTCAGTCAACCCGATGCACCAGGCACATCTGACCCACCGCCTATTTTTATAAATACAGTTTTACTGGGACATATCCACACCTATTCAGCTATGTATTGTCTAAGGCTGCTTTAGTGCTATGACAGCGGATTTCGGGGTTTCAACAGAAACCTCAAATGTTTGCTATTCAAACTGTCGCCGAAGGAGTTTGCTGATCCCGTGGACAAATCCACTGTGTTCTAGCAAAGGCCAATCCCTCGTTTCCTACCTCCCATCCCCTCTCACTGCTCCTGCACTTCTACCGACTCTCATTTTTTCCTTCACTACCGGTTGTTTTCCACCAAAAATAAACGTGTGTGGATTGTGCCCCTTAGAAAAACAAAACCAAGAAACCTCTCAGCTCCCATCCCCCCTGGCTATTTCCCCACCCTCCCCTCCTGTGGGCAGCCAACGACCTCCAACAGGCCGTTTACACCGAGGGCTCTAGGTTCCCCTCCTGTGTTCTCCTGAGTCACTCCGACCAGGCTTCCCTCTTCTCCTCACTCCGTGGAGACTGTCTCTGTTCTGGATCCCAGTGACCCCCTAGGCTGCTAAAGCCAAGGGCAATCCTTAGCCCTAACCTTGACCTACAAGCAGCTGGCTGGTCACTCTCCTCGCCTGGACACACCTTCTCCACTTGGCAGGATTCTAGGAAGCCACATCACATAGATTGTTCCTCATCTTCTCAATCCCAAGGCTTTAGCCCTGAGATTCTTCTACCTACACTCCACTCATCGCCTTAAATACCATCTACAAGATGTCTTGCGTGTGGGATTTAAGAAAGCAGAATCAGGACTTCCCTGGTGGCGCAGTGGTTAAGAATCTGCCTGCCAATGCAGGGGACACGGGTTCGAGCCCTGGTCTGGGAAGATCCCACGTGCCGCGGAGCAACTAAGCCCGTGCACCACGACTACTGAGCCTGCGCTCTAGAGCCCGCGAGCCACAACTACTGAGCCCGCGTGCCACAGCTACTGAAGCGTGCGTGCTTAGAGCCCATGCTCCGCAACAAGAGAAGCTACCGCAATGAGAAACCCATGCACCACAACGAAGAATAGCCCCCACTCGCCGCAACTAGAGAAAGCCCGTGTGCAGCAATGAAGACCCAACGCAGCCATAAATAAATGAATTAATTAAAAAAAAAAAAAAAAGAAAGGCTCTCGATTATTTCCCCAACCCGAGACTATTTAAGCCCTATAGAGACAGAATTTTCAAGTCTGGCTATTGGTGTTTCTATGTCACAGAGCATTAAACACCACAAACTGGAGAGCATGGCCTAACCAGCCCTTCCTCTCTCTAGCCTCTCTTGGTGGTACAGCACACAATAACTAGTGTTTAGGAAAATGATGCAAAGCCATGTTTAAAAGATAAATTCTATTACATATTCCCTGATGAACAGTAGGAGACAGTATATGATTTAGAAAGATTTCTATCCAAATAGTCATTTGTTTTTAAGCGTGGCACCACTGGGGATTTTAGCCTTCCGTTATCCGTGAAAATCGCTTATTAATAATTATTTCATGAGAGTCAAAGTAGGATGGATTAACTGCTTAAAATACCCCAAGGACACAAAAAGAGAAAACTTAGTTTAATTATAGAATGCATAAACACGGAGAAAATCTAGTTCAATGTCAAGGACTGAAGGAAGTCTGAAAAAAAAAAAAAAGGTTGCCATCAATTCCAAAACTCACTGTCTCAAAATCATTTGGTATAATTTCAAAATTATACAGTCATTTCTATAAAGATGCAGCGCACTCGCGACCCCCCGAGAGAGGCTGGAACACGTTACCCAGGGGCACTCTGGCAGCGCTGGCGTCGGGGTTGATCCAGAAGGACAGCCAGGACAGAACCACGATGAGCAGGGTTGGGGCGTAGACACCCATCATGTAGAAGCCCACCTGCCGCCTCAGGGTGAAGATGACCTCCACGCACGTGTAGTACCCTGCCAGCGACAGACACGGGCAAGAGTGACACTCCCGCCACATCCCACCGCAAAATCACATCGTGCCCGGAAATTACAGGTCGTTCCTGCTTGAGGTAATTTCACAAAGTGAACTCCACGTAAAAAGGACGGGGCTGGTTCTGTAAATATGTATCATTCACGTGATCTAAGAGGACGGCATGATGAGACCTGTTTCACCCGACCTCTTGCAACTTCATTATGAGATTGACAAACAGACACCGTGTGCTGCTCTGGGACGGCCAGTCTCGGCTTTTAAGTCTTTGCTCCGAGATTTTGCAGTGACTTAAACTTCCCATTATCCTTGGGTCCTCTGGGAGCAAAAGATCTAAAGAAGCCACCGGGAGCATCAAATCAGAGCAGAGCAAGTCTAAAAAGAAACATGCCTGGATTACACGTTGTCGGTATAATTTTCAGCCACGTGGACCACTTCTTATCTGGAAGGGATGACCGTCTACCAGAGCTCATACGCACATTTACGCATGAAATGTGCAGACAGTCTTGGAGGTAAACACGAGCAGGGTAAGTGAGTGTTCCCAGTCTATGCAGGTAAAAGTTTGTAAAGGCAAACATCTGACATCCCAACCAAGTCTCCCCTGGTTCCACTCCAGGACCTCAAATGTTCTGGAATCGAGGGAAAGGGCTTCACTTTCACAGGCTGAGACTAAAGCAGACATTGCCCTTACACATCATTCTAGGACTGCCATGATGTCAAGTGGTCTCTCAAATTAATCACAAATTATGGGCAGCCTCATAATAGCCTTTGCTGACTGGAGAAAGAAAATAAGTGACACAAACAGCCTCCCAGCACTGGCATACAAGAGACGTTTCCAGATGTTTGAGATGAATTTTTTAAATGTTCAATTTAGATAAAAATGTCATTTCCCATTCAACAAAAGGAAGGGTATGCATGAATTCCAAAACGTTACAATATCTTCAGTTGTGTTCAGTTTAAACTGTACATAATTATTTTAAAATGCTGAGACAAATGAATGGACAGCGCATACATAAAATAATTATGGGGAAGAATACAATATTACTTTTTTACTGTGTTTTAGTTTAAAAAGTTGTACTTATCTAGTTTTCCTAGTTGGGAAGAAGGTATATATTTCTGATGCTAGAATAATCGTCATATTTATTCATTAATAGGATCTAGAGCAGTAATTGCACACAAATAGGGTCTTTCAAAGAATGGCTATTCTCATCCCTTTATCAAATAGCTTAGATTAGAAATCTATCCTTTTCCCAATAATCATTGATACCTCGGAGGGATTAGAAAGATGTTAGGGCTAATCTGTAACAAAAATAAATAGTTGATTTGAACTGAAGTAAATTCTAATTATGCCAAATGTTTCCATATTATATCAAAAAAAGACAAGCATGGGCTTCCCTGGTGGCGCAGTGGTTGGGAGTCCGCCTGCCGATGAGGGGGACGCGGGTTCGTGCCCCGGTGCGGGAAGATCCCACATGCCGTGGAGCGGCTGGACCCGTGAGCCATGGCCGCTGAGCCTGCGCGTCCGGAGCCTGTGCTCCGCAACGGGAGAGGCCACAGCAGTGAGAGGCCCGCGTAACGCAAAAAAAAAAAAAAACAAGACAAGCAATGCAGAGTGTTTGTCTTTTTTAAATTTTAAGTTCATTAAAACTAGGCAATTCATTTAAATGGCGCACAGGTTCTAAAAAGATATGAAAGGCAAAACGATGGAAAATCCCCCTCCCTTTTCAGTGCCTACCTCTTATCTCAACTTCCTGCCTGGACAAATGAGAACATATGCTTCCAACTAACAACCATGTGCAAAACTTCCAAACTATAATCTTTCATAAGCCCATTCACTGCAATTAAGGAGGCCCACAGCGTTTCCTACACGCGGGTCTGCAGTACCTTGCTTTCTAAGAGTGTCACTCCCTCAAGGTAACTCTACACTCACCTAGTGCCTGTAAAATGGGGAATAACACATATGTGCTTATTATGTATCTTTAGGAGCCTAGGCTGTCACAAGGATTATAACAATTTTCTATAAAGTTGCTCACTTTCCAACGCATTTGCGCATCCCGTCCACCACATTGAGACGACAGCCTAGTAACTGACTGCTTCATCTGAAGCCACCCCCCGGGGAGCTTCCCACGACGTGGGCGCATTTAGCAGTAAAATATACGCCGGGATATCATAGCGATTTGCTCCATAAGCTTTTATGAGAAACATTTCTTGATCTTTTTTGATTTCCTGGTACTGTTACGTTTATGAGGGGCAGGTGGGCAGCTAACGGGTATAAATGCTCACTGGCAAATTCAATTTACTTTCTATTTCCTGTGAGCTTTTATTTGATTATTATTCACTCAGGCTTCCAATTTAAAGATTTTTCTATACCCATATATTTCTCCACCTGTGTAATTTCTACTATTATAAATAAAACCCTAATTTTTAATAAAGTTAAAGCCAAATCACCATTTCAGATAATTTTGTACAAATTAAAGAAAATATTGGCCATCATTTTACATGTTGCTTTCTGTATCTTTTCCAGTGTTCTACACTGTTAAGCATTCCATATGTTTTGGATGTTCTATTTTCCTAGATACATTTCTAAGTATTATCCAAACATTAAAATGTTTTTCTTATATCCACATACTGATTCATATAAATACTGACAAAGCATGTTTACTGAAATATAGTGCCAATTATTATTATGTTAGCCATGAGTTTTTTCTTATTTTCTTTTTCTTTTTTTTTTTTTTTTTTTTTTGCGGTATGCGGGCCTCTCACTGTTGTGGCCTCTCCCGTTGCGGAGCGCAGGCTCAGCGGCCATGGCTCTTGGGCCCAGCCGCTCCGCGGCATGTGGGATCCTCCCGGACCGGGGCACGAACCCGTGTCCTCTGCATCGGCAGGCGGACTCTCAACCACTGCGCCACCAGGGAAGCCCAGTTTTTTCTTATTTTCTGTATCTAATGAGATATAAGCGACTTATTTATGATAACTCAAAAAATACCACACACACACAAAAATCTATTAAAGATTTACTTATCGTAAATCTTGAGTATATCCCCAAATACTCTCTACCACAGCACACCCTCTTATTTCCTTCTTAGGACTAAAAGAATTATATTCACTTTACTTGCTCGCCATGTAAGAATATGGATCTATAAAACAGCAGGGATCTGTCCTTTATTCACTACTGAGTCCCCAAGTAGAGGCTTCTTTTTTGTTAAGATTGTTTTGATGTGGACCATTTTTAAAGTCTTTATTGAATTTGTTACAATATTGCTTCTGTTTTAGGTTCTGTCCTTTTGGCCACGAGGCATGTGAGATCTTAGCTCCACGACCAGGGATCGAACCCGCATCCCCTGCACTGGAAGGTGAAACCTTAACCACTGGACCTCCAGGGAAGTCCCGAGACATTTTAAGTTCGGGGCTTAAAGGTGAAAAAATGAATAACTCCATGATTTTCAATACTATTACATGATTTTATACTACATAAAATTAGAAATAAAATTACTGGTTTTATTTTTCATCTCTAGATGAAGTTTAAAAAACTTCAGTAAACTCCATTTCAAGTTTCTCAAACAATTTAGAGACTATTCATTTTGAAATGTTAATCATATAATCTGGATGTGGGTAACTATTTTCCAAATATAATAGCACTCACTGAACTCACAGGACTGTTGTGAGGATCAAATGATAGAATTCCTGCAAAGTGCTTAAAGCAATGCCTGACAGATAGCAAGAACTCAAAAAGCCATCTATTAAATGTTTCTATACATCAATCCTCCAAAAAACTTCTCTTGGCTTTCAAGTTTATTCTACCAATGAATGCTTTATCCTACCAATGAATGCTTTATCCTACCAATGAATGCTTGGTAGGATTTTATTCTCTTGGCTTTCAAGTTTATTTTTTCCATTACTAGGTGAGAAATCCCTGAAAACTGTAGTCAGTCTCAATTTGCATAGTCATAGAGAGGAGATTGACTGTGCCCAGGTTACAGCTGACACTGATTTGCCCTTGACATTCAGGAAGTCGTTGACCCTGCATGTCAGTTATTTTATGTGTTCAACAAAAGAGCTGACTCAGCATTAGCCGACCGATCACTCCCACATCTGACAATCAAGGTATCTACGATTTCTTCACTGCATACTTTGATGGTCAAATTTTTAAGAGCTCTGTTTTTCCATTAAAAATTTTGATAATTCCTTCAGCAGTGTATTTGCTTATTTTGTCTCTTGTCCTAAAATACTATAAGCTCTACAAGAGAAGGGACTATTTATATATAAATGGTACATAATCTGTTAATTTAATTGAAGGTCAACGACAACAGATGCTTAAACTAACCTTATCTCTAAGTTGGCCCGTGTTGTATTTATTATTACAACAACGTAGATATGCAACTATTCACTCTATCTTTTATTCTAATCAACAGGTATGTTTTAAATCATATTTTGTCCTTGATGATGTCAGGATGCAGCATTTTAGCTCAAACATCTCACCTCAGTAAATTTTCCACAATTACTCTACACATTTTTATTTTTGCAAAGTCAACATAAATGTTGCAATAAACTTAAACTTTAATTACATCTATTCCTGAATATCTTTGTCATGATTTACTTCCTGATGCAGAATTAGAATTTTGTGGTAATTTATAAGTTAGGCTGATTATTCGTGTGAATGTATTGGTCAAAAGTCATTCACCTTTTTATTTATATTGCTGAGGAAAATAGCACTATATTTAATATCTAGAGCCTTCAATAACCTATAACCTCTAGGGGAGACTCAAAGGTTGAATACTAACCGTATTATGAAAGTATTGATCAGTGAGTACTGTATTTTCATTTCTGGAAAGCTTGACGTGATTTAATGCGTGAGGTTAATTTGTTGAGTTTTCATAACTGGCTGTTCCATAACCTAGATCAAGAATATTATAGGGCAAATTTTTACTCATGTCCAGTTATTTCATGTGTTTACTGTTTCCTGCACAGCATAAAGATCAAATTTTTTGAAACTTAAGAAAATGGGTCAACCAACATTGAAAAACTGCCCCAAAGACAGCAGACGAATATATATGGGTTACATCGTTTATATCCATAACGTTTGGCCCTAATATGAATCCTGTCAGAGCAGAATTTCTAGGCAACATCTAAGAAAACCACTGCCTGGAGAGTTCATATAAAATAAAACGCTGAAAACCTCTTGTTATCCGGAATTACATAAAGAAAAGCAAAACTAACTAGTGATAAAATAAATTTGAACTTTAGTGGATGTAATTTTATGAAAGATTTAAATATATCAACATACAGATATAATGTTTATAAATACTGAATTTATTTTTTAACTAGTTTTCTCTGTTCTGTCCCTAGCATATTTTAATATTGAAACAAATCTTTGAAATAAGACTTAGTTTTGTTTAATTTAAAGAATATTACTTACCAGTGCCTTTGTAGTATTTTGTACAGTTACCATATTCAATATCTTCCTTTTTAATATCAAATTGAGGCAAGGCAATTTTTTCTAATTGAACAGGATCCCCTGACTGCCAGATAAATCGTAAGTCGTCAGTTGTGTAACCAACTATAAACAAAAGGAAATAAAATATCAGTTTGAAATATAATTATTGACACTTCTTTAACATTTTAACATCCAGATATTAAACACAGAAATGGTAAAACAATAGGCCTTTTTATGAAACTTTTGTTAGAAATGTAAAGAGGTAAAATCTATGGCCACTAATAAAAATACTGGCACAAGTTACAGGTAATTGGCTTAAAGAAAGAACAAGCTAAAATAATCAGCATGTCACAGATGGTCAAAATCCTCGGGTGTCATGAACAGTACTACATCTGTCTATGTCAGAATTCTGAACTGTCATCAATGAAAAAGTAGCAAATAAGTGATATTAGCTTTCTGAATGTACACATTTACAATCATGCAATGTGCTACCTGGAGATTTTTAAAGAAACGTAAGCACCAAAATGGGTTTTTTTGAAGAGTTCGCTACCAACTTCCCTAGAGGAGTTGCATGGCCAGAGGAGAGCAATAAAACAGCCCCTCAAATGGACATCACTCCATCACTAGCGCCTCCCGGAACCCACATTGTGGGCTTAGGTAACCTGGCTACAATTCAAGGGCCCCATGGGTTTACAGCATGTTGTAGCCTACCGTTCAACTCTTACATGCCTCTATTTTTTAAAGCCATACTTTAGTGTATCTAGTAATAGAATTGAAGGTATATACACATTTGGAATTATTTATAAAAAATGCATATTGACACACAGGCACACGTATATGCAATACACACACAGACGTGTACATACATACACTTATATCTGCAAAATCTCACATTATAGTTAGAAAGCAAAAAATATTGTTCAAATTTAGGACCCAGCGTCAGTAAATTAAACAACAACCAGTAACCACTAAGTGACTTTAAAGTATGTCATCAAGCAAGCACATACATTTTATAAGGTGATTCTTTGTAGGAATAGGTCACAGTGTATGGGTATTCAGGCTGAAGATTCCTTCCATTAGTGTTAATTTTTCAAGTTTTATTTCCTACTTTGATTTTCACATGACAAGCTTCATAGCAAATTAATTAATAAATATATTTTAGAGATAAGCATTTCAATGACTACACCTGGTACCTCTTTTAGAAACTGAAAAATATATGATTCTAGAAACATAGAAAATCTAAAATCCAATTTTGTAAAACATAATTTTTTTATAGATCCATAGAAAATGAATGCTTGGTAGGATTTAGATAATATTTTTCAATGTTTTCCAAATTTTCTGCTCTGAAAAATGTGGATTTAACATTAGAAAAGTTATTAGGACATCATTTTCTCCTTTACCTTGCCTGTATTACTAACTCAAATGAAGGTGGCGATTGGAATAAGTTAGAAGGGTACACACCTACACCTACGACAACTCAACTGAAATCAACTGGTAACAAAAGAATTCATCTATCTTAGTATACAAATTAATACAGTAAAAGGAAAACTATAATTTCCCTAAATAACTTATTCTAACGTCTGTTTGGAATCAAAAGCATTAGTTTAACCGTTATTATCTAAGATATTAGTAGCATGTATTGCCTAGAAATTTTAAGCATTTTTATCCCTATGGTGACTTAGGGTCTCATTTACATACAGCTCTCAAGTTGCATCTTGCAACGTTGTGTATCCATGGGAAACAAGGTCAAGTCCAAAGGGCACGAAAGAGTAATAGATAGCCTGAAAGCAGAAACAGACGTCTTAGAAGTTGTTTAACACATGTCTCTGTGATATGCTGATTTTTAAAGGAAAATATGAATCTACAAATATTAGAGAGAAGAGAGTACCTCATGCTGACGAGGACATCTCCATCCCGAAAAATAAAGAGGAGAATATTTTCCTGGGTTACATCATGAAAATTGGCACTTTTTTCATTTGCAAAAAATAAATCAGGTTTCCACAGACACTTGTACATCGTGGGGTCCACCGTCAGGGCATCTGAGCCCCGGAAATCACTAGGCAGCTTCAGTCTGGGGTCGTTCCACTTCTGTCTCAGGAAGATGTTGACTCTATAATCCTGGGAAAATTACGTGTGCGTGTGTGTTTACTGCCATTTTTAAGAATGCGTTCAGCGCCAGAATAAAAAGGGTTCAATCATTAGCAGTACAAATACGTTTGCTCTTCCAACATTAACAAGGATCACAATAGCTTGGTATAAAAAGCCCCTCGTGTCTTTCTCAGACTCTCTACAGACATCCTCTTAGCGCTTGCGAGTTCAAACGTCGTCATAGAACTTTACCAATAATTGCTTTACTGTAATACAAACACCAATCATACCAGGGGGTTAGTTGGTATCGTCAAAAAAGCACAGGAACTGCTAAATACTGCCATTATCCTTCCCCCAAAAGTAGGATACATTTTCATTAAAAATAGATAAGAAGCCAAGAGAAAATATTTCACTTGTATCTTACTAAGTAGCAAGCTACAAAAATAATTTATATGTATATAAAGCTACAAGGGGGGTGGGGAGGGAAGGAGTGGGAGTTTGGGGTGTGCAGATGGAAGCTGTTTATCCATAGGATGGATAAACACCAAGGTCCTACTGCAGAGCACAGGGAACTACATTCAGTAGCCTGGGATAAACCACCATGGAAAAGAATTTTTCAAAGAGTGTGTATATAAGTATAACTGAATCACTTTGCTGTACAGCAGAAACTAACACAACACTGTAAATCAACTGTACATCAATAAAAATAAAACAAAACTACACATATGTTTAAAACACATACTTTATACTTGAGGAAGAAAAGGAAAAATGATCCTTGCCTACTCATACATGTAAATGATCATACAGAGGTAGTCAAATAACATTTGGATTTTGCCAGATGAGAGTACGTGAAAAATGTGTAAATGTTATATTCAACTCCAGTAGGAAAAGGTTTTGAAATCCACTAAACAGCTGATTATTTTTCTTCAGTTTTTTGCCTGTCTCCAAAGTTTTAATTGTAAAACTTTGTAAAAGTTGGATTATATCAAGACATGTATATTCCAAGGATATATGAACCTGGAAACATTGTTTAATACCCTAATACGTTTTATATTTGCCAGTGAAATGAGATTCTGGCACACACTGGGTTACTGGGGTATATACAGTCCAAAGCAGCATGGCGGCATTATGCTCAGGTTGTTTTCTTTTAATTTTATATGCTGAACTCAGAATATGCACCAAAGTGCTCAAGGCATAAATGTGTTGGGCTTCAGCATCCTTATTTTCACCCATTCAAAATTCACAAAATACTATCTATCCATGGCCTTTTGACATGATCAAAATGAATCAGATCATAAACTTCAAATCAAAATCCAAATATTTAAATAGGAAGAGATGATCGATTATCTTTCTTTAAATAATAAGACCTAACATATTTATATGAAACATAAATGCGCACATTTTATTTATGTATAAAATAAAGCATAAGCAATGCGCAGTGACTAGGAAAATTTGAGGAATTCACTTCCTCTCTCCTATGATGTTCAGATTCTATAATAGTAATCAGAGGAGGGTAAGGTACATATTGATAATAAATATTTACTGAACTACAGACAGTGAAGTAAGATTTAACCTACCTACGTCTAACAGCTAAACTTGATGTCTATAAAAACTGCAACACATATAACACAACATTGTAAATCAACTATACTTCAATTAAATACATGTTTAATAAATAAACTTCAACACATAATATAAATTGATTGTTAAAAATCATACGCAGGTGGTCTTGAAGTGCAAAAGTCAAATAAATTAAGAATTATGTAAGCTGGCATTGAACGTATCTGTACCACTGGCAGGGAAAACAAAAATAACATTTTCCTAATCAAACGAACATGGAATCAAGGAGGACGTGAAGGAGACCTAGGACCCTGGAAGATGAAGACCTGCACTACACAGCTCCATTAACTTTTTGTCAAATATAAACATATCTTACAATTCATAATGGGACTTAAGTGGTTACCTCATATCTGATTGTGACAGCTAAAGAAACTAGCTCAAAACGTGTCCAGGACATAGGCGTATCAGCTGGTAAGCCTTCCAGTGGCCACAATGCTGCTTCCTGACCAAAGTTCTTCTCATCCCAGAAAAACATGCACGGCCCCCAACTTAAGAAGAAATACACCATAGATCTGATCATTTTCAAATAAAATTCCTAGTATGCTAGCTTCGCTAAAGCACATGGTTGACATACACTTGCCATTACTTTGCGCACTTAACAGTATCCAATTCCAAATTATTTGCTTTCCTGTAATGATCAGCCAAAATGACTGGTATTCTAAAATTATATACAGTAAAAGCTATTCTATTACCCTCTCATAACTACTGTTTCTTATCCAGGTAAATCGTCAAACACTACATCTTTAAGCTGTGGTACTTGAAATACGCATTCACGGTATTATGATAAAATACTGTGTCCTAAGGGTCAGATGAGGTTGCCGATGTATCTTTTATAAGCTTATTATTAAAGCTATGGTCCCTTATTTTGGTCAATAACCATGACATGAAAATACTGAAGATGAATTTTTCTTTAATTTTTCATTTGCTTATCCAAATATAACTATAATAACTTTGTATAGGTATTTACTACGTGCTAGGCATATTTGGCCTAAGTGCCTTACAAAAATATGACTATTTTTGGAAGTTTATACTATGAAAATGGTCTCTTGGTGCTCATAAATGCTTCCTATTACTGGGAAGTACAAGGTAAGCTTATTGTCGTGTTTCCTTTCTGTCTGGCGGCTAGGGAACTGAAAGCTAAACCCTATAGCTAATTGAATTAATGTATAGCTCACATCCTGGTATGACCATCATTGTATGGCTCCGACACATTTAGTACTGTTTCAATTACTTCATTGTATTTCTGTTATTATTATATACTGTAAATCCTCTCCAGAAACAGGAGGCTGGATAAAAAAATAAATAACCGTTGAGACACTGGATAAAAAAATAAATAACCGTTGAGACACTGGATAAAAAAATAAATAACCATTGAGACACTGCCATATACTGACAAGGCTCTTTCAGTATTATTTGGGCACAAATCCCAAGCAACTTTACCAGTGTGGCTTCTAAAACTGGATGCTTTGTTTTAGCCTAATATTAGCTTTTATTACTTTAAAGAGGGTGAGAAATATGTGTAGAGATAGAAATACTAAGATCTCGTTGGTATTCCTTATCTAGACCCAAGCAACTACATTTTGCTTCTTAGTCATTAATTTCTAAAGACACTATATCAGTATTTTTTCAATATCAGAAAGATATCTGACAGGAATTAAAGCAACGCTGACCTTTAACTTCAGCATATTTTGCATAATTAAAAAAGAAGCCATCTTACAATGTTTGGGGTGGAACTTCAGGAATTAAGCCTGCGTTGTGCCGAGCTCTCCTCGAAATCTCCACACAGGCACACATTCTTTTGGGAGCGCTGTTCTACTTCCCACCTATTTCCAAAATGGAATGGTTAACTCATCTAAAACTGTATCGCCAAATTATTTTTCTTTTAAAATTTTTATAGCAATTGCAATAGTGTTTTTCCATGTGAAGTCCATTTTTCTAAATTCTTCTTGAAGTCTAATCAATGTTTCCACACCATCCCAGAATATATTCATGTCATTTATCATTTATTAAGTTCAAAGCATTTTAATCAGCTGAAAGCTGATGAAAGCCCTAGATAGTATCAGAGACCTTGACAAAATAAACTGTCTGTGTGAAAAATTACAAAATTACAAATGATACAAGAATGTTTTAATCTACAGTCAACCCTCTTTCTATTCTATATGTCTGAGACAGGCTGGGACCTGGGACCTGGGACCCTTTGCTGCAGGGCTTGCACCTGGACACACGTTTCCTGCAGCCATAAAGAAACTATAAGGGACTAAAAATAACTGACAACAGCAAATGGAAATGAGGGTGTGGAGCAGTAGGAACTCTCACTGCTGCTGGGAATCAAAATATTACAGCTACTTTGGGAGACAGTTTGTCAGTTTCTTACAAAACTAAACATACTCGTATCATATTGCACTCCTTGGTACGTACTCAAAAAAGTTGAAAACTATGTCTACACAAAAACCTGCAAATAGGTATTTATTGTAGCTTTAGTTATAACTGCCAGAACTTGGAAGCAACCAAGATGTCCTCCAGCGGGTGACGGATTAATAAACTGTGCTCCATCAGGCAGTGGAATATTATTCGACACAAAGCAAATGAGCCATCAAGCCATGAAAAGACATAATGGAACCTTAAATGCATATGACTAAGTGAAAGAAGCCAATCTGAAAGGGCTGCATACTGTACGATTCCAACTATAATGGCGCTCTGGAAAAGGCAAAACTAAGGAGACAGTAAAAAGATCAGTGGTTGCCAGGGGTCAGGGGGAGAGAAGAATGAATAGGCAGAAGACAGTGGTTTTCCAGGGCAGTGAAATTCTTCTGTTTGATACCATAATGGTGGATACCTGTCATCATATGTTTGTCAAAGCCCATCAAACGGACAATGCCAAGAGCAAACCCTAATCTAAACTCTGGATTTTAGGTGATGATGTGTCCATGTAGAGTCATCGATTGCAACCACAGGACCACTTCGGTGGAGTAAATCCATAGTGGAGGAGACTCTGCACGTCCAGGGGTAAGGGGCTGACAGGAACTCTCTACGCTTTCTACTCATTTTTGCTGTGAACCTAAAACTATTCTAAAAAATAAAGTCTACTTAAAAAAAGGAAATGCAAAAAATTATGTAAACAAAAGGAAAGGGAATAAATAAAAAGTTAGCCAAAATTTGGAGACAGGCAAAAAGATGGCCCTTTCAACATCACACTAAATGCTATCTAACAAGCCCACCTAAGGGTTGTATGAGTCTCTAGGAAAATGTAACTTTGTTTGACTTGCCATTTTCTATAGATTAGGGCCCAGACTCTGTACAATTATGTCATTTCAAGAAGATTACTAAATTACAAATGATTTCTGTCAGGTAGGAAAGACATTCCCAAAGGTATGCCTTTATTGCCCTGTGGAACATTAACAAGTATATCTAATTTAGCAACCTAATTGCAGCATTCTTTCTCTCCAGTCTCCTGAATTCTCTACTGAATCAGCTTTACTATCTGGCTGGTTCCCTCATTAATGAGTCAAATAAATCACTGACATGTCCTTACAATATTCATGTTTTTAACTTTTTAAAAATTGTGCTTTGTTCTCAAAACGTTAAGTATAGAATTACCATATGATCCAGCAATTCCACTCCTAGGTACATGCCCAAAAGAATTAAAAGCAAGAGACTACAACTGCTATTTGTACACCCTTTTCCATAGCAGCATTATTCACAATAATCAAAAGGTGGAAACAATCCAAGTGCCCATCAACTGATGAACGGATAGACAAGTGTGGTATATACATATACACACACCGTGGAATATTATTCAGCCATAAAACGGAATGACATCCTGATACATATTACAACATGAATGAATCTTGAAAACACTACCCCAAGAAATCAAGACTAAGAAAGAGTTTGTCCAATATTCCTACCTAGAGAAGGAATGCAGGGGATAAAATAACCCTAGGGAGGGTAAGCATTTAAAGGGCTGGCTTTCTCAGAAGTCTGAGAAAAAGAAGAAAGCCCTGAGAATGTGATTTCACCAAACCAGAGTCAAAAGCTTTGAGATGGTTCACAGCAATAAATGCCATCAAAGGTCAAGTACAATCAAACTGAATACTTGCAGCAAATGAGGGAGACACTGACGATTTCAGCAAAACACTGTGGCATATAAAAGCAAGATGACAGAGAATTAGGACGTGAACAACGTTGCCTATCTATAAGATGAAGATAATAATGATACACCCACAACACAGGCTTTTTATCAGCAATAAATGAGAAAACATATGTAAAGTATACAAAGTTCATCTGGCTATATTAAGCACTAAGCAAGTATCGATGTTTTGTCTCATTATTGATAGTATATATCCTTAATGTTGTTATTCTTTTATAATGTTGGTAATAGAGGTGATAGGCTTTTTGCCTCAAAAAAAAAAAAAAATCAAGCCTATACCGTAATTCATCAGGTTTGCTCTGTACTGTGATCGACCTACAATTATTCTTAACGGTAATCCGTTTCTAGGTCACAAATCTTGAAACTGCTTTGAGCATCTCCTGAAGTGAACGCTTCTTGCTTTCAGCTACACTGATGTAAGCTCAATATACCACAAGCTTTGAGTCTCTACTGTAATCCTCTTTCAAATTTTATTTCTGAGTAGAACTCCACAGTTGCATTACAAGGAGTATCGCTGAAAAACTGGATATCAGTTACTTCATTGTATCATTCTTGGTCATTGTGTCCTATTATCTCATTAGGAAAGTGCTTCCAAGATGCTTTTCTATTAGTTGTGTAGCTACATAGTATTATATTCAGTACAAGTTGCTGCGCGCTGATGCATCTTTTAAGAGTGTTTAAAAATTTCACAATTTAAATTAATAGCTTTGGCTTAACATTCATTAAAAGATAAAAGATTATTAATTAGTATGCTTTGGTTCATGCTTTACGGGCATTTCCAAATAATTGCTACTTATTGGCATTTCAAAGGCTCTGTATCTAGATAACTAACTTAGAAACCTATTTATTTTCATTTTCACTTATTCAATCACTATACTTATAGCTCTATCATTTATTTTGCAATAAACAACTTCCCATCAGAAACAGACCTCTTTTATCACTGGGAAATTACTTAATTGTTTTGAAAGAACTTGGTGACAAATACTATCATTATTCATTCCAAATAGCACACTAGTAGTCATGATCTGGAGAATGGATGTTCTCCAAGATTTTCAGTACCAATTAACACCCAAATTACACTTATTCAAGGCAATAAAAACATTTCGCGAGAAGGCACTAAAAATGGTTAGTTTCATTAATGATATTTTAACATTAAGAACCGTTCATCTACATTTTGTGTTGCTGTTAGGATACCTCTTCTGGTTACTTGTAATTTTTACCTAACGCTCACATACGTGATGTTTCCTCATTTGATTTCTTTACATTACGATAAAAAAAAAAAATGGCGTTCAAGGAAATAAAGAAAATCAACTCTCGCCTGCTAGGTGATACAATGCGACCACCCTAAACTATAAACTACATGAGTTGCAGTCTGCTGGACTGGATATGTAGCAAGTGCCCAATATATTTCTGTTAAAGACAGAAGGGAAGGAATAATTTCTATGACAGTTTGACAGGTTAGGATATTTGGCTAGCACTGTTTACACCATTAATTTAATTTTTCTGCACCAGCTGATAATGACAATTTTTGGAAGGAGAAGATAAAACTGGGACATTTCTCATCCTTCCTTCTTGTCTAAGACAGTTGACCCTCGTACAGCGCAGGGTTAGTAGTGCCGACCCGCCATTCAGTCAAAAGTCCGCATGTAACTTTATCGTGTGCCCTTCTGTATCTATGGATTCAACCAACTGCTGTAGATCGTGTAATACTGTAGTACGTATATAGTACTATAGTGACAAAAATCTGTATAAAGTGGACCTGTGCAGTTCAGAAACGTGTTGTTCAAGGGTCAGCTGTACAGTCCTCTTACTTACGACGTCTGATCACCAGTGCTTCTGAATAATACAGCTAAGAGAAATAGGATAGAGAGTAACTTAGTAAACTAAGACAAGTTGTAAGGAAGGAAATTTAAAGTTACATATAGAAGAAAATATATAAAATCAAATTGTTTTAAAACAACAAAGTAAGTAAGTGCCAAGAACTAGAATTAAGGTCTTTGAGCTGATCCCAAACACGATTTTCTTCTTGAAAAGGTCATGCAGCACAAAGGCACAGAAAGCTTGGCAGGATCATGAATCGTAGTGCGACAATAATTCAATATAATTACAAAGCGTGTCTACACCAAAGAAAATGGATTGCATAATCAGGCTTTTATTTCCATGAAAGAGTTCTTACGTACTCCTGATGAGGTAAAGTGTCTGTGTACAGATCGTTACAATAAACCTAATACCTAATTTCCCCCACAAGTGCAACAGTTCACATTTTCAATTCTAAAAACCAACTGATGCAAGCCAAAGGTAGGAACTGAATGGAAAAATCAACAAATATTTTCAGTATAACCACAGAGCAGATGCCACCTCGCCTCTAACAAACCACTCTTTTGTTTTGAGGGTCTTATTTCGGTAGTCACCAGCAGTAGCATATAAACTGATACAAGTGACTGCTCTACCAAATTCCAATGAGGATAATTACATTTATTTGATGATTTGGGTAACGCTGCGATTAAGCCAGTAAATATCACTTACAGCATTAACAACGATGTCTTACAGAGATGGAAGGTAGCAGAATGCCAACGCACCGACATGAGAAATAGGAACCATAAAGCTAAAAAATGAGATTATGAAACAAGCTGAAGGAGCACATACATAACCATGGAGGTTAGAAGGGCTTAAGGAGCATTAATATGGCTGTGACGTTGTTTCTTCCACTACACAGTTACAGTTTGTGAACAAATGTGAGATTGATTTTAGTTTAGCGAGTTAGCCTCTGAATTATGTCCCTGCCACTCTCTCACTTCGTCCCAGCTTACCCTTATACACTACCAAATGTAAACTAGATAGCTAGTGGGAAGCAGCCGCGTAGCACAGGGAGATCAGCTGGGTGCTTTGGGACCGCCTAGAGGGGTGGGGTAGGGAGGGTGGGAGGGAGACGCAAGAGGGAGGAGATATGGGGATATATGTATATCTATAGCTGATTCACTTTGTTATAAAGCAGAAACCAACACACCACTGTAAAGCAATTATACTCCAAGAAAGGTGTTAAAAAAAAAATAGCCTCTGAATTAGAGACAAATAAGCAGGAAGGCATGTTTTCCAAACAGAATTGGCTAAAATGTCCTTACAGCAGTGTTAATGTACCCCACCTCGACGGCTTCTTTGTTTGGCAATGAACTTCATACACTGCAGGAGAGGGCTGCCCTCCTCCTTCAGAAGTTGCCCCACCTCTGTCTGCAGTTCCTCGCGCTACGCCCACCCCAAGCTCTGTGTCCTACATTATGTTTTCTGGAGTAAGCCACTGCCTTAAGGTTAAAGTAGAAAGATCTGAGCTGCAGGGGAAAGCTCTGGGCAACACTGAAGCTTCCAAATTTTAGGGCTTCCTTTATTTCAGCAGATCTTTGTAGGGGAATTTCCCAGGGGGCTATTCATAAACAAAACCACAACTGTACAATGAAGCTGCTAACAAACATAAACGGTTCATTTTCTTTAGGATGAGATTCTATCCTGATGGTACGTTAATTGGCAAATGCATGACAACCAAACAGTGAGCCACCCCTAAGAGTTACTATGCCAGGCAAAACGCTGCTGCTCTATTTCTATAGTTTTTTCGCTCTTTTCAGGGTGTAACACATCAAGTACACAACAGATTCCAGCACAAGCCTGTCTGATATCACAACCTACACACTACACTATTCATCATACCGTCTCTATGAACATATATCATATTTAGACACATCTAAGGCTCTCTGCTTTTCCAACCTCTTTTTTTTGGGGAGGCGTCTTTTTGTTTGTTTTCTTTTGTTTTTAAGAAATATGCTATCCGGTTATTTTCAAAAAGCCAAGAGATCTAACACAACATTGTAAATCAACTATACTTCAATGAATTTTTTTTTAAAAGACAAGAGATAAATTCTGGTCAGAATGTAGAGAAAGGGGAACAATATTACAGTATTAGTGGGAATGCAAACTGGTACAGCTGCTATGGAAAACAGTATGGAGAGTCCTCAGGAAATTAAAAATAGAACTACCATATCCAGCAATCCCACCTCTGGATCTGTACCCAAAGGAAACAAGATATCTAGAAGCGACGCTTGTGTTTCCATGTTCACTACAGCATTGTTTACAATAGCCAAGGCATGGAAACAACGTAAGTGCCCAGCAATGGAGGAATGAATGAGGAAAATGTGGTATATACATACATATATAGTGGAATACCATTGAGTCTGGAAAAAAGAAGGAAATACTGTCATTTACAGTAATATGGATGAACCTGGAGACCATTATGCTATGTAAAATAAGCCAGACAGAGAAGGACGATTACTCCATGGTATCACTTATATGTCGAGTCTTAAAACAACGTTGAATTCAGAGAATCAGAGAGTAGGAGAGCGATTGCCAGGAATTTCGGGGTATGGGAAATAGGGAGAGGTTGGTAAAACGTATAAATTTTAGGTTGTAAGATGAATAAGGTCTGAGGATCTAATGTGTAACATGGCGACTGTAGTTGATAACACAATTGTGTAATTGAAATTTGCTAAAGGAATAGAACTTAAATGTTCTCATCAAAAAAAAAAGAGATAAATGTGGATGTGCTAATTAAGTTGATGGGGGAAATCCTTTCACAATATAGAGGCATATCAAATCATCACATACACTTTAAATTTCTTACAATTTCATCTGTCAGTTATACCTCAATGAAGCTGGAAAAAAAAAAAAAAAGCCCACCCTGGGTGATTGGAAGGAAAAAGAAAGAAATAACTGCTCTCCACACATGGACCCTCTTAGTTACCCTGCTGAGTCATCACTATTATTTCTGACTGGTGTCTATAACAAGTAATGAAGAGCAAGCTTGTCTTAGATAACACTTTTTTCCCTTAGAAGACATCCTAATGTTATCTCTATATCGAGAATAGCTTGTACCTTTCCTAACTATTAAGCAACAAGGTATTAGGGCATCTGTTTTTGGAAAGACTGAGTAAATCTATAAAATATGACAGGCTTGAAACACACATCTATAAATCTCTGTCTTATAGGTATGCATGAAATAAACACTGCAAAAGCAAAAAATAATACTTACGATAAAATGGAGCACTTCAGTCTATTTGATGAGTATGGTTCCAATTCTGAACCTTTGGGCTGTGTCTTCCCAACACAAGGGAAAGCCAGGTTATTTCATCAAAAGAAACAGTAAATATAAATAATTTGGTTCCTCTGCATAAAGGTCTCTAAAACTAACCCTCTACTATTATAACATTATTTGCTCTTTTTTTTTTTTTTTTTGCGGTACCCGGGCCTCTCACTGTTGTGGCCTCTCCCGTTTCGGAGCACAGGCTCCGGACGCACAGCCTCAGCGGCCATGGCTCACGGGCCCAGCCGCTCCGCGGCATGTGGGATCCTCCCGGACCGGGGCACGAACCCGCGTCCCCTGCATCGGCAGGCGGACTCTCAACCACTGCGCCACCAGGGAAGCCCTGCTCTGTTTTTTAACCCTATAAATGTTCAACATGAGTCTATTGTTTAAATTTGCTTGCCAATTTTTTTATGGCTATGTGGACTCACTTTTTGCTAGACAAATAGAATGTATTTGTTCATTTATTTAACCGGTATTAGTTAATAATATGACATTATTTATGTGTTCACTAACTGAGGGCCTATTGTCTCCTACTTTACAGGAAATGAAGAAGTTGAATACATTTTTCCTGACTTAAGGAGTTAATAGTCCATCAGAGAACAAAAGGAAAAGACACAAAAATAGTTGCATTACAGTCAAGAAGCGATCTGGTTTAACAAACAAATGTGATAGAGCTGAAAGACCTGGATGGAAAAGGGGGCACAGGGTGAGTGGGAGTAGCTCAGAGTAAGAGGCCCTGATTACAGACGAGAGATGGAGGTTCGAGGCAAGTAGCGGCGACAAAGACGCTGCTGAAAACTGGTGGGATCTGGTCCCAGCAACGGGTGCTTTGGGCTCGCTACTGTGAAGAGCAGGCAGGAGGACAAGAGAAGATTATGTGAGAAATTACGCAGTATTTTGTTATAATCCTCAAATAGCCTGTAAGAAAGTTCTTACTCCTTTTCTATGTCCCCCACATGTTTTCAGCTTGATACAATTAAGTAACTACTGATGGGACCTAGAGAAGTGTAGCATCTGATATTTGGGAGGCATTCAATGTTCATTAAAGAACAGATACATTAATGGTACTGCCTGAGTTGGGACACATATGTAGCCTTCATGCAAATGAGAAAAAACATCCCTGCATTAGTTGTCCTAAAATGCAAGATAGAGTTGGGAATGTTTCCCACAGGCTGAAACACCTCGATGGTGGTGTTTCGGGATTAGCGTAACGGTGCCATGAAAGATAAAACAGGGTACAGGGAAGAGTATAGAGACCAAATAGATCCCCTGAAAGTTTGACCTTGAGAAAATGAAATTTCTCACTCTTGTTAAGTGAAGTGCTTAGATAAGCTAGTCATATTTTCAAATGATGAGGGCTATCCTTGTCTCCTGAGTGATATATGGTTGTCTGTCCTTTATTTCAGAGCTGTCTTCTAGTGATCTATACTCTATTAGACATACAGCCATTTAGGTGAACTAAAGTCACTGCAAGTGAATTTTGGACTTGATTTCAAAATCTTTAATTATCCAAAATATCTACACACTGTCTAAAAAAAATCAAGTACTCAGGGCTAAAGACATGGTTCTATAAAAATAAATAACATTCTCCTCACAATTAATATATTCTTATATTAATTAATATAAAAATAGGTGTCATAATTTAAATGCAATATACAATTGCTTTTGTAACATACTCTGCTGCTCCTAGGAATAAAGGAAAACGTATTTAAAATCATTCTTTCTCTGGTCTGAGGTATTCCCTGAAAAACTCTACTGTGTTCTAACCATTGCTATTAGGCTTTTAATCCAAACCTTATATTATTCCTTAAGAAAAATATAAGTATCTCAAGAAAAAAGATACCAAAAAAAAAAAACATTAAGCTTTCTTTCTCCCACCTAAAGTATCATTTCAGCATATGGTTTTTCAAAAAGGGTACAAATCTAATATGTTAAAACATTAATAAGCAAGTGGACTGTACCGAATGTCTTCTAAAAGCTGAGGGGTAATTGCATCACACATGGCTCAGACACCCTCCACAGACATCTTTGCCCCTAAGGCCCAACTCACCCTGGATGGCAGCCCCACCTCAAGCCTCCCTTCTCTGTTCCTTTAGCTCTTTTCTGTCCCTCCTTTCTCTTCCTGGCCGTCTCCTTGCCCTTTCTTTGTGTCGCATAATCTATTCAGGGAGCTCCGCTGCTCTAGTTTAGGAAAATCAAATTTGCTTTTCACTATTCTCTGCTCCACACATCACAAAATTAGCACAAGAGAAAAAACAAAGATTCTTCTCAGGAAATTGGAAGAAAAAAAAAAAACAATGAACACTTAAATATTTTTGAATGCTTCTACACATAAGCATATTAGGAAAAAAATGTCACTCCAGAATATTAATTGCATAAATCCTTTTCCCAGGTGGTATCCAATTAGCCGTTCAGAGTGAGTACGTTAATTCTCCCAAGTCTGTAAGTTTCAATGCAATATAAAGACTAAATTTGAATTGCAAAATCACAAAGCCATTGAAATCACTGATTCAACAAAATGCTGAAATTTGAATATTTTATACTAGGAGACAGCTTGCATTTTTTTCCCTGAGAGTTACTCCTTATTCTTCAGTTATAATTTCTTCCACTATCCTCCAGTTAAAATCTTCTCAATTAAAAATATTAAATTGGTTGCAATCTTACCATTGTTGTCTCTTGAATAGATCCAAAACTGTTGATAAAAATGTTGACAACTACATCAACAGGAATGCCTGTCAATAAAAATTAAGGATATATTTAGTAGCTGTAAAAAACTTGGTCAGAATCTTCATTTTTTATGGTTTATGCATTTGATTTTTCTATTTTTTCCAATCCGTATGGATGTAAAATTATAAACCTATGGTTTCAGGATACCATGTTCACAGTTGCTATTGACTTATTTTTCTAAATAGGGATCAACACACAAATAAAAAATGAGTTATCTTGTACTTTATAGCATTATTTATTCAGAAATATTTCTCTCTTAAATTGTAGAAATTCTGGGAAAATACATTTACCTTAAATTTTTTTTTAATTGGGCTGATGCGTTTACTTTAAGAGAGTGTAAATTATTCTTTAAAAAACATTTTTAAAATATGGGGTTTTTTTTGCATTTTATAATCATTTTAAATTGTTACCTTAAATGGTAATGCAGAATCCAATTACAATTGCTATATTTTGATTTTTAATTCACAAAAATGCAAAGTTAATCAGACATATAACAGAATCATTATTAAGATTTTTGCCTGACCTGCTGGAAAATAATTTTAAAGTTCATAGAGTGAGAACTAAAGTATTATGTTGCCAATTTCTTTCTGTTTCTTTTTTTTTTTTTTTTTACTCATTGTGAACCGCTGCTTGGGCTAACAAAGGGAAAATGTGAATGTAGCCTTTTAGCCACATAACCTCTGACTGATGAAAAACAGGTGTTGAATTGATACAGGGTAGACATGTGACAACCCAGAGCTCAGTGCTGCTGAAAGTAACCGCAGGTTCTGGCAATGAACAAAAACCCTGTTTCTATAACAGAGTCATATAACTTCACTTGACTAGAAGCAGCTGCAAGCTTTTCTTTCTTTCTTTCCTTCTTTCTTTCTTTCTTTCTTCTTTCTTTCTTCTTTCTTTCTTTCTTTCTTTCTGTCCTTCCTTCCTTCTTTCTTTCTTTCTTTTTTCCATAAAGGAAAAATAATCAAGCCTTATAATGTTAATCCAATCTACATTAATACCTGTCCTTAACCAGCAACAAAGATGACAGTTTTCCAGAGATATGTTCATATAACTTTTCCTAACTCATCAAGAGGAAGCAAGAAAGGAAGAGAGAGAGGAAGAAAGAAAGAAAGAAAGAAAGAAAGAAAGAAAGAAAGAAAGAAAGAAAGAAAGAAAGAAAGGGAGGGAGGGAGGGAGGAAGGGAGGGAGGGAGGCAAGCTGTACCATCTTCCCACAACTTTTAGCTCAAGTACAGTTTTGGTTCTTGAAAGGAATGATAGGAGATAATGTTTTCTTAAAGAAAACATAGTCATTTTATTCACAAAGTTAACACGCTTTTAAAAACCATATGGCCATTTTTTTCAGCTAAAGAGTAGAGGGAATTTTTTTAATCAATGTAAAAACCTAATGAAGATTTAAAAAAAAGAATTTAAATGTCTATCAGAGCGTTCTCTATCCTCAAATGAGTCTATGGCCATTCTCCTACAAAGTAGAACTTTGGTGTCTGAATGAAAGTCAGAGCCTAAATTTTGAATTATTAAGGTTAAGAATACAAAGTACTTAGAAAGCCCATCAGATCGGTTAGCCTATTAATTCACAACACATATTTTTGTTTTTAACTGGGAACTATATAAGCCTGTTAGAACTAATGCTTTGCTTATCTTTAAACAGCTTTGCATTAAGTTGCTCTGACTTAAGCACATTACATGACAGTTAGATGTCAATTTAAAATATACTGTTTTGAATAAAACGAATAAATGATTTTATACAGATAAAATTAGTTTTTAAACTGCAAAGAATGGAGATATTGGGGTGGAGGGAGACCAACCTTTGAAATTTGGTCTTATCCTGGGATCATAACTGACCAATAGCCTATTCAAGATATTGCTAGTGGAGTTGGCCGGTACTCGGGCAAGGTCCTCGGCTGACTGCTGCCTATACGAGAAAAAGCAAAACAAAGCCCTGGTAAGTATTTAGAATAGCAAGCAACGGGAATGCGTGATGTTCATTGGAGAAAAGACTTCGCTTTTTGAGATAAATTTGCAGCATGGCTTTTCCAAATAGAGGTGAAAAGTAGTAGACTTATCAGAATCCCAAAAAGTATTTGTCATAAAAAATAAAAAGAAACACAAAAAGTATTTTAGCATTTAATTTTACCAAATGCATGAAACACTGCCCTAAATACTTCACGTTACTTTCTTTAAATAAAATTAAGCAGACCTCTCACTTGTCCTGAAGCAACATGCAGTCAAAATCTAGACAAGCACAAAAGAATGGCAGACAAGGAAACAAGAGCAAAAAGTAGTTTTTGAATAATATATATAATATTAACCTTCCACCTAAGCAAAGGAGTGTGTGAATACTACAGGATGATACGGCCAGAGGGTCCAAGAATTCACAAAACAATCATGCTGACCCATAAATGATATTGTCCAAGAAACACACGAGGAGTGCTCTCCATGGAGTAAAATACACCGGGGATTGGTAAAAGCAGTTCCTCAAATATCAGACCAATTAAACGGGGGAAAATACAGAGCTCTGAGATACAGCTGCCTTTTCTTTTACATGCACATAGTTGCTGTCAACTATCAAAAAGAGAAAAAATGCCATTGTTTCTATTTTAATCAACTTTGAACAATGAATCTTGACTAAACTGGTGGTTGCTTGGGAGCACGTAAATGCCTCCTTGGAAGCCAATGGAAACTGTTGTTCTTTACTGTTGGTTTGGATTCATTTACCACCTGTAAAGTCTTATCATATAATCATTTTCCCAGTCCAAAAATAATATTCATGAAAATCACAGGGAAGATTAAAACTACACTTGGAGCATCCAGCATTGTCTATTCTGTACCGATACGGTAAAAGTGTCAATTTCATAAATGACATTATAGGAAGCAAAAAATGTCATGTGCTTGGCTTTGTTTTAAAATCCCAGCTCTGTTAATTATCGTACAATGTGCTGATAAGATACAACCACTACAGGTGAAATATGACAGATATTAAGAAGCGTATGAAAAAATCTAAAACTACTGTGAGTTGATACAGACAACCTTTTCAAGTAGCTCTCAGAAAGAATCCAAAACATTGGAGAAAAAAAATGAAAACCAATTAGTTAAGCCCCCAAAGGTGCAGGAGATTAAGTAGATTTGTTTCTCAAGACCTTATCAGCTCCCATATCCTAGCTGCAGGATTTGGGGACCAGTAATGAGATTTTCCCATTCATTCTCCAGGATTTGGGGACCAGTAATGAGATTTTTCCCATTCATTCATTTTCCATTTCATTCTCAAGAGAATGAGGTTATGTGGCAAAATTAGATATTAAGATGCAAATTAGTGTCCAAACCCATCTACAAGTTTTCTCATTCAAGGGAGGAAAACGGAATTGATGGATTACAAACTACACTTGAATTGGATCAATTAAGGACTGATATTATTATGTCTCGATATAAAATCCTTCACAAGTACATTTCTTCTAAGCAATAGAATGAACCAGACAACATAAAGACAATTAACAATTTCTTTTCTTTTTTGACCATTGGTCAATACATATTTTCATGTCTCTGCTGCAGGTAACCCGATATGAGTCTTTAATCAATACTTCACCTTTCTTTATATTAGAAATTCAAAGACATTTTAAAATTTAAGTGAAATCTCATGTATTTATATTCTCATGGATGAATTCAGGGATGTTTTTCCTACCTAAATAAAAAAATAGAAATCATTCTTTTTCAGCTTGGTCAATCCTAAAATAACATTAAAGTCATCTCCACACAGTAAAATATATTTTAAAAGCCTAGATAGCTACATCACTTTCTTCAAGAGAGCTGAAACAATTTGCATATAGCACATTTTCCTGTGTTTGCACTTTACTATACATAACCTTATAATTTGGAAAGTGGCTAGTATTTATACAAAATAACCAGGAATAAGAAGAGTTAAATGATTTTAATTAGGTTCCATGCCTAATGTCTATTTCGTTATTAGAGATTTCACATTCTGAATCTCAGTCCAATGTTTTATCCATCTGATGAGGCCATTGTGTTTTCTTTCAATAAATCTATCAACGATTATGATATTATTACACAACAGGATAGATTTCATGGAAATATGATATTAATTTAAGACAATAACTGAGTCTACTGAGGCAAAGTCATCAAACGACTAGAGAAAATAATGTCTTTTATATCAAAAGCCTTTTTACAGCCTACCTCTTTTGTTCACTCACCTAAACTTGAACTGATGTCATGATTAAAATGCTAAGGAATGGACCAGGCTGTATAGCTGGATGATGTAATGTTTTCCAGCACTAAAGGAAAAATCCAGAAATGTCTTTCCAAAGAGGGAAGCTCAGTTTTCCATTAACTGCAGAATGTACTTATTTTCCATGACCCTTTAGCGACCACACAGCACTGCTGCATTTCAAAGCTGGTGTGCGCGGGCATATTGGCTTCACATCCTCCCTTAAACCAGGAATCTGAGTCAAAGGACCGTTTTGTTTTTCCAGTTATAAGTGCAGCAACCATGGTCACAGGTCTTCGCAGACCTGAGTGTGGCAGGGCACTAGCCAGGTCATCTCAAGGAGGGAGCTGCCTGCTGGCTGTGAACTAAAGCAAGCACCGCGGAGGGAGGAAAGAGCAAGGCGTGTGAAATGTGTACGTTGTATTATTTCTCCTCTTTACTCTAGGGCAGTGATTCTTTACCTCTTTTTTAGCACTACAGGTACCGCTGAGAATATGATGAAAGCTATGTGCTTCTCTTAGAAAATGGCCACAAAGTTTGCAATGCTGAGGGTTCCCGGATGTGCCCCACAGGTTAAGAAACCCTCCTTCGTGGAAACAAATGTTGTTATCCTCACCTAAAGTGAGATAAGGGAAGATTTTTTTTTTTTTTTAAAGCTGATGGGACTTTGTCAAAAAGACACAGGAGCCAACTGAAAGAGCTCCCTATGGCCAAATCTAGGACGACTTGAGCAATAAAATAAAATTGTACTGGCTTATAATCCAAAGTATAAAATAAGAACGCATGAGTCCATAAAGATGTAAATAAAATGGCTGATTGAGTAAATAACTAAATGGTAGAGCACAGACGAATCTCCCGTGCAGAATTCCAAATAACTGGCATAGAGCCTCTGCTCTCAAATTGCTGGAGCGTCACACCCCCAGCTTGGTGTGAGCTGTCCACAGTGACACCTTTCCAAAGAGCGTGGGATGGAAAGGGGGAGAAACAGTAAGTTCGGGGGAGAAACCTGACAAAGGCGACCTCACCCAGGTGATTAACCTTAACCTCTAACCAGGTGATAAGTCATGTTGACTCTGTGTACGTTTAATATGATGTGATGGGACTGTCATTTCTAAACGAGTGCTCTTCCTCCCCAGAACACATGGCTTCAATCTAGTCCTGACAAAAACATCAGACAAATCCCAGCGGAGGGACATTCTACAAGCTACCTGACCACGATTCCTCAAAGTTTCCATGGCCACAAAAAACAAAGTCTGAGAAACTGTCACAGCGAAAAGGAGCCTAAGGAGGTGTGAGGACTGGATGCCATTTGTATCCTGACTGGGGACCTAGAGCAGAAAAAGGACATTAGCTAAACACTAAGTAATCGAAATATAGACTACAGTCAATAACAATATACCACTGTTGGTTCTTTTTTTAGCATCTTTATTGGAGTATAACTGCTTTACAATGGTGTGTTCGTTTCTGCTGTATAACAAAGTGAATCTGCTATAGATATACATATATCCCCATATCTCCTCCCTCTTGTGTCTCCCTCCCACCCTCCCTATCCCACCCCTCTAGGTGGTCACAAAGCACCGAGCTGATCTCCCTGTGCTATGCGGCTGCTTCCCACTAGCTATCTACTTTACATTTGGTAGTGTATATATGTCCATGCCACTCTCTCAATTCGTCCCAGCTTACCCTTACCCCTCCCCGTGTCCTCAAGTCCATTCTCTACGTCTGTGTCTTTATTCCTGTCCTGCCACTAGGTTCTCCAGAACCATTTATTTATTTATTTATTTAGATTCCATATATATGTGTTAGCATATTGTATTTGTTTTTCTCTTTCTGACTTACTTCACTCTGTATGACAGACTCTAGGTCCATCCACCTCACTACAAACAACTCAATTTTGTTTCTTTTTATGGCTGAGTCTTGAGTTGTAAGAAATGTGCTAAACTAATGTAAGACGTTAATAATAGGGGAAACTAGATGCAGGATATTGGGAACTCCATATTATTTTCTATATTTTTCTATAAATCTAAAACTGTTTTAATTTTTTTAAGTTAATTTATTTATTTTTTGCTGCGTTGGGTCTTCGTTGCTGCACGCGGGCTCTCTCTAGTTGCGGCAAGCTGGGGCTACTCTTCTGTGTGGTGCACGGGCTTCTCATTGTGGAGGCGTCTCTTGTTGTGGAGCGCAGGCTCTAGGTGTGCGGGCTCACTAGTTGTGGCTCACGGGCTCTAGAGCGCAGGCTCAGTAGTTGTGGCGCACGGGATTAGCTGCTCCGTGGCATGTGGGATCTTTCTGGACCAGGAATCACACCCGTGTCCCCTGCATTGGCAGGTGGATTCTTAACCACTGCACCACCAGGGAAGTCCCTGTTCTAATTGTTTTAAAAAGTTCATTTGAGGAACAAAAAAGAAGAGGGGGGACAAATAATAATAATAAACACCTCACCAAAGATGAGCAAGGCGGCAAATAACGTAT
Organism: Neophocaena asiaeorientalis asiaeorientalis; assembly: GCF_003031525.2. Classification (NCBI taxonomy): domain Eukaryota; kingdom Metazoa; phylum Chordata; class Mammalia; order Artiodactyla; family Phocoenidae; genus Neophocaena; species Neophocaena asiaeorientalis. The sequence goes on from NW_020173335.1 coordinate 3,417,804, forward strand.
GAAAAGATGCTCCACATCGTGTATCGCCAAGGAGATGCAAATGAAAACAGCAATGAGGTACCACTACACACCGATCGGAGTGGCCAAAATCCGGAACACTGACAACATCAAATGCTGACAAGGATGTGGAGCCAGCAGACGCTTGTATTCATTGCTGGTGAGAAAGCAAAATGGTGCAGCTGCTTTGGAAGACATTTTGGTGGGTTTTTATAAAATGAAGCATACTCGTACTATACGATCCAGTAATAGCACTCCTTGGTATATACCCAAAGGTAATGAAAACTTATGTCCACACAAAAACCTGCACACAAGGCTTACAGCAGCTTTATTCATAACTGCCGAAACTGGAAGCTACCAACATGTCCTTCAGTAGGTGAATGGATAAATAAACTGGGGAACATCCAGACAGTGGAACATTATCCAGCGCTAAAAAGAAATGAACTGTCAAATCATGAAAATAAAAGGAGGAAACTGAAATGCATATTTCTAAGAAGCCAATCTGAAAAGGCTGTATAGTTCCAACTATATAACATTCTGGAAAAGGCAAAACTAGAGACAGTACAAAGACCAGCAGTTGCCCAGGGGTTGGAAGTTTGGAGGAGAGATGAGTGGGCAGAGCACAGAGGATTTTTAGGGCAGTGAAAATACTCAGTATGACACAATAATGATGGACACATGTCATTGTCCATTTGCCCAAATCCACAGAATGCTCACCACCAAGAGTGAATCCTCATGGAGACTATGGACCTTGAGTGATCACGATGTAGGTTCATCAACGGTAACAAATGTACCATCTGATGGGGATGTTGATAATGAGGGAGACTAGGCCATTGTAGGGGCAGAGGGTACACGGGAAATCTCTGTACCATACTCTCTATTGTGCTGTGAACCTAAAAATTCTCTGAAAAAGTAAAGTTAAGAGAAAGAACAAGAAAGAAGCTAAAAGATTCAGAGAGGCACTCACACTTTCTTATTCCAAAATCCACAGCTATAACTGGAGGTAAACTCTCTATACAGTCAGGTAAAACTGACATTTTGATCATACGTGAAGGCTGGGGCTTATGAAAAACCACTGCTACAAGTCTGTACATATCCCCTTACTAAGAGGTTAGTTCCCATTTTTATCTACATGGAAGAATTTTTAATTAGACAATCAGATAGACGTACAAAGACAGACAAACACTTCCTAGATTCAGGTACTAAATCAGGTCAGTAGTTATCTAAGAATCCAGATAATTGTGGGGTTATCGTACTTTTATTTGTTTTGTATTCGCCTTGCTATAGTATGGTTTATTATCGCCGCTCTTAACAGCTTCGGTATTTATTCTCCATCTGGTTTTCCCAAATTGTGGACGGAAGGTTTATGAATACAGTGAGTGATGCCTTTGACTGACTAGTTGACTTTAATCAGTTTTATATTATTTGAAAAGAATGTGTTTATGAGGGTATGTGTATATGTTCAGCAAAGTCTGTTGTGTTATAATTGTCCAAGAATTATAATTACAAACAGTGCTCCTCAACAACCATTTTGTCACTCCTGTTGGGCTTAAGGAACTGTTAAATCCCATGGAAACATCTGACAAACTTGTCTGTCTTCAATTACGCAATTACATTACCCATGGCTCATAGAAAAAAATAGTTTTCATGAAGCAGAAACATCTATTTAGAGATGCTATATATGGGACACTAGTGATTTCCAAAACTCATCAAAGACTGAGGTCCTTTGGATACAAGCCTCATGGCACAAGGAATTAAACTTAAACCTCAACCCAAACAAAATGTTTACTGTGCAATTATTTTCCATACTACACAGAAGTGGTATTCCACCCAGCCCAGCAAATCAGAATCCATAGTGTTGCAATAATACCTCTGACTCTGAGACAAATGACAACTGGAACAGGACTTATCTTCTGTCAGTTTTCCGCACGTAGCATAAGTGTAAAATACTTCCCTTCTGGCCTAAGAGACGTGGTAATAAGATAAGCTCCACAGTCACATAATAAAGTTAAGTACGGGTATCACTGAAGACACTCTTATCTTAAGAGTAGACACTGTACTAGTGCCAGACAGACTGTGCGATTGCCACGTGACGCTGGCAAATCACTTCCCCTCTCTGAGCCTCCGTGTACTCACCTTTAAATGAAGGTCTAAACGAGGTGAACTCTAAGATCCGTGCAGGTGCCAATCCAGATACCCCTGTGATGGATCCTGGGGTGCCGCTTCCCCCCAGACCTCCCAGCACAACTGAGGCTGCCAGAAATGTGGCTGCTTAAGGCTCTGAGCTCGGTCTCTTCAGAAACAGCCTTCAGCTGAAGGCGAGCCATGTCTGAAGACTCTCTGTGAGGACACCAAGCCCCAAGTCCCTCTCTACTAACCGAGGCCGCTCTAAAGGCCATCCCAGCCTCGAGCTCCTGGGGCGTCGACTGAAGCCTCAGTTGCATCTGCCTTGTTCCTGTGTTTGAATCTGCCTTTCTCAGCCCCAAGAGGTCTTGTTCCCAAAACAATCTCATTCTGCGGGTCAATCTCCATCTCAGAGTCTGTCCCTCCCTGAGAAAACTCAACTTAGGACATTAAACAATAAGGTCCCTTAAAGAACAACAAAAGCTTCACCAGCCATGCCACTACGATCTGCTGCATTTCTCCTCTCCTTCAGTCGTTTAAGGTTTCATTTAAGAAAGCTCTTGGCGTTCACAACACGCCATGCACAGTGCATGTGCTAGTGAGGTAAAGAGTCAAACACACATATGGGTGATTCTGACATGAAGGTGGTATTTAAAGCTGCAGGTCCTGATGAACGTGTCCAGCGATTCTCAGCTTCGATCGTGCACTGAGCCCCCTGGAGGAGCTCTGCAGACTACAGATGCAAAGTCGCACGCCCCACCTCCAGATTGAGTTAGTGCGGGATGAGATCAGCATCGGCATTTAAAAGCTCCTTGCATGATTTTAATGATTAGACAAATCACTAGTTAGGAAAAAAAAAAAAGTTTACAGTGACAAAAGGACATGGAATTGAAACACCAGGAGCCCCAACATTTAATGAGCAGATGTAGGAAGATAAGCCGACAATTAAGGCAAAGGATAAGCTGCCCAAGAAGGAGGAGGTGTGGGCAAAGAATGTAGCCGCCGTATCAGTAAACAAAGGACGCTGCAGCCATCAAGCCATCACATGACAGCCGCCCCCCCGCCCCCCGGCGGTGCCCCCTGAGGGGACTCAGGATGACAACGCTGGACCCCGGCAGCTGAGGTGCACGTCAAAGGAAGGGTGTCAGTGAGCCCGGACTCTTGCATCTTCCCATACATAGAAAATTGCTAAATTCATTAAGTTGAGATGTCTGGCTTTCGTTAATTAATGGTAATCTTTTGATGTTCCGATTACTTGGTCTTTGTTGCAGAAACTCCTCTGTGTTCTGGCTCTCCCCTGACCTCTTTGGAACAGTCCCTCCGAGCTATTCTGAGAGGCTGCATCCTGGACTTAAGTCCTCAGTTTTGTCCGCCAAATAAAGCATAATTCTCAACTTTTAGGTTGTGCATTTTTTTCCGTCAACAGAGAAAACCCACAAGTGTGGCGTCAGCAGAACTCCAGGAAAAAAATATTTGATGGAAGGGTTGGTTCACAGGACCAAAGCTGCTGAGAGGTTAATAAGTTGAGGACTAAAGACTCTTCACAGGATGGAGCAAAAGGGAGAGCTGCTTTCCAGCTGAGGGAGAGACAGAAGCCACACTGGATGGGATGGTAAGATGTAGGGCGGGAGACGGAATGAAGAATTTGATTGGAGGGACTTCAGGAGATGGAACAGGAAATCCTGGACTCTCCTCCCGCCATGGATACACCATCTCAACAGCAAAGCACGGATCCATCCCCTCTATGAGAAATCCAGAAACTAACGGACAGGCTTCTCCACCCAACCAGCCTCAATGGCCCGGGTAGGAAAAGGGGAGACACTGTATCCCCACAATCCCCACCCCCCAGGCACCGCCCACCACAACACAGACCAGGGAGAACAGGGAAAGAGTGGAACCAGCATCCCAGCTCATTGGGGTGCCACCCCAGGGATGGGCTTCTAGCTCGCCTGCCTCCAGACAGTGATGGGGCCGGTGGATACCAATCCCGTGGGGACCACAGAGATCCAAGCCGGGGCTGGAACCGGGAGAACTGGCCATGGCCCCTCCCACCATCTTAGTGCAGTGTTGAGCTCTAAACCCCAGCTCTGGGGGACTTGCCTGGTAGCACAATGCAGGGGACACGGGTTCGAGCTCTGGTCCGGGAAGATCCCACATGCCGCGGAGCAACTAAGCCCGTGCGCCACAACTGCTGAGCCTGCACTCTAGAGCCCACAAGCCACAACTACTTAGCCCACATGCCACAACTACTGAAGCCCGTGCGCCTAGAGCCCGTGCTCCGCAACAAGAGAAGCCACCGCAATGAGGAGCCCGCGCACCGCAACGAAGAGCAGCCCCCACTCGCCGCAACTAGAGAAAGCCCGCGTGCAGCAACAAAGACCCAATGCAGCCAAAAATAAATACATAAAAATAAATAAATTTATTAAAACAATGAAAAATAAAACTCTACCCCAGCTCGTCCCCGCGTCTGCAGCTCAGGGTCCCTGCCACACTCTGCACAATAGACACTGTGCGGAAACAACCTAACGTCTATTGATAGATGAATGGATTTTTGAAAGCAGTCCATGCATACACACAGTGGAATATTACCCAGCCCTAAAAAAGGAAATCCTGCCATATGCAACAACACAGATGGGCCTGGAGGACAGGATACTAAGTGAGATAAGCCAGTTTCAGAAGCACAAATACTGCAGGATTCCACTTATATGAGGCACCTAAAACAGTCACACTCATAGAGACAAAGGAAAAAATGGGGGTTGGTGGGAGTGAGGAGGGAACTGGAGTTGGTCATCAACAGGTGTAAAATTTCACTTAAGTAAGATGAGTAAGTTCTGGAAATCTACTGTACAACGTTGTACCCAAAGTCAACCACACTGTATTGGACACAAAATCTGTGAAAAGGAGTAGATCTCATGTTAAGTGTTCTCGCCACAATAAAAATATTTTAAATTAAAAAATATATATATCCAGTGACAACTCGCCCCAAAAGAAAATCCACACTGTATTTATACATAACAAAATATTGTGACTGAGTTATTACACAATTTAAGGTAGAAAAAAAATCCGTCAAATTACTAGTTTGCTTTTGTTTTTTTTTTTAAACCAAATGGCTGATTGTTTGAAATATTTCCCTAGCTAATATTTGAAAGCCAAGTTTAACGTCCTGGCTTTCTTCTAAGGAGAATCTGGCCCATGAAGAGATAAAAAGTGAATACTAGCAGGACAAAATATCACTGGGTATAGTTCCTAAATACTTGGGCTTCAAAAATTAATAAAATAAATCTACTCTTTGTTACCACCCCCAAAAGAAGACTTGGACTATACTGACTCCAGAAAAGGAGAAAAACTGACTAGAAGCAAGTGTGGGTTTCAGAAACATGTGGGAATTTTTCTTTACATTAGTCTGTGTTGTAAAATCTGAGGAGATAAAAGATGCAGTTGAGTGGAAAAACTTGGAAATACTAATTCCCATTTCAGATTCCCTCCTCCCCCCCAAAAAAACCCAGAGTCAATGAAACCTAAGTCATGGGAGACATAATGAGTCCTGGATGGAGGTGGGGAGTGCCTTCTCTGAAAGGGAAAAGGTGGGGAATACAGACAGGATCATATGCCTGGTGGGAAAGTCAGACAGATGTCCTGTCCTCCTTGCAAGTTTCACTCTAACAATCCAGAACAATCTTCTTGTTTACCTGCCAAGAACTAAGCTATCACAGAGCACTCAGAAGATAAAAAATGACATATACTGAATTGCATTTGAAAACAATTCCGAACCTTAAAGGTAACCAAAAATACATCAATGTGACTGATTTTGAAACTTACGTTTTAAAGGTATTATGATACAGTATCCAATGCTTTGCTAAATGATTCACTAATCATGACTAATATCAATTACGGCCTCTCACTGTCTATACTTGTTAACACCTTTGTGGGGAAATGTTCTGTGAGCGTAAATGTTTCAAGAGTTGAATCTATTTCTCCCTCACGGAACCCATACTTAAATAGAACTACCATTCTTCATATTCTGCACGGGTAGCGTTCAACACATACTGAGTTAGCCAACCGCAGCCAGGCGTTTTCCTCAGCCTTGGAAACGTGCGCAAAAAACAACATGCAAAGACGCCTGCCCTCCTGGAGCTCAACCCTGGACTCATGGAGTGATTGCCACCGGACAGGAATCCAAAAGCCCCCAGGTGCCAGTCCTGAACGTGCACTGTTCAGTGCTAAGGTTTGCGTCTGATGTGCTTTCAAATACCCAGGATCCAGCCACATTTAGGAAAAGGTGGTTATCACAACTTGACGATAAATATCTCCACTCCCAGTTCATTGGCTTTGCCTATTTTCCCACGTACGTTTCTCTGTTTACCTTTCTATTTCACGTTCGACTAAAAATTAGAAACAAAATCGAGTCCATACCATGTTAGGGACCGCCCCAAGCTTTTGTATCTACCTGTGTGAAATGGATATGCTGATTCTAAACTTCACAGGGAAATGCTACGAGCCCAGGACGGCCAAGGTGACACGGAAGGAGAACCAAGCAGGGGATGTGAGGCTTTCCACTCCCTTGATGGGGGGTGTGTCACTGTACAAGGTGAGCAGTCCCGGACCAGTGGGACAGAAAAGAGAAGCGATAACTGACCTACAGTGAATGTACACTTGCCACTTAGCAAAGTAAGGAGAGCCTTTTGCATAAATGTGCTGCCCTCACTGGATATGCCTGTCCCATCATACACAAACAATGAGCTGAAGTGGGCTACAGAGCTAAATGTGAAACACGAAACAGTGACAGCCTCTAGGAGAATAACCAAAACAGACTACTTCGTGACCTGCGTCAGAGAAAGATTTCTTAAATAAAACACAAAAGCATTAATAAAAATTAATAAATCGGACTTCATTAAAAATAAGCACTTTAAATTAGGAGTTTGGAATTAACAGATATACACTCCTATATACAAAACAGATAACCAACAAGGGCCTACTGTACAGCACAGGGAGCTCTACTCAATACTCTGTAATGACCTATATGGGAAAAGAATCTAACAGTGGATACATGTACGTGTATAAATGAATCACTCTGGTGTACCCCTGAAAGTAACGCAACACCGTAAATCAACTATACTTCAAAAGAAAAAAATAAGCACTTCAGTTCATCAAGAGACACTGTTAAGACATGAAAATGCATAACAAAGATGGGAGAACTGACTGTAGTACAGTCATATCTGCAACCAGGATTCAACCAACCTCAGGTGGAAAACGTGTGAGGAGAAAAAAAATTCCAGAAAGTTCCAAAAAGCCAAACTTGAGTCTGCAGTGTGCTGGCAACTTCTTACATAGCGTTTACGTGGCATGGGGCACTGCAAGCGCCCTAGAGATGACTCTTTGCACTGTACATCGTTGTTATAGATACTTTTTCTGTATGGTTTATGATGATTTTGAGATTGTCACCATATCATTCTGAGCCTTTCTAAACCATATATTAAAGGCAAGATCCCCTTCTCATCTAAAAAAAAAGAAATATGTAGCCCTTGACATGAGAGGCACCATTAGTGACAGCATCCTGGCTCTGAAAGCCATGCCGCCTGGGTGTGAATCCTGCTTTACTAGCAGTGTGGCCCTGGACACCTAACCCCTGTGCCTCAATTAGCTGTCTTGTAAACAGTGCTGATAATCCTGGAAAATCACTCTTTTTCATAAAAGGCATGTTTTCAGAATCAAATTAGGTGACTTACGTAAGAGCTTAGAACACACCAAATACTTGGTGTTATACATCAATCAGTGCACGGTACCCTATCTTGGGTCATCGGCAAAGGAACAGAAACTGGTTACAATTAAGAAGACCCCCTAGGGCTTCCCTGGTGGCGCACTGGTTAAGAATCCACCTGCCAATGCAGGGGACACAGGTTCGAGCCCTGGTCCGGGAAGATCCCACGTGCCGTGGAGCAACTAAGTCCGTGAGCCACAGCTACTGAGCCTGCGCTCTAGAGCCCACGAGCCACAACTACTGAGCCCTCGTGCCACAACTATTGAAGCCCACGCGCCTAGAGCCTTGCTCCACAACGAGAAGCCACCGCACCGCAACGGAGTAGCCCCTGCTGGCCGCAACTAGAGAAAGCCTGTGCGCAGCAATGAAGACCCAATGCAGTCAAACATAAATACATAAAAATAAATTAATTTTTAAAAAAAGAAGACCCCTAGTCAGAAAAAAGCTGATCCAAACCTGAAGTTTTCAGTATGTGATTTGATTCCCAAATATGTAGAATATCCTGATTTCTTACACATACACATAACGTACATTCATGCATCTTCCTTTCCAAATCAACACTCTATTCCTACTGCTCCCTCGAAATTTATAGCACCGAGCTAGTAGAAGGGAGTGTTTTCCTTGCTACTACAAACAAAACTCAAAAACAAGATATTCAGTAAAGAGAGGCCAGAGCAGGGCTTCTCTGGTGGCGCAGTGGTTGAGAGTCCGCCTGCCGATGCAGGGGACATGGGTTCGTGCCCCGGTCCAAGAAGATCCCACGTGCCGCGGAGCGGCTGGGCCCGTGAGCCATGGCCGCTGAGCCTGAGCGTCTGGAGCCTGTGCTCCGCAACGGGAGAGGGCACAGCAGTGAGAGGCCCGCGTACCCCAAAAAAAAAAAAAAAAAAAAAAAAAATTGTCAATGTTAATTTTATTTCTCTATTATTTAATTGTGTCTAGAGTAGGGATTTAATAGACTAGGTGACTCCTGAGCTGGGCTGGAAGGATAAGGAAGCAGGTAACAGGTGGAAAGGGAAGGCGGAGGGCAGATTCCAGGAGGTGGTCACAGTGAACACAGCAGATGACTAACAGAGAGGCACTGAGAAGCACACCATGGCAGGAAATGAAGGTGTGGCACATATATACAGGCGCATATATACAATGGAATATTACTCAGCCATACAAAGAAGGAAATTGGGTCATTTGTGGAGATGTGGATGGACCTAGAGACAGACATACAGAGTGAAGAAGTCAGAAAGCGAAAAACAAATATCATCTATTAATGCATATATAAGGGATCTTGAAAAACCGTACAGATGAACCTATTTGCAAAGCAGAAATAGAGTAACAGACTTAGAAAACAGATGTGTGGGTACCAAGGGCAGAAAGGGAGTGTTGGGACGGATTGGGAGATTGGGATTGACACAAATACACTACTATGTATTAAAATAGATAACTAATGAGAACCTGCTGTATAGCACAGGGAACTCTGCTCAGTGATCTCTGGTGACCTCAATGGGAAGGAAATCTAACAAAAAGGGTATATATGTACACGTATAGCTGATTCACTTTGCTGTACAGTAGAAACTAACACAACATTGTAAAGCAACTATACTCCAATAAAAAAAAAAGAGAGAGAAATACATGGTTGGATATACAATGAGCATCTCAAATCTGCTGACACTAGAAAACAGCAGTTCTCAAAGAGTGGTCCACAGACACCTGAAGGTGCCCAAGACCTTTTCTGAGCATCCAGAAAGTCAAACTGTTCTCTTCATCTCCATCACCATCGTCATCCTCCTCAAAACAACATTTACTTTGTTTCACGCTGCAGACATTTGCACCGATGCTGCACGAGCAACGGTGGATAACACTCCCAGTGCACAACTCAGGAAACTAATAGTTTTACGTAGCAAGAGTGTTCGTGTCCTTAACCTCTAGACACCAGCGGTAAGAAATAAATAAAAGATGTGAAAGATGGTGTTCCCATGTAATGTTCTTAAAGAAGCAGTAAAAAATATTAAATTTATTAAATTTTGCAATTTAAATCCATATTATTTTAATATTCTGCATTAAAGAATGGCAAGTATCCAGACAGCACTTCTGCTGCACAGAAAACTGAACTACGAGAATTGTTCCAAAGAACAGCACTTGGATGACTGTTCGACTTGCTAGTGAACAAGAGACTTTTCATGCAACACTGTTTTCATGGAAGACCATGGGAAACCTATGGTGATTCAGACTTGGATACTTGGCAAAAAAGTTTTCACAAGTGAAAGGAGAAAACCTGTAAGTTCGAGAAAAACTAATGAGAGTATTTGCTGCCGGTCTGCTGATACTAACAGACTTCCCAGTGAGATCAAAAGTAATAGTAAATGGATGTGATTATTTGATACTGTATAATGAAACCTGTCAACATTTGGAAGATCTGCAAAACCCAGCAAACCAATATTTTCCAAAAGATCGATGCATGTTATAAATTCATGTTTGGGCAAAAAAAAAAAAAAAGCCATTCAAAATGAAAGACCAGCAAATTTTAATACAACAGAGATCAAAATGTTCACTGATCTGATTTCAGATTTTACATCACAACTAACTTTTAAGGAACTATCACTTGTCCAATTTTGGCATGGCATTAAAAAGGAATATTCATAATTATAGAAAGGCTATTGAAATACTCTTCCCTTTTCCAATTATATGTCGGCATGAGGTCATATTTTCTTCACCTACTTCAACCAAAACAATATATCACAACAAACGGAATCTAGAAGCAGCTATGAGAATTCAGCCGTCTTCCATTATGCCAGCCACTGAACAGACAGGAACATTGTAAAACAATGCCACTCTCCTCACTATTTTTTTATTTTTGAAAATATAGTTAATTTTCATAAAAATAAGTTATTCATGTTAATCTGCAATGCGTATATTTTAGGTAATTTAATAAATATTTTTTAAAATTTCTGTTTCAATTTATAACAAGGCAACATCAATAGATAACTCCCACATAAACTAAAGCTCACTGTGTCCTTAAAGATGCTTCAGATTGTAAAGGGGTCCTGAGACCAAAGTTTGAGAGCCGCTGTTATAGAGGATGAATTACAGAGGACAGGATGGAATTCAGGAGTCTGGGGAAGTCCCTGCAACAACAGATTCAAGGTGAAATGATTAGAACCCAACAAGGACCACACCCGTTGAGATGCGGAGAAATAGCCGGACGCAAGAGTCATTTCTGAGCAAGAATCAACAGAATGAGTAACTGATGACATGATCCAGGTGAGCGTCCGGGACAGAACAGAAGATGTTTCAGCCGTTTCTCATGAAAGGCTGGGTGCGGAGTTGAGGAAGGCTGAAGGCAGAGCTGGTTTGATATATTAACTCTGAGGTCCAGTAGGAAGTTACAAATAGTGCCCTGGAACTCACAAGAGTAGTTACACCCGGAGATAAGGATGTGTGTGCAACCACAGACACAGGTAGAAATTACTCAGGGGAAGAGCGATAAGTAAGAAGCTAAAAGGACCAAGATGAACATCTAGCAACATCCAGGATATGAATATGTGGCCAAACCCACTATTTCTGGACAGACAAAAAAGAATAGCCGGGAAGGTGTCTAATCAGGGGTAGCAGGAGAGGCAGACGCAAAGCTGGAAGGCAAATCAGGGCAGAGGGTTTGGGGGTAAGAGATCACTTCAGGACGCAGAAGACAATCATTTGTCCTTGTCAAGTAAAGTAAGGACTCCGAAGAAATTTTGCAGATTTGCTTAAAAGGAATAAAAATAAATATCTTCATCAAAAAAGAGAATGGTGGCAGGAGTCAATACTAATAGGAGAATTAAGTGGTTCTACCGTTTCCTTTGTTACAACAATAACGTCTGGCTTTTGCAATTCAAAGAAATTCAAGTAAAGAAAAGGAAAATGTTGTGCATTAGAGCTGAAATTGTGGGCTGTCAGTTTAAGAAATGGGACAATGAACACAGAGGAAAAAACAAAGTTGATGAAATAGGAATACAAAAACTATGCATTTGGGACTTCCCTGGTGATCCAGCAGTTAAGACTCCATGCTTCCAATGCTGGGGATGCAGGTTCAATCCCTGGTTGGGGAACTAAGATCCCACATGCCATGCAGTGCAGCCAAACAAACAAAAAAACTGCATTTTTTCAGGTAGGCGACAATTCAGCGTAGTTTTAAGCCCTTAGAAAAAGGAGCCAAAGAAGAGAAGACGATGAAGCACGGGCAAGCGGAGTGTGGTGATGGGGCGCGTCTCAGAAGGGGGTGGGGGACGGAATCCGGGACTGAGAAAAGGACGTCCCTCTTCCTCTCGGTCAGGAGCCAAGGAGAAGAGAAAGGATGATGCCACAGGCAGCTCTGGAGGGGAGATGGAGGGGTGAGTGAGCTCGAGTCTAGCAACTTCTATTTTTTTTCTTTAAAGTAGAAGTTCGTATCGTAGGTGAAGACCGAAAGCGGTATTGATCAAGGGCTGAAACCATTATTAGGGAAAGAGAAACACGGAGCCACTAAGGGCCAGTGAAGAATTGGGGCACCACGATGAAGACCCAGCCAAGGCTACATCAACACCCAGAATAAACCAATGAAGAGTCCAAACAACATTTGTAGAATGAAACCGAAAACATTACAGATATTCCAGTCAAATACATATGGAACTCCTGCGAGATATTAAAGGGTGTTGCAATACGACCTTTGGATTATCTCAGCAGCCAGGTCCATGGTGTAACTGAGAGCTGAACACAGATGCAAAGAAGGCTACGAGTCCACTCATTAAATGTGGGCCTCTTCTATTAGGTTACTCTTGGGAGTGGAGTCCTAAACTCCCCTGAATCATCAAGAATTCCTCCTACTGTTTTCTCACAGGAGGACTAATAAAGGTCAGATGCTTCACATTCTCCAACAAAGTCTATTAGCGACTGAATCATTGCTTTGCTGTTATTCCAATCAGAGCTCTTAGAAAGGTAATTTCCTATTTACATCGTCTCTCAGAGGGGCTATTTGTATGTACATAAATTTGAATAATTTGCTTCTTGGATTCTAAGTGTAAATTTCCATGTTGAGGGCAAAGGGACTCATTTACGACGTGCTCCCTGCTCTCTGGAGGACCGCAGTGATGTGCTTTTTTCAGGTAGTTGCTCAAGAAGGATACAGGAGACTTCGGCAAAGATACTCTATCCTTTACTGCATTACAGAAATTATTCACCTCCAAAAGAAAACAAAAGACAAACACAGGACACATTTTTGTAAGTCAAATTCCTCAGTTTGTGAAAAATTATAGAGTTAAGAATGGGTACAATTTACCTTTGCGCACATGTGATTCTTCTACTTGGGAGGATGGTTACATACCTACATTTTGATAAGTCAACTCTGCAATTAGATCCCTTAGTAATTAACTTGCTTAAGAAACAGAATTTTGTGTATTCTCTTTCCATTGGTTAGGCTTGTCTAGTTCTAAATCAGAAAATGAAAAATCTTGACAAAAACAGGAATAGTTAGCCCTGAATATAAAGGTAGCAAAACAATCACAAATAAAACGTGACTGCATCATAATAGATAGTTGGAATGAATGAATAAAATTAGGAAACTACTGAGATGAAACTTTTCGCCATAAGAATGAGAAAATTGAGACCCAAATAAATTAAATGACTTATTGAAAGTTATCAAGCCCATCAGCAAAAGTCCTAATTGAGATACAGCAGTGGGCTTTCTCCTGAATTACAAGGTTTTATCCATCTAGATGAAGCAGACATACAAAGGGAATTTTAAACAATGCATGTTTCAAGGTGATCTCTAAACATGGTCCCAGTGAGCCACTGACCCATCAAAAGATTAATTTATGATTTTTCTATTTGATCAGTCACCCATTTGATTCCATCTGATTTAGTAAGTATAAACATAGCTGAAATGCAGAGAGCATTGAAATAGGCAGAATATGAAACTATATATATATATGAAAGTGTGTATCTTTACGAAAGTGTGTGTGTATATATGTATATTCTTCCTACTTCAAAATTCCTTGAATCAGAGCTTCATTTATGCTTACTAAATGAAAGTGTATATACTGTAATGAAAGTGGAGAGAGAGGGAGAGCCATCTCAGCTCAAGTATTTATAATTTGGCTGAAGAGTTAACACAATATATACATTTCAACTAGAAAATAAAAGATATCATAGGAAGAATATTACTGTTGAATCTAATCAAGTGTCAAAACACGCAGGATGCACAGAAAGGATTCTAAGAGATCAAGAAGAGGGAGTTTAATTTTAGCTCTAATCATAAGCTCATGAAACCTTGGTGAAAAGAACTTTTAAATTCGGCAACCTCCCAGTGACGCTTCGTTTAGGTAGTGTCCCTACCCAACCTTGGGAGGTTCTGGTGACAAAGAACCTCCCAAGGAAATCCTTTGTTGGACAGTTATATCCTATCCTTTCAAATGGAAATGTCTTCCTCTATGTTTCCCTCTTTGGTCTTGGTTCTATAACTTGAGGTCTAAATATGAATTCTAGCTCCTATTATATGAAAACTCCTCACAATGGTGGATTACTCACCTACTCTTAAAGAAAATAACCCACGGTAAACCTATCAAACCACAGACTTTCATGTTCCTGCAAACGCTGATCATGATTATTGGAACAAACTCCCACGTAAATCCAATCCTCACAAACGAATGCAACCAGAATTCAACACAATGTTCCAGGTATGATATACCCACCACGAAATTAACCCTTCTTTTCCCTCTGCAAACACTGTATTTCTAACAAGGCCCAAGACCTTAAAGCATTAACAGCCATAGCATGCTAATAATTTGCACTAATCTTACTTTCAATGAACACTTTTAATCGTTTAAAAGGTTTCATCAGGCAAGGGAATGACTGAGATGAGCCCTGAAGGACCGTGTCGATTAAGCAGGAGGTTGTCGCTCTATAACCATAAGCATGTCTAAGCGTAAGCAGTGGCAGGGTGGCACAAGGACAGATCAGCCTTTCTAAGATGAGAGAGTAGTTTCGCACAAAGTTCCACATGTAAATCAGAGAGACCTTTGAAAGTCGGAGTGAGCAGTCTGCCCTGGATCCTTGAGGGAATAAGAAGACATTGTGGGTCTGGAACATAAGATTAACAAGATGAAAATGGAAACGGTACGTAAGATGAATAATAATGAGCGGGGAAAAAAAGTACGGCGAGTGATTAGGAAACTATTGTAACAGACTATGTAGAAAATGACGGTAAGAGGAGAAGCAATGAACAGGACAGATACAGGAGATCATTTTAAGAGAAAACAGGTTCCATTTAAGTTTCATGCCGGAATAACTAAAATAATGAGGATTACGATTTCAAAATCTAGGAAACTATTTGGAAAGGGAAGATCATTAATTCAGTCGACTGAAAAATAACATCATGCCATTAAATCAGAATTGTTCGTTAGGTAGTAAGAAAGTACATAACTGCCCATCGATGAAAAATTTGATCTACCTTTGTTATAGTAATAATAATCCAGGCAGTTTTCAATTATATCCATTGTACAGATTCTCCATATCCATTTCCAATCAGCCTTTCATTTTTGGGCCAATGTATTTATCTTGAACATTTCCATTAGGAAGTAAGGAAATGGAACTAAACTGAAATCAATCCATTCTATTAATGAATAACAGGTAATAAAATCAGAATAGGAAGAAAATGGCTAACATTATACTTAACCCAACCCTTCATACTACACAGAACTGATGTCTACGAATACTACCATTAAATGGTATCTCTCTGAAGGAGACAAAAAAAATCTCATATTGGTATCAAACACATTTATACACACACAACTTTTTTAGGTTGTGAAGAAACTAATAAAAAGTAGTCATATTGTTTCTCATTACACACACAGAACCATAAATCTTCATGTCATGATTTTAAAGCTAGAGTACCAAGAGTTTGGAGGAAAAATCATTAGGATGAAGTAAATACAGGCAAACATGACCGAACAGTCATATAAATAATAGCAGTCCTCATCCAGGATCAATTAAGGGCTTCTTAAGATGCTCCTTCACACCTAAGGTACAAGTCTGGGCCCAAAATGGGAGAAAGATTTCAAACGTAACTTGTAAGCAAATTCGTTACACTTACGGTGAGCTATCAGATGCCTGGAAATTCAAACAGTCCTCAACAAATGGTAGAAAGTTCCCTAACTCAGCGATGATCCCTAACTCAGCGATGACGAAAATGTCAGTATGTGTCAAGAGGTTACAGTCGGGCCAAATTCAGTATTAAAAAGTGTTACTGTGTCTGCTATGAGCACAAACAGAAGTGACAAATAATGCTTCGGTTTTGGTTCAAATAGTTCTGTTTTGTTTTGTTTTTGTTCGTTCAATCAAGAATTCTGCAAGTATATTTTAGAATGTTCTGGTTTCATATACAATAGACATTTCAACACAAATCCATAAACCTATACCTTCTTCTTATCAGTTATGGCAGGCATTGCTCAGATTATTAATATTCGTCATCCCTCAATCATTATTTCTTGAGATTAACAGTAGCTTGACATATTTATTCCGATTGGTTTAGGTCAGAAAAGAGAAAAGATGGCCTGAGTTTGAAAGATATTCAAAAAACCTGTTTACTTGTGAAATTTCAAGAAGAAATGCTACCACTGCAAGTTTTTAAGTCCTTATTATTAGACCAAGATATACTTATTTTATATGGTAGGGCTCTCCACGACAATGCACCAAAATTAGCAGCCAAGCTATTTAAATCTGGGTGGAGATTAAATTTTTAAAAGGTGATTCTTTCTATATCATTCTGCAATTGGATAATCATAAGACCGTCATCACATACAATATACTAGAATCAAAGACTCTTAAAAATCTCACAAATTTAAATGTCCTTAAACACCTCTGTCTGGCCAAACTACCTACCCAAGGCTCAAACTTTCTATAAAGTATGCCTGCAAGTAATTATCCCCCGTGGCTTGGGGTTGCTGTGAGCTCCACTGCCTCTGTTCCCAGGCAATTATATCTGGCAGAATGCTATTAGAAAGTTCTTGCTAATTTGGAGCCAAAAATATCCCTTCTCGTGGTTCTACTCATTAGTCCTGGTTGTAAGTA
The DNA here is from genome assembly GCF_003031525.2 of Neophocaena asiaeorientalis asiaeorientalis. Classification (NCBI taxonomy): domain Eukaryota; kingdom Metazoa; phylum Chordata; class Mammalia; order Artiodactyla; family Phocoenidae; genus Neophocaena; species Neophocaena asiaeorientalis. The sequence goes on from NW_020173335.1 coordinate 3,434,755, forward strand.
TTGGTGCCAAGCAGCAAAGTCTACTCTGTCATCTGGATCACAAGTTTTCACAAAACTGAAGATAACTGTCAAGCACCTCAGTTCCTTCAGCACTTCCTAATATGACATTATTTTAATTACCTCAACTATTCTTATTCCTCTCCGCTGAAGGTATTGACCAGCACAGTGCAGAAATCTCTGTAAGTCTTGCTTTAAATAATATAATTCTTTTAAGGCTAGTAATATGCTTAACACAGAACTGGTAAAATAAGAACACTAATTTCCTTCTTAAGTAACTATACATATAGTTATATTTAGCTGGGATGGAGAGATAGCGCACAGGGTCGCTCATCTGCGTCGGGCATATATATTATATATCATATTATATTATGTCATATTATACTATACTACAGTATATTATTATTCATTTGTATTACGGTTACAACACTACTTAATATTTTTTCCAAGTGTGTTCAGCCACACTGCTTTCCCCATCCTATACTTGCACACGTGATTTCTGAACCAAAGTGCAGTTTATACTTCAATCTCGTTAGATTCAGCCCATCGCTTTGGACTTCCAAGGTCATATTAGATCCTAATTCTGTCTCGCGTACCCACCATATGTTTCAGTATCACATTACTCTCCATCTGGATGTTTCCTCTGTATAGTTTATTTTAGTCATTGATGTGATGTTTATCACGAGAAGGCCAAACTTTCACCAGGAAGCATCTTCCAGGCTGAAGACGCTCTACCAATAACCTAGACATTAACTCCCTTCTTCTCCTTATATTAAGACTATATGTCTAAATACTGTCCAGGGAGATCATATAAATTATTTTCAAGTACTGTAACAAAATCCAGATACAGTGACTTGTAAGGGTCAACGATCTTGAGTTTGTATTCACTCTTTAAACAAATGTTTATTGCATGTACATTTTGTACCCGGCACGGTGTTGATCTCTGGTGACTATAACACAAGCCCTCACGGAGTTTACAATCTAGTAGGGGGAGCAGACAATTACAGCTGATGTCACCACATAGTTTTATAAGCAGGATAGGCAATTAGGGAACCTCGAAGGCACAGAGTGTGATTGTCTAAATCAGACTGTCAGGATTAAGAAACGTTTATACTCCAATAAAGATGTTAAAAAAAAAAATAGATATCCACCTTGCAAGATGGGTTATGAAAATCAGTCAGGATTAAAATGTTATAGAATCTATAATTTAACCATATCATAATGTTTAAAAAACAAAAGTAAATCTATCCTTGTACTTAGCATGTGATAAAGGAATATTATATGTAGCTGAAATTATGTTATTTAGGAAGCAAGCATGGCCTGGAGTCTTTCACTAGTATCTATTTGCGCGTATATGAAATGCATCATGGTGTTAGGCGTCTGTGAATAATTAAGCAACAGTCATGTGCAATAATTCAGAAATGATTCCCTTAATGGTCAGGATTTTTCTGCAAATTTAAAGAAAGTAAACGCATATGAATATGTGTGTGTATATATATAGGCATATACATATACATGCACACATAGAGAGAGAGTTCTGATTCAGCAGCCAGCATTAATTTTTTGTTAATAGGTGGTGGAAATAATAAACACTTTATAATATGAAAAAAAAAAGGTTTCCCAAAGGAGACAACAAAGTTTGAGCGTGGGGTCATTACGGGACAGTCAGATTCAAGCGTCGGATGTATGGATGTGGCGCTCTTCAGAGAGATCTGGGCCGGGCACACAGATACAGGAGTCGACAGCGAACACGTGGTATTTATCGCTGTGGATTTTCATAAGACCACTGAGGCAGGGGTTAACTCATGGAAGAAGGAAACCTCTGGCATTTTGGTCAAGGGAAGAACACTTCGGAAGTGTGAAAGAGCAAGCGTGTATGAGACTTGAGTAAGGGCGTGACCGGGATGCAAAGATACAGCCGGGGGAGTCAGAGGCCAGTTCAGCAAGAGCTTTGTGTACTGAGCCAAGAAATCAGAAGCTTTTCCAAAGGTTATGGAGTCCCTCAGGGGGCTCTAAGCGCCGGAGTGGCTTGAGTACACTGTGGAAAATACACTCGAGGGTCAGGGTGGGGTAGGAACTGGTGGAGGAAGCCGAGAAGAGGGAGACCAATAACGAGCTCACCAGAAAGGCTGGGGGGAGAAGTGACAGCGGCGTCACGATGGGGATGGAAGTGAGGGACACATTCGCGAGATGGCGCAGACTCTGAACGTGGAAGTCTCGGCAACGACCGGACTGGAGAAGCTAAGGTAGAAAGAGGGGGTCCTAGGTAATCCCTAGGATCTGAGTCTGGATGGCAAAGGATGCAAATGGAAACACTGTATTAGGAGACGTGGGGAGGATTTCTGTACTCAGGTTTTTATCATTTTGAATTGAGTTTTAAGATCAAGATGGGATAACCAGGTAGAAGTGGTGGATGTATGGGTACATTCTTCAGAGAGGCTGGGCTGCATAGAGCACCTTAGGCGTTAAGCCACAGATTTGGACAAAATCGCTGAGGCAGAATGTATAGGAAATCAGAAGACCAATAGATTCAGGTCAGTGTCAAATTCAAGCTTTAAAATAAAAAGCTAAACAGTGTCCAAGGACTTAATCTAAAACATAGCTTCTAATTTAAAGTTTACTGTGCATTTATTAATATATACTGAATTTCTAAAATTTTGGGACTCAAACTTATCAGGTAGTTTGGCAACCTGGTACCGCTGCTCCAGTTACACCAAAAACAATGAACAATAGCACAAATTTATCACTTTCGAGCTTCTCAAAACACTCGAAGGTTAAAAAAATAATAAAGAGCCAGGGAGAGAGTATCATACGATCCAAGCTCCACATCAGCCTAGAATACGAAGGGTCCTAAGTCCTTTCTACATTTAGAAACAGTTTTCCTCTTATTTCCAATCTTTGGGAAGAAATGTTCCAAGAATAAAAAGGGAAGTTTCTGCTCCTGTTTACTACACGTGCACAACATATCAACTGTATATATCCGTTCAACACCATTGCTCTTCAACTCCTCTATTCAGAAAAAAATATAAAGAAATCAGAACATCACTGGGCAAGATTTCACCATATTGAAGAGTATATATCCGTTCAACCCCATTGCTCTTCAACTCCTCTATTCAGAAAAAAATATAAAGAAATCAGAACATCACTGGGCAAGATTTCACCATATTGAAGAGTATATATCCGTTCAACCCCATTGCTCTTCAACTCCTCTATTCAGAAAAAAATATAAAGAAATCAGAACATCACTGGGCAAGATTTCACCATATTGAAGAGTATATATCCGTTCAACCCCATTGCTCTTCAACTCCTCTATTCAGAAAAAAATATAAAGAAATCAGAACATCACTGGGCAAGATTTCACCATATTGAAGAGTATATATCCGTTCAACCCCATTGCTCTTCAACTCCTCTATTCAGAAAAAAATATAAAGAAATCAGAACATCACTGGGCAAGATTTCACCATATTGAAGAGTATATATCCGTTCAACCCCATTGCTCTTCAACTCCTCTATTCAGAAAAAAATATAAAGAAATCAGAACATCACTGGGCAAGATTTCACCATATTGAAGAGTATATATCCGTTCAACCCCATTGCTCTTCAACTCCTCTATTCAGAAAAAAATATAAAGAAATCAGAACATCACTGGGCAAGATTTCACCATATTGAAGAGTATATATCCGTTCAACCCCATTGCTCTTCAACTCCTCTATTCAGAAAAAAATATAAAGAAATCAGAACATCACTGGGCAAGATTTCACCATATTGAAGAGTATATATCCGTTCAACCCCATTGCTCTTCAACTCCTCTATTCAGAAAAAAATATAAAGAAATCAGAACATCACTGGGCAAGATTTCACCATATTGAAGAGTATATATCCGTTCAACCCCATTGCTCTTCAACTCCTCTATTCAGAAAAAAATATAAAGAAATCAGAACATCACTGGGCAAGATTTCACCATATTGAAGAGTATATATCCGTTCAACCCCATTGCTCTTCAACTCCTCTATTCAGAAAAAAATATAAAGAAATCAGAACATCACTGGGCAAGATTTCACCATATTGAAGAGTATATATCCGTTCAACCCCATTGCTCTTCAACTCCTCTATTCAGAAAAAAATATAAAGAAATCAGAACATCACTGGGCAAGATTTCACCATATTGAAGAGTATATATCCGTTCAACCCCATTGCTCTTCAACTCCTCTATTCAGAAAAAAATATAAAGAAATCAGAACATCACTGGGCAAGATTTCACCATATTGAAGAGTATATATCCGTTCAACCCCATTGCTCTTCAACTCCTCTATTCAGAAAAAAATATAAAGAAATCAGAACATCACTGGGCAAGATTTCACCATATTGAAGAGTGTATGGAAGCCTGTACGTAACTTCCGAGTCTTGTGATCTCAAATATTCCTCTTAATCAAGATGTTTTATGCTTAGTCAGTTTACACAGGATGGGCAAACTGGACCATCCGCTGAGAAACCAATAATCTGCATATTCCTTCCCAGCCCGTTATTGTAACTGAGATTCCCAACCTGGATACTCAAAGAAATTTAATACAATGGATCCAACAAAAGCCAGAGAAAACCTTAGCCTTCAGAAGTTCAGTGACCGTGAAATCAAAATTCTTAGTAAAATGCTCAAACAAAAAATATGCAAATGTAATTCTCCAAAGTACATCTACTTTTTAATAAGCTGGATTTGGGGCAGCATCACCAGGGCTACTGTTAATAAAGCTTTATTCAGTCTTGTAATTGCAAGAAAGTAAGTAATATAATCAAAATTTGAAAACTGTGGTAGAAAATTTCAGAGATAAAACTTTAAATTCTCAACATACCTAAAACACTGCGATACGGGCTCACCACGTGTATGTTGGGCCTTCCACTTGGAGGTTTCCATATGCACCAAAGAGAACCTTCTTCGTTTCACTCTTTATCTATCAGATTTAACGTTAAAAATCTGTCCTAACCAGAGACAGCCTAAGCATATACAGTCAGTTTACATATAAGGCAACAGGCAGTTCTGGGAAGAAATAGGATGCCCTCTAAAAGACTCTTGTAAGGTACACGGCAGCCGTAAGGCTTGCAGTTGCCATATTCAGAGCTGTGATTCATGACATTTGACAGGATACGG